>NC_140028.1:104159427-104692025 GCF_963513975.1 Fringilla coelebs | reverse complement strand
AAAAGAGAAGTTAAAATCCTGGAAAACTAATAGAAAGTATTCCTATAGTTGAACAGCTGACAATTGCTGCAATGTATTTTAAGAAACATTCAAGATTACCCCATTTTTCCCTCCTCTTACTTTAAAACTAAAAAGAAATAAGAGAAAGGAAGAGTGAGTGAAGAAGCAAGCTGCGTGAATTGAGGACTCTGTGAAGTTGTAGAGGATATAATTCTGAGTATTAGTGATTTCAGCCTAATGAAAAGGTTCATTATGGGATTCCAGGACTCCAGGAGTTCAGAGGAACCTGGACTCCAAGATGCCATTCCTACTGACACCTGAGGATGACCTTGAATGCTCATAGATAGACTGAGACATAAGGTTGCTACACAGCCTGCCCACAGTGATTTCATAGAGTCATAGAATTGCTTAGGTTGGAAAAGACCTCTAAGATTATTGAGTTCAGCTCTAAATTTGGACTCTAAAAGGTGGTGCCTAGTCCACCATGAAATAATGTCCCCAGGTGCCACATCTACACATCTGTTAAATACCACCAGGCGTGGTGACCTAACCCCTTCCCTGGCAGCCCCTTCCAATGCTTTGGCAGCCCTTTCAGGGAAGAATTTTTTTCTAGTACCCAATCTAAAGCTCCCCTGGCACAACTTGAGGTTGTGTCTTCTCATCCTGTCACCTGGGAGAAGAGACTGACCTCCACCTGGCTACAGCCTTACTTCAGGCTGTTGTAGGGAGCAATAGGATCCCTCCCGAGCCTCCTTTTCTCTGCTCCCTCAGCCTCTCCTCATCAGACTTGAGCTCCAGACCCTTCCCCAGCTCTCTTGCCTTTCTCTGGACATGCTCCAGCACCTCAACATCTCTTTTGTAGAGAGGGGCCCAAAACTGAACACAATGTTTAAGGCGCAGTCTCACCAGTGCCGAGCACAGATGGATGGTCACTGCCCTGGTCCTGCTGGGCACACTATTGCTGACACAAGTCAGGATGCCATTGACCTTTGTGGCCACCTGGGCACACGCTGGCTGATGTCCAGCCAGCTGTCAACCAGCAGGCCTGATCCTTTTCCACCAGGCAGCTTTCCAGCCACAGCTGTTAGTGAGAATCCATTAAAGAACAACTAGTTCATGTAACCAAAGAGCAACAACCTATACTTAGCAATGGTGTGATGAAGACTTTGACCTAATTGAGCAATCAACTTACGTATGCCAGGAGAAGCCAAAGATTCTCAGGCACTTGGATTTCTCTTCTCATTCTCAATGTTTCATTCACCTTTCACGCGCAGGATGATGAGCCAAGCACTGGTCTGCCACGTGCTGAAGCTCTCATCCCACTAAATTTCCTAACAAAACTCCCGTTGGCTCATTGGATCAAGTTTCCACTATCAAACTGAAATGACACATCACTTTTTGACCTGTCCTTGTCTTTCCTCTGAGGGGAAAAAAGTCTCTTCTCCTTACCCACAGCTTCTGTAGTGCAACAAACCTGAAGGTAATATTACAAATGTCATTAAAACAAGAATGAGTGAATGTTACCCATGAAGTAGCTCACTCAGCTATTATTTTGAGTCCACTTTTTCTCACGCATTCAGTGTTAAGTTGGGACAATCTAGTTTCAAGGAGATCAGTCTGCAATGCCCTCCATAGGTACTGACTGCACTGATTTCTCATGTCTTGCACTGAGCTGTGCGCTGGGATATTGAGGCAGATATGATGGAACTAGTGCCACAGCGACATGAGCTATGCCATGAATCCTCTCCTAGCCTGACGAAGGAGAATTTGATTGCATTAATGGGTATAAATAATCTTGAACCAGCATCTCTTTTACACAAAACACTTCCATGTTTGGATATTTCAGGTTTCAATGCTGTGACTTTGTTTTTGGCAGGAAGGTGCAGTTGCAGTCCAGACCCATGAAGCAAATCAATTATTAGCACAGAGGAAGGGACAGGGGAAGAAAAATTCACAGTGACTTTCTCCTGTGGCTGGATAATAAGAGCAAATAGAGACATCCTTTCCTGCAGAGATCCCACATGCTGGCATGAAGGGATATGTGGGGAGAATGTTTACAGAAGTGCTGATAGATTTGAAAATGATTTATTCTGGGATTGCACAACAAACAGAAGAGTACCAAGACCACCCTATCTCAGGCCAACTAGCAACAAAGTCAGATCTGTGTGAGGAAGGTCCCATTTTGGAGGTCTGCAAGAAATATGGTGGGGCAGGCTTAGCTCTACAAGAGGGTGAGCCACCTGACCTCACTCCTGTCAAGGCACATGAAAGCAAGAAGCATTAATAGATTTCTACAGGTCTGTAATAATGCTGCTGAATCAAAATTAGAGCAGTCAACACCACAGACACTCACCAGAAAGGAAACACTGAGCAAAAAAGAGTGTGGTCCTTCTAGATCTGCAAAAAGGGTGCCCTCCAAAGTACAGGTATACGGGCTGTTTTGTAAAAACTGCAAATAATTTCTATTCACCAGTCCAAATTGCATATATTAAAATGCATATCAGAACTACAAAATCACAAGTAGTTTTTTTCCTTTTTTTTTAATGTGGGATCCTATTGTGAGTTATATCAGAAATCTCAGTAAATACAAATTATATGCAATTTTCAAATAATCCTGATTTCTGAAATACCTAAAAAAGGCATTTATATGACAGGAAATACAGCAGTAAATGCCATCTGATACTTACTTTAGCTGTAACTGGCAACAGAAATGCATATCATATATGCACACATGAACATATGCCCACCTCTCAGCTTTCCATCTCAGAGTTTATTTTAGATTCTATGTAAGACATAGCCCTGTGTAACATATAAACAGCTGTGTTTCAGCACTATTTACAGCAAAGCTTTTATTTAAACTAAAATGATCTATCAGGGTCCATGTCACAATTAATACAACAAAAGTAACAGGAAGTACTGTTCTCGATTTAAGACAAATACATATTTGTGAGTTGGTGCATATTTCCCCAATAAGCACCTGAACAGAGCCATGTATTCTTTCAAGCTGGACACAAATCTACTTAGACACAGCTGTTGGGGTAAACTGACTCTGCTTGCTTTAAAAACAAAAATAATTAAGAAATTGAGTAAAACACATGCATCAAGTTGGAGACATTACGATACAGCACACCCTAGTACAGAAAAGCAAAAATCATTCCAGAGGGAAATCATTGCAGATTCCACTAACACGGAAATTTTGACCCTGAAGCTGCTCTTCTACGACTTTTAAAAGGGAAAAGCATATTGCAACCTGTCTGTTGCCATCTTGCACTTTTGAACCCACAGGCAATTGAATTGTTTGATTTTCTCCAAATTCAGAAAGCTGTTGTGTAGCTGCAGCTAAATAGAAGTTTGAATAAATAAATTTCTGAGTCATCAATCAACCTCTCATTTACTCATTTAGTGGGAGGGCGAATGTCTTTTATGAGTCTGGTGGAGCAGCACGGAGGTTAGGAACACGCTCCATCTGTTTGCTCACTGCTCAGCAGCGCTTCCCAGCGCAGGGAAGGGAGGAGATTCCTGCCCTGAGTGCGGAGGGAGTGTGCCAGATTTCTGCTAGCACGGCTCCGTTTGACCTCTCGCATCCCCGTTCTCACAGCCTCCGAGCGGTGCCTGCCAATCACACCGAGCTGCAGAGTGGGTTTGCAACAGTCCATAATATCAGCACATTTCAAATGGCAGGTGGAGACATTTCTTTGTCAGCACTGAGAGCTGAGAGGGTTCTGGTATGAGCAGAAGTGATATAACACGCCTCCCTGTAAACTGCAACTCACAGGAAGCAATCAAACACTCAGGACCAGATTCTCATCTCCCTGAAATGGACCGCTTTCCTTAAAAATGAACAGGCTTACTGAAGCTAACAACACATTTTATGGATTACACTGAGAGCAGGGGTAGATGTGAACATGCTAATCCACATTTGAATTTAGGAATTTGTGCTGACTTTGCATGTAGGCAGAAGATGGCCTCTTATAACTTACATTAGGTCTCAGTAGCTCAAAACCAGCAATGCAAAACAAGTGTCATGACCATAATTTACTTCTTAGGAAAGGGAATTTAAGGAAAAAAAGATTAAAGGAAAAAAAAGCATCCATCTGTCAGACAAAGGCTTCTCATCTCTTGAAAGAAGAAATAAAACGATGAACTGAAAGGGAAAGGAAGCATAAAGAGCAAGGTGAAGCCTTCCTTCACTGCTGCTTAGTATAGCTTCTTTGAAACCAGAGAATTCATGTTGGTGTGCAGCACTTGAAAGGGCCAGAGCAGGATGAAGGGGAAAAAAAACCAACCCAATGATGGTTCAATGGATATCCTGAGATAACAGATGTTTCTGTGCCTTCTTCACTGACTAAAATACAAGTCTGCATGCTGTAATGGTCTTTAAAAACTACTGAGGATTGCAAATAATAACAAAATATTTTCTTGTTGTTACCTGCAATTTCAATGTTCTTTGACCAGTAGGGCACCACAGAGTGTCTATCTACAACACTCAGAAGCTAAAATGCCTTTATAGTATCAAATGATTAATTAAGCTTGGAGAAGTGATACCTAAATCATTCAGGATCCCTCTAGTATACTGTACTGTATCCTTTTCTCTGAACAAAACTAACACAAAGATGTGAAGTTAGCAAACCAGGAAAAAAAAAAGAAAGGAAAAAAAAAAATCTGTCCGCAATTCCAATTTTTTAATTATCTGCCATACCAATCAGATTGGTAAAACCTTCCCTTGCAAAAGTACTAGGTGCAGAAAATTAGTTTTTATCCATATGCACTGTAGCTTTTAAGACTCAACTCTTATGCCCAGAAAAGTTGCTTGAAACCTCTGCCTCCACTCTCTAGTCTTGGAGTCCTTTGGCAAACAGTTTAGAAAATAAGATCACTGAGGGTGAGGAGTAGCAATGCCTGGCAGAATACAGCCTCAGATATATTTTCTGCTTTTGTATAGCATAATGACATAGAGATACAGTAAAGTGCCAATCAAAAAAAAAGAAAAATTATCAGGCCCTGGTTTTAAAATCATTCAACATATAATTAATTCTTGCATTTGTATATTAAATAGGAAATAAAAATATATTTAGAAATTACATTTATACTTCCATTATAGAAAGATTAATAATCTGTTTTCAACAAGTATGTGAAATGTTAATTGGGAGAACGTGTGAAAATAAAAATCTGGTTGCTAAAAGAATTTTGGAGACTGGGGGACCATTGGATTTTAAGGAGAGAAAACCACTCCATTTTCTGTACCAGTTTTGTGATTTTTCAAATAGACAAGTAAAATTAACATCTAGATTCCACTTAAAATATATATACTGACAGTTCCTCTCACCCAACAGATTTGGTTTTTGTAAAGGATAACGGACTTATAATACTTAATGTAACATATTCCCTGATATAACTCAGTTGTATTTGTGGGAGATGTAAAAATTACTTCCAATATCTTTTTAACAAGTAATTTTGCATCCATTATTTTAGATTTTACTATCAGAGGCAAATGTCTTCAAGTGTATCTTCTCTGAATAGTAAGCTATACAAAAAAATTCTCACAAAAATTTTTAACTACATTTAATTGACAGAGAGAAAACTGAGAAAATGCTAGATTTGCCTGTCTAGATAAAAATCTGGAGGACAAAACAGTATAGTGCCTGTCTAATACTGATTGCCCTGAGGTCCCTGAAGATTTCAGAAAGTTTGACACCTAATTGCATTTCCATCCACTCTAGAATGAATGCAATGTCAAATTGGTTCTGTCAAACAAATCTGACATGAATTACTCAGAAGTGAGGTCACAAAGCTTCCTAGCTGCAACATTTTAATTGAAATATCCACTGTATTTTAGACAGCACAGAACAATGAGCTGAATCATCATGAAAGATTCTACTGGAACATCTATTCTGCTAAAAAAGACAGGAAGTTGTACCATGTGTGCAGCTGATGTTATCAGTCTCAGTGTCAGAAAGCATGGAATTAAAAGAAAATGTTTCTTTTAGAATGAGATATACCAAGCAGATTGATATATGGGACATCAGGATGAGAACTACAGAAAAAGAAAAGCCAGAATTTGATAGATTTATGACAATACCCAGGTTTCAATCAGAAACAATAGCAACAATGAAAGAGTTGAATCAAAGAGTAGCAGATCACCAGGTTTTTAGAACTGAATTTTTTGGCTCCACTCAGGTCAGTAGCAAAATTTTCATTAACTTTCCTAGTATCAGAATTTCACACATTATTACAAAGGAAACACAGCAACGACCATTTATGAAAACTTCTAAGCTCTTGCCCTTGTTCCAACTCCTCTCTGATACCTAGAATCTATAACATAAATGGGACAATAAAAAGATATAGCAGTTAATTTTTCATTTAGTTTGTGTAATAAATGACTGACACTTCTGTCTCCTTTTTTTGTCATCAATTATAAGCTATTTGCTAAGGTGTTTTTTAGCTTTACTACCAAGTTGAATCCTGAGACTGTGGACTTAGGTGATCCCGTGGGGGAATCTAAGAAAAATCCAGAAAAACCATGGAGACTGTGGTGACGTGCTCTGGCTGCATTCTCAGAGCAGTTTCCTGCATGTACAGGCATAACTGCCATTATTTCTTTTAATCCTTAACCTTTAGCTCAGAGCATCTGGAATTAATACACAATGGTTAGTTTTAGCTCCTAGTATTTTTTGTAGCCTAGTTTGATCTTTCCTCACCACAATTTTTAACTCCAAGGATATGTTTTCATTGCTGAGTTAATTCACACCGGTTAGTGTAGATCAAGGTGAAGGCAGATACGTGTGACATAAATCTTGAGCAGCACAAGGCAACCAGATGACCACACAAAAAGATCAGATTTGTGTGGGGAGTATAAATATGTCAGGATCTGCTGAGCTTTAGCCTAGACTTGTGTTAAAAAATCCTCAGCTCACGGCTGAAGGGGTATTTGTGCGGATTTCTGATATGAATGGTCTTTAGTGAGTGACAGTGCTTGAGTTATAACTTTAGTTATAAGCTTTAAGCTCACTGATCCCATACATTATTTGCCCATGATGACAAAGAAAAGGCACGTCTGGGCTCTTTCCTCTGTGAGACTGGGGATTGGGAGACTTCTTCCTCTTATGTCTCACCTGGGTCCAGAAGACATACCAGCCCACCTCTGCTGCCTTCCATCTCAAGGCATAGAGATACTTCTCCTTCAATTTGATATCATCAGCTATAATGCTCATTTACAACCAAAATTTGTGTTCCCTCGTTACTTCTAATTGTTCAGCTCGGCACTGTAATTTTAAATCTGCAGCTTCTGATATCAAAGCAGTGAATATGGAACTTGCTGTCACATCTTTTACGCTCCAGTCTAGATGCACACCAGATCACATCAGGGATCAGGCGGTTGCCATGCCTTAGCTGTCTTCTCATCCATCTGTCTTAGTCGCCTCCCATGGAATCTGGGGAGAAAGAGCACCAGGGAGGGAAAATGCTTGTGTTCCACTCAAGGTGCCATACTAGCACAAAATATTGACGCAGATGGAGCACAAACATGAACCTGACAGCTGGATAATTCACCCAGCAGCTTTGGGAACCTTACAGAATCACAAAACCAGCTGCCTTTTTTTTTTTTTTCCCCAGGAATTGCCAGTTTGTGGACAGCTAAATGTAGGACAGAACCATTTTGATTTTGAGGACATTTTGTTTTGGTGCATTCTGGGAATGCATAGTTTTGATTAACCATTTTCAAACCAAATTTTCATCTCAATTTCCATTTCCTTTAATATATCACACGAAAAAAAAATAAATAAATCAGGAAAAAACACTGTGCACAAGCTCCTCTCTACCCAGCTCCCTTTCTAAAATTTCTTTTCTTTAGCTTCTCACCACTTTTTGCATCCATTCTCCCTGGGATTTTTAAAGGGAAAATATGAAAAATAAGCTCACAAAATTGGATTAATATACGTTGGGATGCAAAAACAACCAGTTCCCACCCATCTCTTCTTAAAAAGAGACTGCAGATACATTATTGCATAAGAGACACTCACACAATTTTTAAATTTTATCTCAGTTTTCAGTGTGGGGGCATTTTTTCTGTGCGTTTTTGAGTTCCCTGACTGAAACATGTCACACATTGTAAACCCCAGTGCCATGCGCCTGAGGTTTGACAGGCTTTGCAGTGCTGTAGGTTTCACTTCTTTTTGACATCCTAGCAATCCTTGCTGATGGTGACAGGAGAGGCCAGAGTGGAATATGAAAAGCAGCTGGGACCACACTGGAGTAAAGGAGTCATTGAAGGCTTGTCCAGGCTCACTGATTCTGGTTTCAGATTGAGGCCAGCCTTTGATCAGCTTGTGGCTGTAATTTTCAAAAGAACATATGCAGCTTTATTCAGGCTTTTATTTTATTGTCAGATCTTTGGTATTTAAATTCCTCCCTGATTTTCTGGTCTCTGGTAAGGAGAGAACAGGCCAAGAGAAAAGAAAGCTGACCTGCTTCACTAAATACTTTGCTCTGTTGTTGCAGATGAAGTGGCAGGACTGCTGCCTGTGGTATAAGGAGCCAGCTTTATTTAGCATCCAGTCTACTGTATCATTCAGACAGTAATTTGAGCTTCTTCAAGACACCTGCCCCAAGTCTTGCAGGACTCAAATGTCAGCAAGCAGGGACAGAGAATGAATGCCTCCCCAGTTTTTCTATTTGGCGAGCTATTCTTCAACTCCCTTCTTGCTTTTCAGGTCATATTGGTATATTCCTTGAAGGCAGGAAGGGTTTTGGACAAAGGAATATATACAATAAAAAATTGCAGATGGAAAGACAAGTGTGTTCAGGGACCTGAGTAAGGAAGTGTGCAGCAAACCCTAAAGGAAAGCTAGTATGATGCTGGCAGCACTGCTGTCTCTGACAGACCGCTGCAAACCAGAGATGAGTCATGGGGTGTAAGGGTACAATTCACATAGCCTGAACTGCTCCAGCAAATAACACACAAAAAATCAAAACAGTTTCCCTGCACCTTGGATATAGAGAGGCAAACAGTGTGAAAGCATGTAATAATGGACCTGGCAGTACTCTGCAAATGGAATGCATGATCTAAACAATCAGAGAGAATGAAATGAAGTTCAATTCCTCCACAAAAGTAAAGCAAGCTAGATCAGTCAGTCACTGTTAACCCCACTGAGAAGAACAGTTCAGCAACACAGAATAGGGTGGGCAAGATCTCTGACCTCGTACAATGGGGCAAGTGCCTCTGTCTCTCTGTCCAAAAGAATTATAATCTCACTTAAAGCTGGCGAATAATTTCTGATGATCCATAAGGAGACACTTCCTAATTCCACTGGCATGAAAGGTGAGCTCCTGACTTAAATATTGCAAAGGAAGCTTACTATTAGCCCAGGCTGTCAGCAGTCCCCCAGGAAACACACATTATTGCTGCAGGTTCTTTAACAGGAAGAACATCTAAAAAGTGCAAGGGAGTGTTGCATTGATCCATGGAAATTAGCTCAATATTGGAGTAGTATGTGTGAATTTCTTCATGGACTTAGAGCCAAGAACAGCAGGAACTTTCAGAGAAAAAGGGATTCCCCTCTGTCCAGTGCAATAGGGACTCACCAGTAGGGTAGACTCCAGACGCTATTCGCAAACTACCTTTTCCAACAGTCTGAGAGGTGTTTTGCCTCTTTGGTAGGACATGTAGTCCTTCCACAGGAAAGAAAATATATAGTACACTTAGAAGGCAATTACCATTCAAAAGTTAAAGGCAAAAGTACATTCCAATTCTGGATATAAATTAGTGTTCCTGGGTAATGGTAGGGAAATGCTATAAAAATGGTTGTTTGAGGCACCAGACTTCTGCACAGCACAAAGCTGTAATGAAGCTCGACACTGAATGCTCAACAAGAATAAAGGGAAGAAGTAGTATCAAAAAAATTAAACAGATCTCTTTCTCAGGAAAATGCTTTCTCTAGGTGGACTTTCAGTTGTGAAAATCCTCCATCGCATAATTTGGCATAAGCACTAATGCTGTCCTGCTTCAAACACCAAATG
The DNA here is from genome assembly GCF_963513975.1 of Fringilla coelebs. Lineage (NCBI taxonomy): Eukaryota > Metazoa > Chordata > Aves > Passeriformes > Fringillidae > Fringilla > Fringilla coelebs. The sequence continues at coordinate 104,682,011 of NC_140028.1, read as the reverse complement.
CGAATTTATTTATGTTTTTCTGTACCATTACATTCTGGGAATTACTGGAACAAAATCTATCGCTTTGGATCAATATTTCACTTTACATCCATGAGAGTCACAATACTGTTTAGGAGAGCTGCAGTTCCTGGATTCACATGCCCCTGTTGATTTACTTTCTTGGCAAACTACACCTTGCCCAATTCACTAATATTTCGGGAGATGTTTCACTTCCTATTCTGTGACTAGTTTTAAGATACAGACGCTTCCTACAGATTTGAGATGATCTCTGCCCTCCATCTCTTCACACTGTAATGAAAGAGGTGGTGTGGAAATTATTCAATAAGCTCCTCTATCCTTCCAAAATCCTACACATGGAATAAATTACTGCAGAGGAAAGATACCACGTGGCCCAAAGACTATCTATAGTCTGACACTATAACAGTGCTTTTGAATAGCTCATTCCAGCAAATAGCAAAACATACATTAGCAGAGGAAATCTTCCCTTCCCTTGCAATAAGCAGGCAAACATTAGAAACATAAACTTTAAATTGGGTTCTTTTTTCTCTCTCTTTCTGAAAGGTTTGGTGTTCCTCTTTAGGTTTTTTTCATTGCTTCCTACACTAAAATATGTCTCTAAATTATGCTAAAGCCTTTCTCTATGGGGTCTTCATTCCAAAACCACTCAATTCTCCCTTCATTAACTAAAATGGCAGTTATGGCTCCTGTTCCTTCCTAATCCAGATATTCATCCCTCGCCCTGAAGGACTGCTGCTCTTTGTTTCTTCCCAGGTGCCATTCTTGTCTGTGTTCCTTTCCTGGGCTGGAGGCCATCAAGGCCATCAGGCTCACCCAGCAGACTCAGTTTTCCCATTAATTTTATCCTCCCTCAAATACAATCCATAGGCAAAGTCATTTCTGTAGTCTGAGATGGCCATCTTTGGAGGGAAAGATACAGTTTCAGTTTATGCTCTATATATGACTTACCAACAAAAGCAAGCAAAAATCAAGGACTTTGACTTCTTTCCATCTTATGTAGCCTTTGCTTAGAAGAGAGGTGTACTCCCACACAGTCAGATAAATTTCCTGAGGCCCTAACATATCCCGTAAGTACTAGATTTTGTGTATAAGAAGTGGCAAGGGTGACTAACATTGGAAGCACTGTTAAATGTAAGCAATCATGAATGTAATAAAAAGTCCCCTTGGGGCCTTTTGGGAGAGTTAGCAATAAATACAGCAGATGTTAGCAGCTATCAGTAGACTCAGATTTTTTATTGTAGCTGTAGACTGCTGGATATCATGTTGTAGTCTACAGCCGGGCGTGCTTTTCTTAGTCCCCCTTTGCCATGGAATTGGAAGTAATTGGCAGATGTCACCAGAGATCCTTACTCACACTTTTGAAATTCCTCACTGCTGCCTTTCTTTCCTGACACATACTTAGCACATGTGAAGAAGAAACTCCAAATGGTGTCCTTTAGGGAATTGTCTGATTGGCCAATCTCAGATGGCCTCCATCACACATTGCTGAGTTCCCCTTCTCTTCCTATGGTTAGCAGGACAGCTGCTGCAATGTAGCTCTAGCCCTGCACCTGGACACACACATTAAGCAGAAGGAAATTTGCTGTACCCCACACAAAATAATCCTTACACTGTCCTTCCCGGGCAAGACACATTTGAGGCAGCATCAGCAATGTCTTTCACATTGTCAGTGTCACTTAACAGACCTCTCTGTATTTCCATGGAAATTACTTCATGGCTTCTGTTTGACATTCAGCGTTCCTCATTCCCATCAGTCTTGGTGTTTGGGGCCCTCACTTGGTTTGTCCCACCACTGCTTTACTTTTCTTCCCTCAGGTCCTATTTTATAAGATATTAGCTACACAAAGAACCTCCTTCCACTAAGATTTCTGCTATTCCAGTTGCCTGACTGCTTAGGCTGGCAGAATGCCCGCTACAACACACACCACATGAACACAGTGCTGAGCAGCCTCTCTCTTTGAGGGCACGCACCAAGCTACCTGCTCCCCACAGATCAGCAGTCCAGATTCAGGCTGCAAGGTCAGGACAACCCAACCCACATGACCATTCCCTCTGTCTAGATGGTTTTAGAAATCTAACTATCATTATGTCCACAGCCACCTCCTTTCTTATCTCGTGATTTGAACTGTGGCTGGCTAAACATCACACATTAATAAATTAAACCTTCTGCATAGAGATATAAGATCACCAACACAAATCAGTTCACCAAACACAACTGAAGAAATGTGAAGAAGAAAGTTAGAAATGTCTTTACAAGTGATCCATAACATTACACATCCCCTCTGTAGTACTATAGACCTTATGTGCTAGAAATTTGTTCTTTCAAACTCCGGAAAAGAGAAGTTGTTTTTGTTTTTTTCATGGGCTGAACAACAGCAGGAAAGTGGTAAAACAAACAAATGAAATGCAGATAAGAAGTGAATAAAGAAATTCTGAAAATCAGGACAAAGAAGGGAAAGTGTTAAAAGGTTATCCAGTTTATTAATTTTACCTCAGTGTCTTGTGTCATACTGCTTTGCAAATGCATGGCCATGAACATGTGTCATGTCAGGCCACTCAGGAGAGCATGGCTGCTGCCACAAACAGGTTTGCAGCAGCCACCCTCTGCTTTTCCTGAAGTTGCCCATTCTTCAGCTGTAAATCGTGTATATTAAGAAGGCAGCTCTTAGAAAATGTGGATCACAGTGCATTAACTAACTAGGTGAATGTTTAAGGGGGCTTCTGGATCTCTTCCCATTACCTTGATGCTTATTTAATGCATAAGGTACTCTCACACAATGGTGATAAGTGGCATTTATGGAGATGAGAGAGAAATAGTGCTCCAACTGGGCTGGTAGGAAGCAAACAGGGGCAATCCTATAATGCTTTTGATTAAGCAGTGCTCCTCATGCTGCTGCTTTACCAAGTACAAATTCTTTTTTTTTTTTTTCCCTCAGGTAATTTTACTACAAAAAGAATGTTTTTATTTTGGCACCTTTTTTTGTTTTGGTTTTTTGTTGTTTTGTTGGGGTTTTTTTTAGTTTCCAATGATAGAACACAGTAAATATGCATACATATAAACATACAGAGATTTATACACACAAGATATTTTTAAGTATTGGCTTAAGATTTTAAGGAAACCACAGAGGGCAGGGTTCAGGCCACAATATAAAGGACATGTTGGCCTCTCCTCATAACAACCAGCAGCAGCAGCAAAAACACATTAATCCCACACTCCATGAAGCTTCAAAGCATCCAACTAGATGTGCTGTTTCTAAGTCTTATTCATCTTCTGACCCCACCACATGCAGAGTATTTAGCACTGTGTACGTGGGGAACATGGAGAGGAGACAGAGATGGAGGCTTCCTGGATCTGCCACCACCTTGGGTGGTGACAGTCTGAAGAAATATGCCCAGAACTATTTTTTTTGTGGTTATGAGAAGTATGCAACCTCAGGGATGCAAAATTCTCTTTAGAAGATCTCTTACAAAACTGATTAGGCAGATAGATCTGTGTAGCTTCAAATGCTTTTGAGAGCTTTATTCACCCCCTCCTTCATTTCACCTTATTTAAAATTAACTTACATTCTCACCTATACTTAAGCAGAAACCGTTGCCATGGTAACACTGGAGGTCGTCTAAATCCAGCATATGATGTAAGCAACACAAACGAGTCCCTATAGAAAGGGAAACTGGCACCACACACAGAGACAGCTCTGCAAAGATTTTGTATGGGGGGAGCAGAGGTGGGAACAGCCCCTGTGCTGCCGCCCCAGGAGGCACCACAGCCCTCGACTGCAAGGCACCCCTCATCCTTCTCCCTTTTCAGGCACACAGGGAGCTGAAAACACAGAAACCAAAGCTCTGTAATGAGCTGGGGAAAGTGTGCCCTCAGAGCTGACCCCAGCACTGATGTGTCTGAAAATCCCAGCAGAAGCACAAGCCCTGTTAGCTTGCTGGCAGCATGAGGTGAAAGAGGGACCGTGGATCACATCATCTTCCCCCATCTCTGCATTTCCTGCCAGTTTGAAATGCCTGGCCCCTCCCCATTACTCCCACACTGCTGGTGTCCCACTGCCAGCTTGCTGCCCTGCCAGGGGCAGGGCTGTGACTCAGGGGCCAAGGCAGCACCATCGTGACTTGCACAGAGTTGGTCATACCCAGAACCAGAGGCGCTATCAGGTTGAAGCAGGATTTGCTATCATCACTTATCATCCCATGATTTTGATGTTTGTGGGATGTACCAAATTGTCAGCCCTCTTGGCTAAAATACCCAAGTCACCCACATGAGAAGTGTAGTACTGATCCATCCAGCACTTACACTCCTCCTGACTCTGCCTGTGCCTCTTAGCCCTGAAATGCAGGGTAAGAGGAGGTTCAGTCTTCACAATTACCTCCACCATTTCCTTTTTTGCTCAGTTCATTACTGGTTTCATGTAATAAAAAACTATTCATAAGACTATGGTGAGACCTCCACATCATTTCCCACAGACCACTTAGCTGCTATCAGAATAGAAACAATTGCTGATTTGAGCTGGAGCTGAAACAAAGAGACCATTCCTTCACTTATTGCCCAATGCATCTGATGAAAATTATTCCACATGGCACCCTCACTGACAGAAATCCTCTCTAAAAACACTTATTTCCCTTCCCTTTATGTGACTTGCCTATGTATTCACAGGCTTTCCAGGATTTTGATTCTCCTCCCTGACTCTCTGAATCTCAGGTTTCGTGGAATTTCTGTGTTCATAAATCCCCACAAAGAGTTGATTTAACCATGGAAACAAGATTAGATCTGAAAAGAGGGAATTTAAATAATAGATACTAACCTGCCATTATCCTACAAAATAAAGTGAGGTTTTTACAGCCGATAAGGCCAAAATAAAGGCTGTATTTTTCTGTCCTTTTCCTTTTAATATAGAGAAATCTTACAGACTGCTACACTAACAGTCACAGAGTTTACAGTGGAGCTTTTATGACAAGGGTATCAGAATCTAGCATAGGAATTTAAGGAGGGCAGAAGCTATTTTTGTACAGCTGTCATTTGATCTCCTTGGACTATTTCTTTCCGAGTATTGTGAGGATACATATAGCAACATACAGCCTTTTTGACAAGAGCTCCTCCACTTCCTATGTTGAAAATTTGCTGGTAGTTTTGACTAAGCAAATAATCAAGGAATGGACTAAACAAAGCATTGTTGTTTACATTTAAATAAATGAATAAAATAAACAAAAGCAACAACAGCTAAGAAAAAAAAATTGCCTACCAGTGATGACTTTCCAGCTTTTGCAGCTCTCATTTCAACTGTGGCTGCCTCCTCCAGATATTTTTAAAATCCATATAGATGCACATATTGGACCAGATATTCTCCTACTTGCGATCTCTGGAGACTTCGGCTCTGTGGAAGGTCAAAAAACTTACTGCTTCTGCTCACCTCCTGTTAGCTTGGCAAACTAAATCACACCAGAATTATGCTTTTCACTTAAATTTCTGGTATTTTAACATTTTTATCTAGCTAAGCAATTAGTGACAATGTACAATAGTTAATGGTGGTCTTCTAAATTTCAAAGTTTATTCTTAATATTCCTACCTCCCTTTACATTCCTACCTCCACACGTGAACCTGAAGTTGATTCACAGTGAAGTAAGTTAGACACGGTGACTTTTGAAAGTGCTCCTACTGTGCATGGTAGTAGGCAGTGATGGGCATAGCCAGACACACAGTTTCCAGTTCTCCACTGTCTCAAACCTTATATAACTTTATTAAAACCAGCAGAAATCAAATAAAAATTGGACTGAATCAGAATGCCACACCTTTCCAACTGCTTCATCCTGGTGCAAGTGACTGCATAATATGCTAGTCAATGGGAAATCAGCTTTACATTTTACAGCTTAAGAAGACATTTGAGCAATCCTCTGGGCTCCTGTTGAAATGGCCCACGTAGGAGCACAGAAGAAAAATGAAACTTTCTGGCTGTGATTCAGGACTTGCATTTTATTTATTTTAGTTTCTTTTTTTTTTTTTTTTTTTTTTGAGACTTCACCAATATTCTCTATCTAGAAAGTTTAGGAGTCATCAGAAAAAATTAACCTTTGGTCAGAGACAGTTCTGCTATCGGGGAGAAGCTGGAGTAGGAGAGAAGGTCATGGGATGCTGCCAAGTATGTTCAAACTGTACTCAACAATTCTGTGACGCAAACATCATTCCATGCCCTTGTCAGACAGCATTCCTACCTGCACAAACAGATGTAGGAGCTCTGCTTTTGGGCTCTGTGCAATCATGCATCCTAATCCCAAATGGGTGCCCAACATGCCATCATTTCTCATCATCCTACAGTCTTTAAAAGTGTCTCTATCAATTTAGTCTCCAGCATGTTTTGCTGGCAATAACAAACCAAGGAATTAACTTGTTTGGAAACTGCTTTTCTCCATAACAACTAGGTAGCTGCAAGAAGTTCAGGAGCCAGGGGAGGAAATCAGAACTCCTTATCCATAATGGCAAACTTATATTCAAACCCTTACAGCCCCAATGTCACACCAAATCAAAAAACCCTGGGAAGGATCCCTGCTTTGCTACTGTCTGTACATTATGTCTTCTACAAATAAAAGAGTCAAATTTCAATATATCCATCAAATTCAGGAGAACTAAGCTTTTATCCACACACAGGAAAAAAAAAAAAGGGGAAAAAAAGCAGTGTGAAAGACTAGTCAGGGGAGACTCAGAATAGTGCACACAGAAAATACAGTATTCCAACCCCTGACCCAGAATGTGTTTCTTTCACATACCACATTCACTTACCACCATACACATATTTAAATGTATATATTTACATATGAATGATGCATGCATATATGTGTACGTATATATGAATATAATTCCTCCAAAAGAAACAGCACAATATAAGAAGTAGTATTACCTGCAACTGGGAGAGATCAGAGTTTTTCTGTGGAAGATGGAAGAGCCTGCATGCGAATGAAAGTGGAGACCTTGCCTACCAGCTGAGACACATAAACCACAATAAAGAGTATGCTGTGAACCACATCAAGAGAGAAGACATTCTGCTCCACACCTCAGATGAAACGCATGCATGCAATCAGTTTGAGAGACCAGCTTTACTCTGCAACTGGTCAGTAACTGAATGTGCCCAATTAGCACACATCAGAGCAGAAGAAATAAATTGAGAAGCACAGGCCACTCAGTCACCTTTGCCCATTCATCCACAGGCTAAATGAAGGAACTGACCGTGCTTCTTACCAACCTCCTTTCCTAAAATGGCCAGCTATGAAAAAAAATGGGTAATCAGACACAAAGTTTAGCTTGCTTATTTATAGAACCAGGCACGTCTCATTTAACTCTTAGCCTTAGCAGGTATGTCAAATAGGGTGAGACATGAGGAATGGCAGTTCTGGCAAAACCTGAAGCATGTTGCTAGACAAGATGATTTCTTTACGAAAAAGTGAATAATAACTGATGACTCTAAAAGTGGTCCAGGTTAATTCTGCATATTATTGGTGTAGTACCCATGTGATGATTTTTTTTTTACTGAACAAAGCTCTATGGGAAACAAAGCTCAGATGGGGAGATACAAGGTGTGTGGCATACTGTATAACAAGGCTAAAAGACTGGGCTGAAAATAGCTGGGAGGTCCCTACTTACTCCCTCCATGCAGGTGTAGTTGAACGTCAATGCAGAGGTCATATAGGAGATTCTTGAAATCACCTAAGGAGCTGGTAAAAGAAAATGGGACTTGTTTAATGAGCTATTAAATAAAGTAAAGGCTTCTCCTGAATATTGATCTGACAAGGTGGCTGCAGTTACAAGGAAGATGCGCACACAGGCTGCTAAAGTGAGTCTATCTGGGTCTAGCTATAGACCTTCTTTGCCATTTAGGTGGTATTTGAAGTGAGACAGGAATAAAAGCAGTTCCTAAGGCATTTAAAAGCATTTTTCTGACACTTCAGGTCAACTGTCATTTTATTTCCAGGGCAGATATATAACTACTCTATGTGGAATTTATTTAGTATAAAGCAAGTCCTGGACAGGGTGTCCGTGGCTGGTTTCTCATACAGCCTCCATCAGAATAGCATTGCCATTTTCAAGCCACATGGATAATTTCTTCCCATGGTCTGGTCTCAGCTGCCTGAACTCCAATGGGAAGACAAAAAAGCAGGGAGCAAATTAACTGCCAATTATTTCTGAAGCTAGCTGTAGTACTTTTATGAGGAATATATTTTTTTCGTGGCCCGGAACACTTGAAATTAGCAATTTTTCCTTTTCAGTTTATGGCATAGAAAAACAAGGCTGTTCTTGAGGGGAACATTAAACTTCCTTATATATTCCAACAATGCCTCCCAAGGAACACACAAAACCTATGACAAAACCTAGAGCTGAAGTCCTCTTTCCTGAAACTGTATCCAACGTCAACAATATACAACCAAACCCTACCAAATCTCTTTAGGAAATTATGGTATATTGGTAATATTTCTTTTTCCTTTACTTCTCATGGCTTTTTTCCCAGGCCTTCAGTACACCGAGACCGTCAGCAAATTTTGAGAGAGGAACACAAGGCAAGAAGATGTTACTTATTGGTCCACTCTTTCAATAAGAGCATAAATTATTTTTCAAGAAGACCACCATGTCAAATATTATTTACATCTCCAGGAGCATATGTCCCTGTTTCTTTAGTACACGGAATTAAAGAACAGACAGGAGATGTAGTATGAATATTAGAAAAAGCCTAGCTGTCTACGACGTTGTGAAATAAACTCCCTGGGAGAATATTACAGTCTCTCGCTGGAGCATCTAAGGTGTAGCAGGGAATGCATTAACAGAGGTGCAGCAGAAAAATATCTTAATCTCACAGATGGTCCAGATGACCTAAGAAGGTTTTAACCTCTAATACATAGGATTCTGTGTTATATGGTTTTTTCCCCAGTTTTCGTCTTCTCTGCCTGATTGCAAATCCCATTCAAATGCACATTTCTCCTGCATAATGCAACCTATAAAATGGCACTCACCAATTATCTTAGCCATTTAATACCTACAGAGTCTGTCCTTTTGGAATGGTACAAGCCTATTTTTTCCCTGGATATGTCATTAGAATGGATCTGTCACTATGCTTCTGATGACTTGCACAGAATAAGAAGAGAGGACTGATTGGAAATGTGTTAATTATATTTTAACTTTGCAATGCAAGTCAGAAAATATTAATAAGACTGAAATTTCAATTATTAATTACATAACGAGTAACATAATGCAGTTTTACAGTCTAATTCAGACACATTCCTGAATAATTTAATTCTGAAAATGGTGTGACACAAAGGGCTTGGTTCAGAGTGAAATCAAGCAGTAGTGGGAATGTAATAGTCTCAGGGCTAAGAAATCAAAATTATTTACTCTCCCCCACCCACCAATTCAAATGTTCTTCCATGATAAAAATTATATTGAAAAACATAATCTCAGCATAATATCTCATCAAAGAATAGGGCACCAACCAGTTATTTCTTACAATCATATCAATGGCTAAAACCTGCAAGCCAAAAATGTGTAGTTCCAAGCATTTGACTGATGATGTTTGTTTCCTGATTATTCATCATGGGTTTTATCTGCTCTCTGCTAGATCTTTCTTCACAATACCTGTTTGTGTAAATGGTCATTTTTACTAATAGTGTATAGAATAGTTCACTGGGCTAAGATGTGAAATAAGTTGGGGAATACAGAAAGTCTTCGGAGCTTTTTTACTGTGATGAAGCGAAAAGTAGACATCTTTCAAAAATATTTGTGAACAAAATTGTTTCCCATTCCTCCCTCCCCCACCCCCCCAGTCCAAATGCACATATGCCTAGATTTTACTGAAAATCTGACAAAGGATTTGAAGGAAATACTCCCACGCCTGAAAAAAATCACATGCTGGCTGCTGCAAGGTGAAGGAATGTGATCTCCGGATACCAGCCCCTGTTGTCTGTCACCCTTTAATCTCTCTGTCTGCCCCCTCACCACGCTCCTTTCACTGCCCTCTGCATCTTAACACACCTTGCACATGAAGGGCTGAACTGCGCTTCTGCAAAACCTTACGGTTTTGGCAAACTGGCATTTTCTGACAGCAGCGAGCACCCACGGAGCTTTTTGTTCGACACCCTGTCAGGGGCTGGGAGGATGGGTGGAAGGGTGCAGGGAGCCTAACCAGGGAACATTTTGATAAGGCTCCTTATCAGTTTTCAGTGGGCTGCCACATCCTTGCAAGCACATTTCAAGGCAAGGAGCTGAAAGGGTGACCCTGGTGCCACCCACACATCAGAGTATGAAACAGAAGGAAAACGCGGTGACCATTATTCTTTTGTTGAAATCTATCCTGGATTCGCGCTGCCACGAGAAGGAGTGCAGATACAGGAGCCAGATGGAGCAAACACTGGTGTCTTTCAAATGCCACTACCACAGGGAAAGGCGTGCATGCACTCACACACACAAATAAAGGGAGGGAGCAGCAGCCTGAAGTGAGAAGAAATAAGGTTGCTGTGGGCAGGAGGGCTAGGGAAGGGAACAGATTGCTGCTCTGCTTCTTGCACCTGAGCACCCTGCCAAATTGTCACTCAGGCCAGAAGTGGCAGCAGAGCTGCAGCCAGTTAATCCCTGCCAAGCTGTCCCCGGCCAGCCTGAAGGGAGCCAACGTGACCTCCCGCTCACCTCGTATGCCGGCCAGCTTCCAGGTAGCCAATGTCACCAGGAAAGGATTGCTTCTCTGCATGAGCTTTTGTCTTTCTGGCTGAAATATGCCTCTCTGTGCGTCAGTGACGCAGGCTGAGCCATGGGGATACAAACACTGGTACTGCAGGTTTTTCAGTTGTTGGTTCTGACTGCAAAAAATAACACTCACTCACTCCTTTTAGAGGATGAAGTAAGTTTTCCAGCACTGGTGAGAAATCTTGCAATGCACATTAAATGAATACTGAAAACATGGGTGGTGCTATTTCTTTAGCCAGATAACTGTGTTCTTTTCAACTCCTTCCTACCTGCACACTTCCACACTGCATAAAGAAATGTTCATTCTCAAACTCCGAGGGAGAAGAAGCCACAAGTATTGGCACAAATATGCACCCCCATGTGTGTCTGCTGACAAAGCCATCTTTGGGAAAGCACATTCCGGGTTCAAGCTACAGACGCCAAGCAGAATGCAACGTGGAGCCATCTAGTCACACACAACAAGTTGTTATGGCTAATTTTATGGTTATGGGGTTTTTTAATTCTTATAATGCTTATTTAGGCAAAGCCGAAGTACTCAGCTTGGGAAGCACACACTGAGGTTGGGATTGCACTGTGTGAGATGAACACATCTTCTTGCTCCCTTGTGGAACACCACTAGTTTCATGCACGATAAACAGCAACAGAAATGACTGCATAGAAAAATGGAAGATTCCTGTAATAGCAACACTGAAAGCAAGATATGCCTATGCTTATGCTTGTGGAAAATAAATTCCATTGACACAATTTGCACCTCTCTTGGCTCTGTTGCTTGCATGGCCTAAAAGCCCTCCTTCTGCACCTCCTTCTCTTCCCCTACATTTTGCCCTGTAACTTGATGAAAGCAGCACATATTCAGTTGGTATTTCTTTGACACCATATGTGCAATTTGCACCAAAAAAGGTTTTGGCTAAAAACAGAGACATTTACTTCATACTTCTTTCACAGGCGGAAGCATAGACTTAGATTTCTTTAAAAAAATTAAAATCCCTAAACTATGTATCTTCCTTTCCCAGGATGAATCCTAGAGATAATTTTTCTTTTAAATCTTTAGCTTGCACTAAACTCTATCTTGGTAATGCCACATATAATGGCATTCTAAAGCAAATGCTTTCTTGCTTCACAGTGCCTTTTAAAAATTGATAATTTGATGCACAGAGGCAAAACTGGGGTGGGGAGAGAGATTGCTGGCTCAAGTTTTACAGAGTTAGAAAAATTCCAACATTGCTAAGCAAAAGAGTGAGAGGAGAGGACTAATGCCAAATGCAGAGGACTATCTTTCAGAACCATGAGCACAGCTCTGGTGACTGCAGAGCAAGCCTGCATTGTTCTGGGAAAATGCATTAGACACAAAGGAAATTTTCTCTCCGAAGAGCAGCAGGTTTTCTTTTTCTTACTCTTCCCCACCTCTTCTTTTTTTAAAGGACCTTATTTTCAAATGTCATGAAATACTGGGCAATGGCAACTTCGTTGACAGCCATGCAAGTGAAAAACTACTATAGCTGTATTATTTTGCAGCATTATATAGAAATACAGGAAGAGCTGTGTTATCAAATGTTGTACAATGAACACATTTCTTCAAATCCACATAATTAATAATGGGTCTGACTGAGTAGAAACACAGCATTATTTAAAAAAAAAAAAGTTTTGAACATAGGTTTGGCAAAGTAAATTACTTTAAGTTTCCTACTGTTAACCAAACCAGCATTAAGATTTTTCATGTCATTTAGGGGACCTCAGTACTGAGTGTTTATGTTGCAAGCAGTTTTCCTCCACACATCACTAGACTCAGTGCAGTCTAAGCAGACACCAGGATTTCATAGAATTAACCATAGAATCATTGATAGAATGATTTGTGTTGGAAGGAATCTTAAAGGTCTTTTAGCTCCCCCTCCCCTGCCATGGGTAGGGACACCTTTCAGTACATCAGGTTGCTTGAAGCTCCATTCAGCCTGACTTTGAACTCTTCCAAGGATGGGGCATCCTGGAGCAAAAACTACAGATACTGCATTTGTTTACAAAGCTTAAGAAAGAGGATGTAGTGATTTATCTAGTGACAACACAGAACTATTCACAGGGTAGGAGCAATGTTCAGATTAAGAGGGGACACAGAAAAGGCTGCATTGGCTTTAATGTATGTATAAGTATCAACTAAAAGCTAAGCATTTCCCAACAAAAAATTAATTATTTTCTATTCTAGGTGTGGCATATCTATGCATTAACTAATTCTATGATAGAGTAATCCAAATGAACATTCAATTTTGAAGGACTGCATCTTACTTATTTTTGCAATTAACAAGTGTTTGTTCACTGTAAGCAAAAAGGTGGCTATTCATCCTCCTTTCCTGACATGCAGAAACCAATGCAGAGTTCTCTAGGGATCAGCTCACAATATCAGTTATTATGGGTATTTTTCTGTAAACACTTGTATATTTGTGCCTTAAAAAGGGATATTCATGCAGGAGACAAAGCAACACCACAGTGCAAGGACATAACCTCATATCATTGAAGACACTGAGAATTCTGTAAGGCAGTGAAAACTGTTCTTAAGTGGTGGGTGAGCACATAAAAGACAGGAAACTGAATCCATTGCTTGAAGGAGGAGCTGAAGTGTATTGCTTAACAGAGTGGGAGGAGTGAAGAGAAACATTTTGTCCCTTCAAAGAAAAAGGCTTCACTAAGTTAAGATCTCATTGAATTTAGAGGCATCTTGTATCACCATGCAAAAATATCCTTATTGCTGAAGTCTTTGTCCACACTTCAGTTAGTCCAATATGGTCCTCCCTAGGCAACCTACTTCTCAGAAACTCTTCCCTCAACTCCTAGTTCTCACTTTCACCCACAGACATCCTGCAAATCTAGAGCTGGGCAAGAATTGGAAACTGTAGCTTGAGGGAAAACACTTATTTCCAAAAATACTGTTGTATCATTTGAAACTACATTTCAGAAATGGAAGAGCTTGCACACAAGGGAAATCTGTATAAATATAAATAAATAAATAAATAAATAAATAAATAAATAAATAAATAAATAAATATATATATATATATATATATATATATATATATATATATATATTCGCACACACATTTATTTGTGCATGTGTGTGTGTGTTTAATAATTATTCTAGGAGATAGGAAATTGAATCCTTCAAAACAGTCCTCCAAAATTCTTTGCTTCACAGTTCTCCAATTGACCTCAGGCCTGGCAGCAAAACAGTAAGTTTTCCTAAGTAGAGTAAGCACTGTCTGGAAATCTGCTTAACATGTATGCCCTCCTTCATCAAAACTCTGACAGTTTTGAAGCAGCAAATTGTTAACAAGAACTACACCTGCAGAAAAGGAAAACCTGCATTTCAATCTGGAACCATATTTAATTCATCAGTCCATTTATAGCCATCTCATTCTCTATTTCTTCCTCCTCCACTGTGGTTCAGAAAATAGGATACTGACAGTTGTGTCAGCGGTTTGACTCTTATTAGTTTTACTGCTGAGCAAAACAGCAGTTGTGATCCCTTCGTGATCCCATCCCTAGCTTACCTTGACCTAGTTTAGCTTGCCAGCATTAAGTCTGGTTTAAGCCCCAGCAAGGTAATTAAACTCCACACTTAACTTTGCTGTATGCTTTATATCTCAACTCTCACAGGATTACACTCCGAATTTGGGTGCCATATTACGTCCTTAGGTGTGCCCAGGTCAAAATTGTGCAACGCGACAAAGTGACCCGAGGACACACAAGTGCCTGTTTTGCCTGCCAAGCAGCAGAGCATGTTCAAAACTGAGCACCTGCATGGTGACACACATACCAAAGTGTGTCAAAGGCTGCTTAGAGAGAGAGAGGTACAGTAATCACACTGACGTGTAATTAGCGAGCTTAAGGCTGTTATATATTGCATCTTTCTTTTATCTTTGACAGGCTATAAATTCATATGCTGCGGGACTAATGCTCACTTCCCAACCCACACTTCCCAGGAGACCAAGATATGCTATGAAACAACTTCCCCAAGATACAGTTTTCCTCCCCCTATGTGAAACTCCATATTCTACTTCCACAAAAATACAAACCTAGTCATGCACCGGGCTGATATCTTGCAAAGCCCTGGGCTGGACCCTCTGCCCTCTGTTCGGCAGAACGGGGCTGGCCACAGCTTCCCAGTGGGAATCAAACAGTAGCCATCACATCTGAAGTTATTCACAATAAAAACCCATATTCAGTTGCACTGAGAAATCCTCAGTGAGGGAGGTGTTTATTCATGACAGCAGAAAGGAATGCAGGAAGAAGCAATATCAATAATATTGCATCTGTTTGCACACACTGTGGCTGTGGAAAATCCTTGAGCCCTGAGGTTTTAAGGCTAGATGGGAATACGGAGAGCCACTTGTATGGCCGCCTGCATCACACTGATTTTCGCCCTGTTCTTCTTGAAATCAAGCCCAAAGCTTTGTGGTTATAGTACAAATATAATAAGAGTCTGTACTTTTGATGAAACTTTTTCTAAAGTATGCATTTCTTGGTAATCTGTACCCCTGAAAAATCACCTTTGGTCTTGTCTTTTTTCCTGCTTTACTTGCAACTGCATTTTTGGTGCTCCTTTTGTAGATGGGAATAGATGGAAATTTGAGTTGCACTGTTTAACCTGTCTTTGAACAACAGGAACAATTTCACAGGTGCTATATAACAAAGGGAATATCACCTCCATAGTCCATAACTCCATTTCTCAGGAGATAAAGGACTGTACACATGTTTTATACACAGACTAAATATTTGGGGCAGAATGGTGTGTTGCTAGCATGTACACGTTATGAGAAGCACTATCACAGACCACCCAAGCCTTTATTGAATCCAATCTTTCTGCATATGGTGTTGCACTGTGCTTCATGTGCATCTCTTTGCTCACAGTCAGAGACACGCATTTCACAAATTGGGTTCAGTGCATATGGTGTACATGTGTTCGTTCCTAACTTTGTGGTCGTTCAGCTGGCTGCATTAAAAAACACAGTATTTGATTGGAACCACATGACTCAAGTGTTCTAGATTTTCATGTGTATGTCATAGAGCTAAACCCTTCAAACACTGTGAACCTGCCTGTTACAAGCCTAGAGGTTATACCAGATTTGACAGCTTTTGTAGGTTTTGGGAAATGGTACTAATATTGAGAAAAACTTCAATCAGCTCCTACTTGAATCATGCTGGTTATGGAAAGTTTGCAATACTAGTGATCGTACAAATTATTAGCTTTGAGACCAAGCAAAATCAAAACACCTAGAGCCTCATTTTTTATTTAAAACTATTCGAAGATGAAGCTGCCTGAATATATTCATTTTGGTTAAATTCTCTCCTGTGCTGCATTGCAGAGTTAAATGTGTTTAACAGTATAGCTGAAAAGAGACACAAGCACTGCAATATACAGCATTGCCTGAGAGCTGTGCAGCCACTTCTGGGACCTCAGAGCTCCAACAGCCATTTCATGACATTTAGAAAAAGCATTTTGCCACACACGCAGCGTGTTGGGAATGCCAGTACACTCAAAAAGATTAGGTGGTCCTTTGTATCTCACGTCTGTTCTCATGCTCCACAAACCTGACTGCCATTGAACCTCACAAGTAAAAGCTGATGAGGAAACAAAGTGCTCTTTAGGAGGCTGTCCCTTCTGCCATGGGTGAATCTGGATTAAGTGTGCACAAATACATACTTAGAATATATAAGAGGTCAAGCTGCCGTGAGGTGCTTGGGAAAAAAACTCCCTCGTCTTTCACTGTTCCAGATGAGCTTCATTTGCATCATCCTATTATGAATAAAACCTCCAAATTTCCTACTGACCTTGCCCTAAAGAATTAGAAAATATTTTAATTTTTCCTTGTTCTGCCTGTATACTCAAAAGAGTTTGTAGGCACATGTCAGTCAAGTGGGTATTGTTCCCTGGCTATCCACTCTTTTGCTGACCTCATTATCAGTTTGATAGACAAGACAGTGCACTCTGTTTATAGCTGTTATGGAGATTTGCAATTGCTATTAAAATTCCAAAAACAAAGTTCATCTTTTTTCCCTAATGTCCCTGAGACATTTAAACAATAGCAGTGATTAATTTAAACTGAAAAATACATTGTGGTTCCTTGCAAATCCAAATGTTCCTTTCTCTCATTTAAAGCCATTAATTATCTTAGTGACTTTTGAATTCCTTCCTGTGCCTGGACTATTATGATCAACCTGTTACTTGAGAGAATCTGCCTGTTTTCCCAGCCATTTCCTTGTGTAAAACTCAGCTCACACAGATTGCAGCACAGACCATGCCCCCTGGCCAAGGAAAAACTCTTTTCATTCTTCAGCAGTTAACATATCTCACAGGTCAATAGGCTTTCAAATTCTGCTATATATAACTATTTAAAAATTAGTCATTATTACTACCCACTTCCCATGCATCAGAACCAGTTAGTAGCAGGTCCTACTTGCACATACTCACATAGAGAGGCCACTGGAAGGATGAATTTTTATCCAGGGAGAAGAGAGCATGAGTTGTTCCAGCATCTATCTCCCTGTGATTTCTGACACCACTTGCCAGGCTGATGACATCTGCACATTGTTCAATGCATCTATCTCTTAGAAGTAAAAATAATTAAAAAACCCACCCAATTATGGGTCCAAGTGGACTACAAGAAAGAAAAGTTTTTATAAATACTTGTTCAAATGGTGATGGTGGTGGTGTTCTGTAATATGAATTTCAAAAGCAATGTACCTCATTCTAATATATTGAAAAAAAAAAAGTAGTTTTAATGAGGCAGATTAAATTGATCAGTCAAAGACAAAAGATTATATAAGGATATAAGATGTGAAACAAAAGTTATTTTCAAATCGAGATCAGATTATGCTTTTGGTTACATTCCCCAGGTGGACAAGAAGTGCAGGGGTGTCCTGGCTGGTATCAGAAATAGTGGCCAGCAGTGCTAGGGCAGGGATCATCCTGCTGTACTCAGCACTGCTGAGGCCACACCTCAAGTGCTGTTCAGTTTGAGCCCTTCCCCACAAGAAAGACCTTGAGGCACTGGACCATGTCCAGAGAAGGGCAACAAAGCTGGTTAAGGGTCTGGAGCACAAGTCTTAGAGGAGTGATGGAAGGAGTGGTGAGGAGGAGGCTCAGGGAGGGCCTTATCACTCCGTACAACAACCTAAAAGAGGGCTGTAGTGAGGCAAGTGCCAGTCTCTTCTCGCAGGTAACAAGTAACAAAAGAGGAAACGGCTTCAAGTTGCAACAGACGAGGTTTAGATTAGATACTAGGAAAATTGTCTTCATTTAAAGGGTTATTAAGCATTGGAACAAGCTTCCTAGGAAAATGGTAGAATCACCATCAGTGGAAGTAGTCAAAAAATGTGTAGATGTGGCACTTAGAGGTATAGTTTAGAGTTGAATATGAATGGTTCCCTGATTCTATATAAAGAAAAGACATTTATCTATCCTGGAGACTGGTAGAAAGACTCCAGTAAACTGTAGACTGATAGACAATCTTCCCACACTGGAAGTAGTGCAGTCATGTAGAGTGGAAAATTTTATCATGTGTTTATCTTTGTGATATTGTCCCACCTCTGTAGCCAGACTTAAGCTAAAGGACAGGAGTAGTTAAATTCTCTGGAAAAAAAATGACAAATTAGAATAAAAAGGCAAGGATAAAACACCTCAGGTGAACAACTTCAAAGATTTATCTTCAAAGGATTTGTCTGGGCCGCCAGTTTGGAAAAATCTGTCTACCTAGATATGAAAATGGTTTTCTATTATTAAGCACAGTATGAGAAGTTATTCAACAGTTACAGAGCCTCAAGCCAGAGAAGAGAGTAAGTTACCAACAAGAATGTCAATTGACAACAGTGAGTCATGCTGTAAGAGATGGTAAAAAGAGAGAAAAAGAAGGTTCAGCAAGGAATTGTACTCAATTCATCCTAGAGATGGAGGTCAGCAGGCTATGCATTGCACCAAACCTTTAAGGATAAAAATAAATATATAGAAAGGATTTTATTATTGTAACTTCATGATATATATGCTTCCTAACTCTGGAGAAATGAAAGTACACTATGTTAATTCTAACAAGCTTGTTTTGTACCTAGTCTCTCTAACTGCTAACCCCACTTTGCCCAGAGAACAAGGATTTTCAGACTCCAAATGCATCTGGAACTGCTGCAGGGAGACATATCAGAGGATGGAGAACACCACCATCTGCCTCACCCTAAAGAAATCCAGCCTAGTGTACTTGAACCAGGGGCTTCACCAAGAGTGATGAAAAGAAATTCAGGGTAATCTCCAAAGTGCATATTCAGGAATTGTTAAAAGGGGTATGATATTGGTGGTTTGATTCGTGAATATGACACCAAGAGAGTATGTGTTAAGGCTGGAAGTATGTTAGACACTGCCTCTCAACATCCAGAGAGAGTTCTTTCCTGCCACATCACAAGCCAAACTCAATGAAAAATGTGAGAAAAGTGTGTGAGGCATGAGGCCCACAACATGCTTGCAAGCTCTAGTCATCCTAATTCGTGCACGTCTCTGAGGTCACTGTTTTGCAGGTGTCTACTACAAATCTCTTGTAGGCATCTTCTCATAGAATCAGATGGCCAACACAAGCAAGGCAGCCTGTCAGGCAGGTGCTTGCCTATTTTTTTTATTTTGGTGCAGGCCTAATAATAAAGTCATACCTCACCTGTAAGCCTTTTCTTATTTCTTTGTGGTTAAAAAGCATTGTTGGCCTTCCTGCTTTGTGATGATGTCATAAAGAAGCTGCACAAAACTGTTGGAATGAGGAAATCTGCCTAGAGTGAAAATTATTCCTCTTTGAGAGATCAAGGCTGTCATTATAGCAGGAGCATGAGCCATTACAGAATGCTGGCACCTTATAAAAGGAGAAGGCTATATAAAGTGGGGTGGGTATAAAGATTTTTGCTCCCTAAAGTGCAGCAGTGGATTGAATTCTGCTTACTAATATATGTAAGACACCCATATAAAAACTTTTCTTACCAAGATGAATGACAAGAACTAAATTCCTTGGAGTCTGACTCATTCATTACCCACCGTGCCGCACAAGCACACGTGTTGGAGGTATTAGCACGCTCTCACACCTGTTCTGCCATGGAGCTCAGGATGTTCTTCAGAGAGGCTTTTACAGTTACAGAAATATGTCACAAAGCTGTGCAGACCCAAACTTTCATACTGCCTTCCAAACTGCCCCATTAGAGATCAAATGAGATTAAAAAATAAGAAAAGCTCCCAGTGTTTGCCATGTCCACTGGCTGAGCTCTCCCGTACAGAGAAGAACAAGCTCATCTTTCATCAGATTCAAGAAGTGGATGGTAGCACTGGCCACAACACCCCGATTAAAAGATACTGACTGTCAGGTTTCATTGCATTAGCCAGGCAGTCACTAATTATGGAGGATGGTGTTCACATCTTCCAGCATCCTCACAAAAGCGTGTTTTGTTTACCCTGGTTTTGCCAACCACACATGCTGAATGAGCTATCGCTCTCTAAAATCAACACAATATATACACACCCTGAGAGATGGAAAAAAATAAATACTGGAGGGGAAGCAATAAAAAGAATATGTCAGAGACTACTTCAGCATGGTTATAGGAGTATAGCTAGCAGACAAAAGCTACACGTGAGGTAAGCAAAATGCTGAGGGCTTGGGCCTGGAGCCAGAAAAAGCCTTGCTGGATGTATCTTTTTTCCATAATGAACTCCCACCAGAGCCTACACTTTATGAGCCTGACACATCTAAATTACGTTCAGCAACATTTAAATGCTGAAATAATAGGATAAATTCAAACCAATTAGAGAGCATATGGAATATTGCCTTCCTAATGGTATGCATAAGCATCTCCTGTCAGATTTATCAGATTAAAGACCCCAATTGCTGGCAGTGATCAGATCCTCAGTGATAAACGGGCACAAGGGTATGAGCAAAGTTGCATGTGATCTTTGAGGTGGGTCTAACACAGGAGAAGGAATCTGCATTGCAGTTGGAGGCTTCTCCCTTTGTTTCAAGGAAGCAGAGAAATCACACTGAATTCTCAGCCCAATCAAAGGCCATTGTTTTGCCAGGTCGGTGCCTTGGATGAAACACATTTTTCTTCTGCCATCTGGGTATTGCTGTCCCAAGATGAATGCCCCAAGGAACACACCAATTAACCTTCAAATGACAGTGAAAGACTTTCCTTTGATTCTTTCAGCTCAAAATAATTACCATCCAAAAATTCTGAGATTTAAACAGAACCATAGGTTTTAAAACCCAAGAATAAAAAAAGGTATATAAATTTCCTTTAAATATCATAAGGCAGAAAACAAAGTACCAGCAATATCATCAAACCATCAGTCTAAGGCAGACACCAAGCACAAAAAATGTTTGCCCAACTTTCTGAAGCTTGGTAAAATTACAAAAAAATTACAAGAAACTGAAAAAAAGGGATGAGTTGCCACCTTTGTGTTTGATGACAGCTATAAAATAAACCATGTCAGGTGTAGAAGTTCTTTGTACACTTTGATCCAGGAATTCATTGCTTCTGTTTTGTGCATGTCAAGTCAACCCGAGGCTTTTAAGACTCTTAAATGAGATTTGAGATGGTCAGTTTGGAGTTTCAACCTGAAAGATTGCAATGAAGTTCAGTCAGACAGGTCAGCCTGCAGATGACCAGCTGAGGATCTAGTGTCTACAACTGTTTTAGCCAGTTGAAGATACCCTACACATCTACAGCTTTGATTTAAGATGCACTGTGCCAAATGAAAGGCTTCCAGGTGTTCTTTGAGTCTCTCCTGCTGAGACACTCAGCAGCATACTGAGCTGCTGGCCTAGGTATGGAATTATCTCAGACCCAAAGCCCATCTGGTGAAAATAAGCACTCTTAGCCCTTAGCTGGAGGAATACTCACTCATACTCCAGTAGCCCTTTGCTCATATTGGTCCAGCCCTGGGGAAGCTGAATAGCTTCCAGCAGCATGGACCATAAAGTATTCCAAGTTAGGCATGCAGACCTGTCAAGAAACCATGCATCCTTTCCTCAATAGTGGCATTAGCAGAACCACTGCTAACAAATATTTAGGATCCTGGCACTAGATATGACACAAGACTATTTAACCTGCCCACAAATCCCTTTAAAGCCAGCTAGTACTAAGAGTGCAATTTCCTGCTAATCCTCAGTTTCCTTTTACAATATACTTTTCACCAGTGCGCTTTCACCTGCCTTTGTACTTCTCATCACTTTCAGAATGTTCAACCTCCAAAAGGCAATTCAGCACCAGGAATTTAAGCATATGCAGGCTGGAGACTCTAAGAACAAAAGATTTTGTCACACCAGACTTGGCATTTTCTTTCTGTTCCTGGAGGCATCAGATTTAAAGATCCATTCAGTTTGAATTTAAACACATTAACCTAACCAATTTTTGAAAATGTTATGAGTGGCAGGAGCCCGACTTTTCAACATCCATGATCACCACTGTTCTACACTATTACCTGGGGTCAAAATGAAAATGTAAAAATACTTAATGAAACTTATTTTTCCTGCAGCCTATATGTTTAAAAAGTGTCATTACATCAGTTTCAAGTTGTGAGAAGCAACAATACAGTGTGATTAAATAGTAGCCCATTTCAATCCCTGACTGACACAAAATCTGCATTCTATTTACATATTTCATATGACTTCCTCACCTAACCAAAAAATAAGTGTACAATCAGCCATGTAACTTTCCTTCCTGTTGTTCTGCCAATGCCTCACTCTTTCATGCCACACACATTTGGTCCAAGAGCAATCTATTATTCCAAAGCCTCACTCCCACTTATGGCAAGAGGGTGCAAACACAAAGCTGAGACACAAAATTTCTGCAGCAGACAATGCAGCTAGGTTCCTAAAATACCACTGAACTGATGTCACCATATTCTGCCTTTAAATATTTTTTTTTCCTAAAATTAGGAGGTGATGATTAAATTCCCTGATGACTGGTCACAACACAATGTAATGCAAACAATAAAGTAGTTTCTGTTCATAGCTTCAATTTCAGTACCCAACAAAAAATTTGGTGAGTCAAAAATTTTAAGCAAAGCTTGAAAGATTTTGATCAAATTATAGTACTGCTCTCATAAAAGACTGTGATGTTAGAGTGACCCATCTCTTCCTCAGGTATTCATATGAATTCAAGATTATTTCGCTTGCATTTATTTTATGCTTTGGTTGGTGGAACAGGACAGGGATTTCCAACCTCAAGATATAGCTATCAGACAAAAATCAGATAAAAAGAAAAATGCCTTATTCAGGAAAATGAGTGGGGACAGATGAAAAATGTGTAGATTCACTTAAAAGAGCAAAATTAATAATTATCACACTATTTCCTTTAATCTCTCCATGTTGAAAAGCAAACAGAGCATGTTATTTTCACACATCAGAATTTGTTTTTACTGCAACTACCAACAACAGTTGTTGATGGAAAAGGGGGCAAAATAAGGTGACTTTAAAACCATTCCTTCCTAAAGAACCATTCAAAAGTTCTCAGGGCATAAAACTGATGGCCTGTCATAAACTCTACCTGCAAATTTCATAGTAAAATTTGATGAGAGTAATACATCTGCATTCTAAAGCAGCAGAGTTCAGTCCCTTTGTTTTCACTCACTCAGAAAAAAAAGAAAACAAAACCTGTGTCTTAGCTGTGCTGGTACCTTCTGCCACGTGAAAGTGAAATTTCAGTAGATCAGGATGACTGTATAGCCACATGGGCAGCAAATTCACCAATTTCTTCATATCTGTTGCCCAAATAGCAAGACAGTTAATTAAACTTTTATCTCTTCTTCCTTTCATTCAAATTTCATGGCCACTGTGTGGCCACACACTGTGGAGTCTCACCAGTCTCTCTTTGTGTTTGCATCAGCAAAAGCTACTGCCGCAGAAATATGCTGCAAGCACACACCTCCTCAGACACTCTTCTTTTTCCCCGAGACTCATTATTCTGCCAAAAGGCAAATGCAAACAATGGTGTCATGCTAGCCAGCCCTGAGCACAGCTGGCGTGGAGCACTGGACAGACAGCCAGCCTCAGAGAGCAGAGCGGCAGATCCGCAGGGTCAGCATGATTGAATTGTTGTCCCTGCCCTTAAATCGCTCTCTTTGCACTGCAGCCTTGCAGCAAGTAGGATGTGTGGAACCCATAGATGCACACTTTTTTTCAGCACCTTATAATCAGCATGCCAGGAGCCGCACTGTTAAAAGTGGAGCAGCTAAAGCAAGTACAAATAAAGTAAACTGCAAAATCACTAGTGGGAAACAAAGCAGTCCCCAAAGTCAGAGGTCTGACCCCAGAAAACTGTAGCTGTGTATTTACTTTTGTATTGCCCTACTTTTTGAGCACTCGCTCGGAGCAACTCTCTGGTGGGAGAGGTGACAGCAGGGTGGCCAGGGTGTCACACAGCCTGCTGGATGTCTGCTCCTCCAAACCTCTGGAAGCAGGGACTGTGCGGTGCAAGCACACGCGCAGCGGCACAGTTCTCTACACAGAATTTGGGCCGACCATGCTTGACGTTCACCATGTGGCTGGCAGAGCTGAGGCATACATCTTGGAGAAAATATGCAGAAGATCCTTTGAGAAAGCAGTGGCACAGTGAATAAAGGAGATTTAATCATCCAGCTGCTCCCAGTTTGACTCTTCTCACTTTTAGCTGGCTGCTACACAGTGCCCCAAGGCAGTCCTCTCCCCTGCCGTTCCAGCACCTGAGATCCACATTTGCCAGGGAAAGGGGGCCCAGGAGACTTGACCCCTCCTCACACAGAAAGGAGCTGGGCCACTGTGCAGGCTGCCTGCTCCACCTCCATCCCTGTGGGGGCAGGAACAGCATTTGCACCATTTGGAAAGCTGTCACACCGTGTTGTTATATTACAATGTGCAACCATCAAACAGTTTGTTCAATTCCTTTTTGATTAAATTCAGCTTCATTAAACCTAAGTAATGTCTCTGTTTAGTTTTAACAGCAACTATATTTCCATTCTCAGTGTCTTTATGAATATCTTCTTCCCCTTTTAGACCTTTCTGTGACCTCAGAGTGTATCCATGTCCCATTTCATTTTTTATTTCCTTTCTCAATCTTTTTCTTTCCATGCAGGCAGCTTCCTCCCTATGAACTTTGTTGAAGCATCTCTCTGGTTCCTGCCTTTCAGTATCTCCAGGGGTCTGATTGTGCATGCAGCCTCTGCAGCTCAGTCAAACAGGCACCTTTGTCCTGAGACGATGGAAAGTTAGCTGCTTTGATTCCTGTTGCTATTGCATGCAGTGGATAAAAGTGGCAATACTTAGACAAATCCTGGTGATTGTATAACTCTGCTCAGGTTCCATTTTTACACAAACATGATCTTTCTGCACAGACTACCTACCATCACCTAATTATCATTCTGTCAATACATTAATTTGCATTTAGCATACAGTGTGCACACTAACAGGCTACAGTGCAAATGAGAGGGAAGGGATGTCAAAAGAGAAACCTACAGGTACCTGAAATAGGCACAGGAAGCCAGAGTAAATGCAGCTTCATCTCTCCTCACCAAATCGACAGGCTGAGAACAAAGGTGTACTGGCAGTGGTACCTGCCTAATTGCCCCTCAGGGATTACTGCATCCTCTCCGTGCACCTTGCTCCTGTAACCTGAGCAAGATACCCCAAATGAGAAATGGCTGCTTTTAAATACCTGGAGACTTTAGTAAGGAAAGATATTTTCAGTGAAAAGACCGCTGCCAGAACAGGAAAGAATATTGGAGCAAATGCTAAAAAAAGGCGTGGTGGAATACAGCGTGCTGGTTATGCAGGTATGCAGAGACTGAAGCAGGGGAGCTCTGCCCTCCTTTTCACTCATCAGCACATCTCTCTTAGCAAATGTCCTTGAATTCTTCTTACAGGTACGTTTGTACCATGGGAGAATAAGGAAGTTTACTTTAAAGCTGTTTTAAAAGCTTTTATTTTAATGACACTTTGAGCCAACAGGGGTCTGCTTTCTGTTTTGGTTGCATGTATAATCTGAAGGGGATTAATGTGGTGCTGATTACTAGGCTAAACTGGATCAAAAAATGTGTAAAGCATAACGTACCCTTCTCTAATGTTTAATAATAGCTGTAGTCGTTGGTACTCCTGTCATTTTAGACTCTTTATTCATTTTGGTAGCAATATAATCATTCAGCGTTAAAATTGCTCCTACGTTACCTTGGATGACTTTTGGAAAAGCAGGAGCTTTTATAACAATATGTTTCAGTCTCCAGAGTGAGGAACTGGAAAGCCTTAAAGCAAATTTTGACCAGAGCTGAGAGGGCTGCTACTCTGTACAATTTCCTTACACTGGAATTTAATACACTGGAATAATTTTGTTGCAAGAATTGAGGGTTTTATTCGTAGGTGAAATGAAGAAAATCACTTTTTTTGGTGAACAGTTATTAGAGAATCTGCAGAGAAAGCAGAGAGAAGACTTTTTTTCACAAAGCCAGATCATTCCATGAGTTGGCTTACAGCTCATCTCCTCAAGACTATATTAGCAAAGAGACAGGGAGAGCAATCTGGCAGGGGCTGGGGGGGAAGTCTATCAACCAGTGAGTGAGTGGGTGGGAACTTCTTAAACTCAAATTGCACTTGATCAAAAAATATCTTGCAGTTACCCCAGAGGTGAGCATAACTGATACAGCTGAAAAGTTAGGAAGCACAAGTCAAAATGAGGGGGAATCTAAACATTTTTTTTTTAAATCCTGCCTGATCAAATAGCTTTAATCATTATGTTTCAGCCTGACATGATAGCAAAGAGAAAATGTGAAGAGCAAGTATTTACCATTGAAAAGTCAATTCCTCTGTCACTAGCTCTGGCAATAGTATCACTATAATTATGAGTTTAATATCTGAAATTCGTTGATTTCATATTTGCATGCATGTATGCTAACTAAAATTAATTAATTTTAATTGCATACACCAATTACAACATCAGGCTCATTTTCCAACATATTATTCCTCGCTGATTACATATCCTCTAAGATTGCTTTAATTTTTCATTTTGTGCTTTAAAGTCAAAGAATAATATGTATTTCTAATTAAGCTCACTTACATATCTCACTGCTGATTAAATCACTATTTAATATTTTATAACACAAGCCACCTTTAATTTCCCCCACTGAGAGCAAAAGCCTTGTAAACTCTTTTCTTTCTCTCCCTGTCTCACCGACCTTGCCAGTGGTGCTACAGGCAGATTTCTTCCATCTTCACAGCAGAATGCCAATGAACCACCTTGTTGACAGACATTCATCCTTGGAGGGGGAGGCAAGCACCTTTCTGACCACAGGACCTGCTTTGAAGAGATCAGCAGCCTGCCGCCATCACTGGCAGAAAAGAAACAGACACTCAGGAGAGATTTTTAGCAGTGTCTTAGGGGATTGCAGGTCTTGCTGGAAGTCTCTGGAGCTGACACATTTCAAACCTTTTAGGGGAACCTGGAAGTCCCTCGTCGGAGCCTACCAAAGGCTGAATGTTGAAAAATGAAGAGGAAAAGGGGATTCTTTTCTCTTTCCCAGCCAGCACTGCAGAATGAATCTTGCCAGTCAGCCCTGAGCCATGACTGTGTTAAATCCAAAATATTAACAGAAACTGGCAGAAAATATAAAGAAGTCCCAAAGTTGCTTCTATATGGCCATGGATATTATGCAATTTGGGCTGTACTATCTAAACAGTCTCATTTTTACCATATCATTATTGCAGTAGCAGAGAAGAAGAAGCCAAACCAGATGAAATCCTTAACAAATTCGACTTCATAGCAACCAAAAGGAGAAATTAACTCAGGCTTGACTCAAGCTTCACTGAAATTATTGGGAAAGTGCTGATCATGTTGTTAGAAGTCTGATTAATTCCATGCACAATGGATACAGGTGTTTATGCCAGCAGCATAAACTTAGGAAGACCTGTGCCTACTTGGTCTCTGAATGAAAACAGAGCATTCCCAGTGTTTCTAAGCATGGCACTTCCCTGATGCTGCCGGCTCCCAAGTTATTCAAAAAAAGTAATCCTTACCTGAAATACTTGTTAAACTCTACCTTTGCAGCTGTTAACTCTTTGCTAGCTTCTAATTAATTGGCTAGAGACTCTCTGGCCCAGACTCATCACATCTCGCTGCTGGCATGTCAGCAAAGCCGTGTCTCCTTCCCACAGGGAGGGAGAAGGAGAGCAGAGTCTTTAGAGCATGGCTGATCCTCTAACAGCTCTGTGTTCTGCTCTCCACTGACTACCAGAGCTTTAGCTGATTCTCTACTGTCTAAAACTAGTTAAGTGTGTCATTGTGATAATGTCAGGTCTGCAAAGAAAGACAAATCAGTATGGGATGCTGCAAATGAGAAAGTTTTTCTTGAAACTACTGAATCAACAGGGAGAAAAATCACAACCAGAATACTCAGCACACTAAGTTTCTTACTGAAAAACTAAAAAGTAGATAGGATGCAAATACTTGGCAGTGCCAAAACAGGAAGAAAAAATCAAAGGAAAAATACACTGTCCAAATCCTTGAAATATTATGTTCAGGGGAAAAGAGAAGACATAAAGAAGAAAATTTTGGGACAAAAATGAGAAGAAAACTTCTCACCCAAAAGAAGCCAGGAGGAAAGATGACACATTTTTTAAAACATCCCTATGTCTCATCTCTCAAAAGTAAAATAGTAATTTCAATCCACTTTTCTTCTCAGAACTGGCTGATTATTCAGGCTACATTCAAGACATACATAAATGCTGCTGCTGTGTCCAATAGGATAGTGCAATTCTTCCAAGGAAAAAATGCTCTCTCTCTAAACTAAGACTGATGAGCCAGCAGACATTCACAAACAAATAGAAGGAAAAAAAAAAAGGATCTGGTGTGTGAAGCTGTATTGTGGGAAATCATCTGAAGTTTCTACCTCAAGCCCTTCTAAGTTAATTCCATTTGTCATCATCTAAAAATAGTGAAATTGAATCAGAAAGGAGCCTAAATTCAAGCATTAGCTGGCCTGCCACACTTCATCACGTGCGAAACGGGGATCATATTCCTTTACTTCCTTCAGACTAAAATCATATATATTAATTATATGTTTCATCCCAAGTAACATAGTAGAGGAGACAACATTGCTTTTAAAGTTGAGAGAAATAATAGAACAAATCATTCAGATTGCCTCAGGATTCATTTCCTTCTAGATAATAAGTCCAGAGACTGTTAGATATTTTATTTATATGTTTGTCTTTACGTGCCAGAGACAATACAATCTGTGGTGTGTTTTGGCATACCATTTTTCTAAGTGCATGGTTTAATTTTGAGCCTTTTTGTTTTGATTTACCATTCATTATATCTTTCATGTTGCTTAGGCCTGTGTACTATCTCAGAAGACAGTGTTGAATAGGACGAGCTTAATTTTTCTTTAGTTTAAAAATAAGCCCCTACACACAGCTAGCTGACCAGACTGCTTTTGTTAGCAGTGGGAAGTGATGTTCAAGAGGACAATTTATCTTCTGTATCTCAGACAAACATCTACAAATGCCCATTGAGAGGTCTCCTTCATGGACTACAGCAGGCCCAGACTTTTTGACTAAACACTTAAGGTTTCAATGCTAAAGTTAGTAAAAAAATGAATCCCATGCTCCTGGGAAAAGAAAATGACTAGCTTATCCAGAGTGCAACCTTGTGGAGACAAGAGAGGAATACTTCATGGATGAGACAGCATCCAAGCAGAATACAGAGACATCTTAAAGGAGCTGATGACTGAGCATTTCCATTGACTGAGATGAATGGCAATGCCTGCGCCTGATTTTTTTAATCTGAAAAATAAAATTCTTCCCAATGAACTGAAAAGAGACCCTTAAAAATGATCCATAATTTATAGCAGGGGACAGCAAACTGGGCAAGGCAGAAGCTGGCTTCTGCTGTTTATGTTTCATGCATAGAATCAATATTAGAGCTGGGATCATCATAGCTGATCCTGTGATCATACCCCATATGCAAGGGAGGCTCACAGCAACAAAAGGACTGTTAATAACCAATATTGATTCACCTTTCCCTAATATATGGACAAAAATGTCATCAACAAGCTGGTCAACAGCCTGGAGCAATGAGCCCTATAATAGCCTACTAAGCAAAGAATAACACAGAGGTCATTAATTTATTCCAACATCACATCAATTGCATTCAATCCCCTGGGAGTCGAATGCTTTGAGAGCAACAGATTTACAGGACAACTTCTTTTGTGGGTGTCACACTTGTGTTGTGCCCCAACATAGTGCTGGCTTTAGAAGTCACTGAGCTGGCTTAACCTGATTCTCCACCCCCACCCATCTTTGTTGTTCCGTTCTCTGTTCAGTAACAAAGGCTAGCATTTTAGTTTTATTCTTTCTCTTTTACCAGGCTATTAAAAGTAGTATATCACAGCAATTATGAAAGGTTTTTTTGGTTTTGCTGCGTTGAGGATGATACAAATGTAGAAAAGTATTTTGAGATAGAAACAATTCACCTAAGAGCCTTTCTCACCATGTTTATTTCTCTCATTAAAATAAGTGATCATCCAGGGAGTGAACAAGAGCTACCCACAAAAGCCTATAGATCTCTCCTAGGTGAAAACTTTACTAACAGCAGCTAGATAACACTTGTAAATTAAATGGTGCATAAAGGCAAAGCAAGCAGAAAATATGAAAATACTGTAATAACTCATTTCTAAAACTACATTCAACTGAATAATATGGCATAAGTCTAGTCCTATGAACCTTCCATTGTAATTGCTATTTGTTTAATCTACTAAAGATTCCAAATGTACTGCATTGGGAGGTTGAAGAGCTTTGGAGAAGAGGTGACATGCTTTTCCTTTTTTCCTTAATTTTAATCCCATTATAGGTTTTCCCTTCTATACAATAATAATTACCATGGTTTCCAAGCTTGTGAGCATCACAATAATTTCTTTATGATTAAATGTTTTTTGATTTTTTTCCTAGTGAGGAACTTATGCTCTGCTGAAGCTGGGAAATTTGAATAGAGAGCAAGCATCCAAATATCAGCCCATGGTAAATTACAGAATTTTAGTTAATCCCCATGAGAAAACTTGAAGGCTTTGACATAACTTGGATCTAAAGGGAAATAAAGCTTGTGTTTTGAACCCTTCCTATCCATCTTAAATAAAAACTTGGTTTTTAGAGCTATTTTCTTTCTCCATAAAACTTCAGACATCAATGAAGGTGACAGAGACATGTCCATTTCATGGAATATGCATGGCTGTATAAATAATAAATATAAGCTCAGCAGCATGGCATACATGAGTCATATACACAAAGAAGTCTCACTGGCAAGCTAAAAATAACATTCTGCAATAATTCTGAACATAAATTGATGAAAGGATAGTTTCGTTCAAATTTCTCAGGTACACAAGGCCAAAAAACCACAAATCAAGAAACTTTAAAATGACCTCACTGTCATAGAATCCTAGAATCATTTAGGTTGGAAAAGAACTTTAAGGTCATTGAGTCCAGTCATTAACCCAGCACTGCCAGCCCTAAACCATGTCCCCAAGTGCCAAACCTACATACATTTTTAATACCTCCAGGGATTGTGACTCCATCACTTCCTGGGCAGCCTATTCCAACGTTTGACAACCCTTTACGTAAAGAAATATTTCCTAACATCCAATCTAAACTTCCCCTGGTGCAACTTTCCCCTGGCCAAGAGGCTGTTTCCTCTTGTCCTGTCACTGTTACTAGGGAGGAGAGACCAACTCCCCCCTGGCTACAGACCCCTTCCAGGAAATTGCAGGGAGCTAGACCTCCTTTTCTCCTGAGTGCACAATGCCAGCTCCTGAAGCTGCTCCTCAGCAGACTTGTCCTCTGGACCCTCCACCCTCTCTGTTGTCCTTCTTTGGACACACT
Source organism: Fringilla coelebs (assembly GCF_963513975.1). Classification (NCBI taxonomy): domain Eukaryota; kingdom Metazoa; phylum Chordata; class Aves; order Passeriformes; family Fringillidae; genus Fringilla; species Fringilla coelebs. Next base: position 104,650,382 of record NC_140028.1, on the reverse strand, counting down.
CCACTGCTTGGGAATCCAAAGAATTATCCTAAGAAAAGCAGTCCTGTAAAAATGGCAGGATGGAGTTCAGAAGTTAATGTCTCTCTGAAATTTCTGATCAAATCTATTTTAGAAATGGGCAATTTTCTTCCCAGTTCCTCTCCCAGTAGCAATCTAAAAAATTACTGTACATTTGAAGTCAGCCTGGATCTTCCCTCTCTGCTATATGACCATCAGTAAATAATGTATGTGCAGAACTAATTAGATCTGCAATCACATCTCAGTAATTCCACTTCCATCTATGTATATATTGAACTAGCACAACATCTCTGGGTTGGATAGAGTCTCTTGAGGCTATCTGATGTATACTTTAATTAAAACTCAGAAAGCACTTCTAATGATAAATATACACAGAAAGGGGGATAATCAAGATCTCTTCATGGAGCTATGCCACTTCTGGAGGATGAACATGAGTAAAACAAGCACTAGAGACATATTTGCCACACAAGTCAGCAGATAAAGCTCTGAACACACATGGAACAAACTGATAAGGTAAAAGGTGACACTTTAGTATTGTCACTTTTCAGGATGGAATTGAACTTTCAGAGCATAACCCCTAAGCTGTTTTCAAGAAATATTCTGGAGTGGCTAACAAATTAATTTTGTATTAGAAATATCCAGCAAGTGCTGTAGGATAGTCAGGATTACTTACGTGGTTTTGGAAGTATTCTTTTTATATTGCTTACCACTTAAATATGAGAGAAAAGGAAATCATTAGATCTTATATTATGGTAAATGTATGGATTCAGTCTCTTCTTTTCCAATCTTTTAAAATGTTTGTAACAACTACCAAAGAGGTGAAACAAAAATGGCATCTACAAAGTTATGTGCTCTAGTAGAAACCCACAGAAATGCCAATTAAGTGTAAAAGATCCTCAGAACCACCTGAAAATTGGAAGATCCAAGGACATACAGTTGCCTATTCCTTTTTTCTATTCTTTCACTTTCTATCAGTGGGATATTAAAAAATGTCTTGTTTTGTTCCTTTTTTTTATGATAGAGATGTCTGTGTTAAAATAAAAATAAAAATTCAGAAGCATGTTTTGATTTCAACCAAAACTATAATATGAGACTAGCCATACTCAGTCAGATGAAAGTTCTCTCTTAATCATTCTCTGACAATGGACAATAGGGCACAAGCAGGTGAAAATATAGAAAGTAATACAATTATGGAATGATATTTTTCTAGCATCATCTGAAAACAATAATTGTCTTTAGCATCTTAACCTCTGGAGATGGGATCTGAAAGCAACATACCCTAACACAGCGATATTAGTAGAAAATTTAATAAGTCAGTTGACTTTGTGGGGTTTTTTAATCTGGAAAATTCAGAGACTGCAGAGATCTCAGGCAAATTCCAAAATATGCCAAAAGTTCCCTTCCCTTGGCAAGACAACACAGATCTCTCCTTTGCCACCCTGTTTCCCCTCCAGACATGCACAGATTTTTTGTTAGCAGCTACCAGTAAGATTACTTACTTAGAAGCAAGGTTTAGTTCTCTCTCTCTTTCTCAAAAAAAAAAAAAAAAAAAAAAAAAAAAAAAAAAAAAAAAAGAAGAAGAAGATATAACCACCACAGCAGTTATTGAACCTGAGCTTTAGTGAAAAATCCCAGAGGAGACATTGCAAAGATCAAAGGCAGGTAAGCCTTATATTTAGTGATGGACAGTTTGATTAACTGAGTTCTCACATGGCACTACTCCTTTTCATTATTCTAAGAGAGGACTATTTCAACACTGCACTCAAATGCCACTGTCATTTCTCTTCCAGAAATACCTTTGCCCAGCATTTTTCATCCTCTCTGATAATTCTCTGAGTCCCAATGCATTGCTATTTAACACATAACCTCTCATTTAGATCGCCATGAGCAAGTGCATTTGGGTTCCTGGTTAACCACCATCTTCACCATTTTCAGTGTTCGGGTTATACAGTTAGATACAGAGGTTACTTGAATCCCTTTTTCCCTCTTCAGACTGAGACCATCACACTTAAGAGAGCTCACCAACTCCAGTATAACTGATCTGTGCCTGAGGCTCGTAAAGGCATACTTAGTTACCACTAAAAAGAGGAAGAGATTTACTTAGAGGAAGATTTCCAAAACATCATCCTTTCCAATGCAGAAAAGGCCAGAGATCGTTGTTACGAAGGGTTGTTGCTGGATGTTTGGAAAAGACCTATTCAATCTGAGCACCTCTGACCTGTTACAATAATAGTTTACCCATTGAACTACATACAAATGTCAATGTATAACACATTTACCTTTACACTAGATATTCTCAGATGTGACATTCACTTCCTGAAGCATTTTCAAAATCATTACCGATTCCTCCCACAAGAACCTTTTTAAAATACTAGGAGAAAGACAGATTTGACCTTGATGAAAACAGCAGAATTTTGTTTTATAGGGATTTCCATATCACAGCTTATTATTGTATAGAGTGGGTTCTCTAGAAAGATATTTGTTCTATAAAATACAGTTTACAGTTTCTAGTCATTTTATCTCCTTCAAGGGACAAGTTTATTTCCTGATATATTTTTCAAAAGACTCGTAAAGGGGAGCTCTGTGGGGCTCAGAATGATGATTCTAAAACTTCAAGAAACAAGAAAAGATTTTTTCCTGTCATTTGTATCACTTTAATAATTTAGGAAAAATAATGAAAGAAGCTGAGGCTTCATATTTACAATACAGATAATTATGTCTCATCAGATCCTATACATTAATGCTGGGGGGGATGGGCATCCTAACAGCATTTGGCAGGAGTAACACAAGTCATATTAGAACTCAGGAGTTATATTTTCTTTGAAACTACTGCCCCAGAAACAACAAGAGATAACTAAAATCTTTAGACTTTTTTTGGATAAATGAGAAAATTTAATGTCTGGCAAGGAAAGGGAGACTTGCCATTTTCTGTAAAAGTGGAGTATATTAAGTGTAGCCTCAAAATTTAGCAATTTTTTTCCTCCCTACAAAGTATTAAACAATTAATTCCACCAACTTTATTTAATTGGAATACTATAGTAACTACCTAGTAGGCTACCCTTCCCTGGAAATCAATTTATCATGGTAGCTACTATAATAGAATCCACTAGAACCAACACAAAGTAAATGCTCTTGTATGAAAGTTAATCAACATTGGTGAAACAAAAGGGCCTTTGTTCATTTTTCATTGTTTTGAAAACTAAAATATAAGACATTGAGATGTCTCTTCTCATGAGAAAAGGAAAAACATATTATCCTTGTATTCAAACTCTACTAGAGTTTAAGTATCCTTCTTCTCCATGGTCTTTGGATCCGGCTATACACAAACATCCAGAACTAAGATGATGTTTGGATCCTTTGCTGCACTGCCCAGAACCAAACTGCACACCAGCAGTTGCTCCATGTGCAGCCTTTGTGCAAGTACTACCTTTGTCTGGATTGCTCAACTCACTGCTGGTGTGACAAAATGGGAGGCAACAGGATGAAATTTAATGTATTCTCAGAACCCACACCTAGTACTTTGCATAGTACACAGTTCTGAAATAATCCAGCATAGAGAAGAATCCACACTAAAAAAACCCATAGGACAGACTTTTAGAGGTAGCAAAGAGAAATGTCAGATACAGACATGAAAACTATTTCTACTTCCTAGCTGAAGGTGCTCCATGCTTACAATTTCCTGCCCAAATGTAGAATGTATTGCAGCAGTCTGATGTGGAAAACTTACAAGTCCTGGGGTTTGGTTTGGACAGAATTAAGATTTACTCTTAAGATCAGATTTAAGATTTATTCTTTTTGCTTCAAAATGGAGAATGGACTGGGACTCTTATAAGGGAGGCTTTTAACTTAATGAGGCTTCTACTGGCCGTCTCAATGGAAACAAGGAAAAGAAAGCTGAGGGGAAAATACTTGAGGAGAAAACATGCAAAATAGAACATTTCATGTTCTGCAAAATATATGGTCTAAGCTTCTTTAGGAAAAAAAAATCAGGGATCATACAGGTAAACTGTTTTTTTCCCCAGCTCTAGCACTAAAGAGAGACAGCTTAGGAAGAGATCATATTTTATTTAAATAAACAAAACTACTGGAATGAGTCGTGCATAATACAATTTAAAATGACAACACATTCTTTCAAAAGGATACTACTGAGCCATACAAAATCCTGATGGGAAAAAATCAGATCATTTGTAGATTCATAAACTGCCTGAAAATAACAAAAACAATCATGTTTTGATAAGTCAGCATCAGGATCAATACATAGTGCTTTACCACAGAAAAATACCACAGCTATGATATGGAAATTATTGAAGAACCTGCTTGAAGGAGTAGATGCTGCAGCCCAGTTGCAAGGCAATAAAGAAAAGATGTCACCGCTTTCTTAAAGTAACAAAACTGTGTTGACTAAATGTTGCCTGATACATATATATATATATGCAGTTGTTCATCACAGTTTCTTTTCAATGTATGACTCTGTCCCCTGGACCTCATGTTACCATATTTATGTAAAATAACATGGGCTGCTTGTGCCCAAATGCTGAAGTTAAAGCAGTCTTCTGGAAGTAAGGCAAGCAACACCAGAAGCCTAGAAAGTGATCCCTGAAGTCACTGAAAAGGGTTGGTACCCTTCCCATCAGTATCTTCTTTCACCAACGCCCTGTCTGGGGCCAATGGAGGCCTGCATCCGAAGGTATCAGTGTGCTTTACTACTCAGTTGTGGTTGGAGCAGGAAAAAGTGAAAAGTAAGTGAGAGAGAACCTCAGCATTAATTACAGAATCATAGAATATGCTGAGTTGGAAGGGACCCCCAAGGATCATTGAGTCCAAGCCTCATCCTTGCACAGGACATCCTCAAGAGCTGCACCAGGTGCTCCAGAGCATTGTTCAAATGCTCCTGATCTCTGTCAGGTTGGTGCTGTGATGTCTGACTGGGGCAGTCTGTTCCAATGCCCAGACACCTGCTGGGTGACAAACCTTTTCCTCATACCCAACCTAAACCTCCCCTGACTCAGCTTCATGCCATTCCTTCAGGCTCTGTCGCTGGTCCCAAGAGGGAAGAGATCAGTGTTTGCCCGTTCTCTTTGCCTCTTGAGGATGCTCAAGATCACAATGAGATCTCCTCAGCCTCAGCCTCCTCTTCTCCAAGCTGAACAGACCAAGTGACCTCAGCCACTCCTCATATGGCTTCCCCTCAAGGCCCTTCACCATCTTAGTTGCCCTCCTTTGGACATTTTCCAATAACTTTATATCTTTTTTTATGGCAGTGACCAAAACTGCACACAGTATTCAAGGTGAGAATTCAAGGTAATTCTCCATCTGAAAAATCCTTCAACTGAAAGACATGGATTACAAAAAGCTAAGATTTATAAAATATCCTTTTTTTTTCTATTTTATCATTTGAATGAGACCCCAATAGAGCAGTGGCTGGGTGAATGGCACAAATTACCACAACCTTACCTTTGGTTCAGCATTTAGGGATCTAGACCAGTCTTTAATGCACAGATGAAGATCCCTCATGCTTAATAATAATTTACATGATGAGATCATCAGCTTACACGCTCACAGCATTAACATTTTGAAGTGGTGAAAGTTTACCACTTTAAGCATGATGGGGAAACAAAGCAGTATTCTAAATACCTTTCAGGGTTAAAATTGGAGTGTTTTAATAAATTCATATGAGGCCACACTGTCTCTTGAGAGCCATTGTCTCTGGATAGCCTAACACCCTAAGCAATCTGAAATCATCCAGGTGTTAGATGACTCAGGGATAGAAAGCTTTCTCAGGATTCATAGCTTTCTGAGAAAGATGGGCAGCAGTCTCATATGCATTTTACTGTGTCTGATTTAAGTAGTGACACAGCAGACCTAACCTCACTTTAAAAGTTGTTCTGACACTGACACGTCACTGACATGCCATCTTAAGAGTTGAACAATGTGGAGAGCAGGGGTTAATGCTATTCTGCCATCATAATTGTTGATTTATTTCTGTATAAAATGTTATTGTTGTCCAGAATAAGACAGAGCATCATGATCTGAAAAGGCTGCAAACTAAAATTTTTTTGTCTAAAATTTCTTTTTAATGACCAAGTAAAATCAACTGAGTACCATATAGGTCAGCATGACATGATTTGGCATTAATGTTAAATGTGACTAAAAAAATCCCATGGAAACAAGAATCAAAGTTGTTCTGCAAGCAGTGCATTTTTCTTACTGAAGGCATAATAGCTATCCTTAGGGTTTAGATATTTTAGATGATTTAGAAAAGGAAAAGCAAAAAGAATAAAGAGAGAGTCACTTATGCTTTGACCTTAAAGAACAAGATTAATGAGGTGCAGTAAACAATGAAATGAAACCATTCCATTTGGGCCAAGAAGTTAGTTACTAACTAGCAGAGTTAGGCAAAGGTGTGATAATTTTTAAGATTTCAAACAGGATGGAGAGTGAAAGTATCCAATATTTTCAATGGGTTTTTTCCCTTTGTTTTGGATTAACTAAGGCATTTTATTTTGCTATTTTCACATGTTTACATAAGAATCTGCTTGGTTTATTGTATGGCAATTTTAAAAATAAAAGGGTTTAGAGATTCCTACTTCTTCCTTTCCATAGACCTGTCACTTCATTTTCAATTTTTAAAATATAAGGTGAGACACTTCATCTATCTAAAATAAACTTGCTTTTTCTTAAAATGACAAGAGATTTTTGCAGAAGAGTTATTCTTTCTTAAAGTTGAGCTGCAAGAAAATAATTTTTAAGTGGAAAAACTATAGCTGAAGAGTTTTCGAGGAACTTTTTAGTAGATCATTACAAAAATAAGGCATATGCCATCCCAATAATTTATATCACATTGACTACATAAAAACATTCTAAATAATACAGCCTTAATAATGCCTCAATGTATCATTTAATGGCTGATTAAAAAAAAAAATATTTCCACTTATTATTTGGATTCATTGCAGTCTTTTGCAAATCCAGATGCATTACAGTATTTTTTACCTATTCTCCCTCTTCCCTAAAGTTCTTGCAAAGAAGAGAAAGAAAGCTTTTCTGATGGAATTTATATTTTCCATGCTTTCTACTTAGAGAGGAAGAATATGTGAATCTTGTCTGTACATCAAATATTCTTTTTGTTATTTGTGGGTGTACTACCACCTATTAGTATAGCAGTTATTTTTTGAGGAGGAAAAATGAAGAACAAACTTCGTAAAGTTACTTCATTAATTTGAAAAGCATTCATGGAAGGATTTTCATCCTGAATAGGAACTTAAGACTAACAAGAACTTTGTAAATATCTTTGCATGCACTTCCAGTTTAAGATAAAAGGGTGTCTAGATTAACAGTGGCTGTAGGCAACAGATCAAGGATGCCTCTTCAATCATGTTCTGCTGAAAAGCAGATGCCCAAAAAAGCACGGAACACCTAGAATCTTGGAATGGTTTGGGTTGGAAGGAACCTTAAAGATCATCTAGTTACAATCCCCCTGTCACAGTCACCCCCCTTGCACTAGATCAGGTTGCTCAGAGCCCCATCCTGCCTGGCCTTGAACACTGCCAGGAACGTGGCATTCACTGCTTCTCTGGACAATCTGTTCCAGACTCACCACCTCCACAGTAAAGAATTTCTTCCAAGTATCTGATCTGAACCTTCTCTCTTTCAGCTTGAATCCATTCCCCCTTGTCCTGTCACTACATGCCCTTGTAGAAAGTCTCTCATTGCCTTTCTTGTGGGCTCCCTTCAGGTAATGAAAGGCCACAATTAGGTTACCCTGGAGCTGTCTCTTTTTCAGACTGAACAATCCCAACTCTCTCAACCTTTCCTCATAGGAGAGGCATTCCATTCCTCTAATAATCTTGTTAGCCCTCCTCTGAAATTGCTCCAACAGGTCCATGTCTGTAGATGAAACCCTCCCTGAATACTCTTTCAGTTTTGAGTCATTTCAAGATTGTAATTTCGGGTTTTTCTCTGTTTAGTTTTTTAACCCTTACAGCCCTCATCCTAAAATTTCACTCTGATCTCTAAAGGTCATCTCAGAACAAGTAATTTATACGTAAAGTTTGGATCCTGTTTCCCCCTACATTGCTTTACACTTACATTGAATTTCACCTGCCATTTTAACCCAGTCACACAGCCTCATAAGGCTCTCCCGCAATTTTCTCAACAAGCTTTCTTCTTTTTTTTTTTTGTATCCTTGTTTACTTTAGTTTAACTAGAAAAATTAGTTTTAACATTGTTCAGTACCTTTTCTGGGTCATTTCTATATGTGCTCAATAGCACATTTCCCTACAGAACATCATCAGTAACTTGTCTATGACAGGAAGCAGTGATTGACACCAATTGTCTTGTCTACCTTCTGGCAATTTACAGAAAGGCATTCATTGTTATAGCTTATTAATTTCCTTTTCCTTTTTTTATTTTTTTTTTATGATGAACCTCACACACTGCCTTTTGGAAATGCAAGTATTATGTTACAAGTAGAGTAGTGGAGTTTATCAACTGGAACTCCTTGTCCCCATGGCTGTTGATGTGAATTTGTGAGGTGGACATTTTTTAAAATTATTTGTATTTTAAACTAACGCCAAGTTCATGGCTCCCATCTCTTACCTCTGTAAGTTTCCTATTCTATTTCCTTTTCTGTTGACTACAGACAGATTTACATTTATCCCTCAAGATTAACATCCTATTGCTCCCATGATCTCTCCTGGAGCCCTTTGAAAGTCCTTAAAAACTCTTAAAAGCCTGGTGTCACATTTGCCATCTTCCAGGCTTCCAGCAGTCTTAGACAAGAGCCAACATAACACAGCTCACAATTCTCTCAATTCCACTGTTTATCCCTGGCTTCAATTACAGTGTAAGGTCGCCACTAACTCCAAATGTTTGTTCCATAACCTCTTCTTACAGACATTTCAATTTCATAAAACACTCTCTGATGCGTCCCTGACCAAAATTATTTGGGCTCTGAGCTCTCTGCCTCCCCTCATGCTGGAGGTGAATGTGTGGTTTTAGCATGCTTATGTCTTTAAAATATAGTTTCCCAGGGATCTAAGTAGGCTGGAAAAGATCCCATTGAAGTCAGGGAAAGCTTATAAAAAGCTGTAAACCCACACACCAAGATCCAGTTTGGCCTCTAGAGCTGTGATGTTTGCTGCTCCCAAGCTATATAGGGTTGCTGTATTGCATGAGAGTTTGTGTTCATATAAATCCACAGCACTGACCCCATCTGCTCCAGGTGTAACAGGATCTAAATGGAGCAGAGAGACATGGAAAGGGGGAAAAGACAAAGAGACGTAATTACCAACATTGTGTAACTCTAGGTATTTTTAGCTGCTATATAGATATCAAAATCCCTTTTGAAACTTTCCGAGCTCTTGACCTCCTTGACTTGCAGTGCCAATGAATTCTTCAGATCACATCTTGAATGAAAATGCGACTGGTGGCCAGAAACATTACTAAGCAGACCAGTCCCATCAGTTATAATTCAATAGGTACAGTCCTGCTGCTTAACCATTGATATCTCCATTTCTCTTATACAGGCATTTGGCAGCAACATTTCTCTGGAGCAAGTCTAAAATACAAAGGACAGGCTTTTGAACATTTGACTTCTCAGGGTACTTAGCTGGAAATCCCTCGTTCCTTATGGCACCTGCAGATCTCAGCATTCCTTTTTACCTTCAGATTTTTTCCTAAATCCAACTTTGTCTTTCCGCAGTTGAAACATTTCATCTTAGTTTTATTCATTCTGCATTTTTACAATCCATTAGCTTGCTTTCTGTCAATTATCAACAGGCTTTTTACATCTCTTAGTGCACAAATCAGTGCAGAGGAAATGTCACCAAAATTTCTAGAACAGGGAGACATCTAAAGGAATGAACAGATTCTCTAAGGAAAAGAACCATTTGAGGAATGCTTTTAGAAGGACCAGAATGTGACCAAGCTGATAATATAATATAGGTACAGCTGCTAGCTTGTGACTTTTAATACAGAAATGAGAACATGAATTAATTTCCTTGATCATACTGTTTCAATCTAAGGAAACCTGCAATAATTTACATAATTCCCATCTCCTCTCTTTCTGTAGGCAATTTAGGACAATATGTAATGCTTTTAATCAGTCTTTTATTAGTATCCTAAAAATGAAATCTTCCCAAAACAGGTTGTGAAGCAATATAAACTCATGTACAATTAGCTCAGTTTAAAAATGTTTTCTCCTAATGGGATTATGTTCTGTAAATGATCTTGTTTCTATGGCAACTGCCACAAAAACCACAGTGTGTTTTCAGTTCAATAGCAACTACTGCACCTGTGTACCAACCTTTCTTTCTGTGGTTTATGTTTTTGCTTCTCAGACAGTGGTGTGGAAACATAAAAAAATCTGTGACCTAGAAAAGTTCAGGCATTATTTCAGCTGCACTTGCAGGTACTATTGTTCACTATACTTCTCTCCTATTTTCTTGGAATTAAGTTCAAATTATTTGTATTCACCAAGCTGAAAAAACCACCTCAAAACTATTGATGGAATATGTGTGCATGTGTCTGCAAGGAAACAGAAAAGCACACTACTTAGTTTGCATGGCACCCTAGAAAAATGGGCAGATAATTTGCACAACGATAAAAAATTATCTTAGAAGGCTGTAACCTATATCAGTAAAAGCCAGCAATGAACTATTCTGTGTGGCCTCATAGCTGTCTATAAAAACAGCCACATGAAAAGCCTTTTTCAAGCTTTTCCTTTCCACTCAAGCCAAGGAAACATCAGAGGCATCATTTCCATATATTTTCTTGAGAGTGGATGCTGGAAACACAAGAGAATGAGAAATTATTTTTAATGTTATCTAAAGTAAGGTGAAGTAAAAATAGCTCCTTTTTATTTTTAAATGTGTGGCTGAGTCTCATTTGGAGTCAGTTGCACTGACTTAAGTGATAGAAGTGAATGTCAAGCTCAAGAAAGAAATGTTGATAAGGAGAAAAAAAAAGCCACCTTGTAGAAGTGGAATTTATCACTAGGAAAGATCACATAGGTACCCCCAGAAAAGTGTAAGTAAGTCCAATTCCCCTCCTAACTTTTTCATTAAGATTAAAATGAAAAATAAAAAACATCAAACAACTTCAAATTCCCTCCTGAAGGAAGAGATGATGCTGCACTTATAATTTTGAGGGGTAGTCAGACGCAACAGTGATGGATGCTGAGTTTGAACACCAATAAGATTGAGTTCTGTCCCTCTAACACCCATTACCATTTCTGCCTCACCAAAAACTTATTGTTCCTATACTGTCTTAACAGGAAAATTATGCCCTTTGTTTTTGCAGGAAAGTAAACATAATCAACATGCTATTTGCAAACTGAAATCCCTAAACAAAGGTGTACAACAATTTCTTCAAAAGACATCCTAGGCAAAAGAAGGTCAAAACCAGCCAGCTTTACTGGAATAGAAGAATGTCTAGCCTGTTCAGAGAAGAATAGGGAGAAAGGGAATTACCAGATGTTACTCAGTGGAATACTGCACGATCCACTGTATTGAAGAGAAGAGATGCATTCCAAACAGCTAAAAGAGACTTTTTATCCAGCAGTCTTGAGAGCCTGAAAGTAAAATTCTGTTACCGATGTGACCTCTCAGCAATAGCTACACCTCAAAAAATGCCTTCATATTCCTTTCTTCATACACAATATACTCCTTGCACCATCTCTCTATTCACCACTGAGGCACCAGGAGTGCGAAGGATTTGTTCTTATGCATGAATTTACAAATACCAGCCATCTTTCCCTTTCTAGTATATAATTCAGATTCTTCTGCTCAGCTGCACAGAATACATTCTCTTTGCCATAGATTGACAAACCACTTTTACTCAAGTAACAAGCCATAGGACAAAAGTCCCTCAACCCAAGTACAGAGAATTAAGCCCTACCACCAAAAAGGAAGAGAGAAGTAGAGATACAAGAGTAACTAATTTTTTTGATTCCTTTCTGTTCTCCCAAAGCTAATGCAAAAGATGCTTCCTGTTACCTGGAGTATTACCTAGTTTTTCCTCACTACATGTGAAAAGTGAAACATAGAATGGTTCTAAATGATAACCTCAGACTTGAATAAACTGAGCTCACTATAGTTTTCCATCTGCTGACTGAGGCCCAGTGTTAAATTGTTAAAAAAAATAATAATTGTTATGGAATGACAGGTAAAATGTCTTCAAGTAGCCATCCACTTTGACTTACTCAAATACAGGCCAGAGTTTCAAATGACACTATAAAAGGGGTGATCAGCTTTATTCACATACATGAATCCTATTGATTAACCTACACTAATAGAAAACAATTGCATGAGATAGCAACTTATTCTGGCAATCCACTAATATGTGAGCAATGGTCATCATCTCTGTGGTGACATTCATTAAGACAGAAAATGATTTGCTGCCAGGGATTACTGCTCAGCTATTCCCAATATTTTTAGACAATGGCAAATGGGGGACATTTTTTGCCCAAGAAACGAAAGAGAAAAAAAGACACAGGACAAAGTGAAATTCTGCATTCTGGGGTCATTAAGTTTTCATTCTGTGCATAAAACATTAATGAATAAACTAGAATGTAAACAGTGATGAACAAAAGAAAGACTGTTTTGTTTTTTCCATTTTTATTTAACTCTCAGACAAGACATTTTATTTCTGAAATATTTAATTTAGAGGTTCTTGATAGGCTCTTCAGTTATAAAATACCAAATTGTAATTGGATCATGAGACTTAGCTAGCTGGACTGAAATGTCAAAAAAATAAAGGTTATTTAATCATCAGAGAAATAACAGTTCCACTCAGAAGAGGGCTCTTGCATAGTTTGCTCAAGCCAATTCAAACTGTAGTGATTCTTAAACACAAAACACTGCAGGACCAATGTTCACAGTCATGCAAGTATCAGAAAACTTGGGCTTTACTCAAAGCATTTTCCAAGATATATGAGAAAACCCTGAGTTCATTGCCCAGTTCTGACCTGCTCCCATTTTTGTATGTGTAAAGGAACATACATTGGACTCTGAATCTCTCCATGGAAGAGATGGTTTTCCAATATCCCACAGCCAGCTCTGTCACTGCTGCCTCTCAGAAATCTGCCCACAGCCTGCTTGTGGCCAGGAGCTGGAGACAGTGCCATGCTCGCACAGAAAGCTGTCCTTGGAAATAAATTACTTATGGCAGAGCACAATTGAATCTGTTTCTGAGGTTAATCCATAATGACACAAATGGCTGGTTTTGCCTGGGAACTCACTGTGTTAAGCAAGTGCTGATCTTCCTGGGAGAGGGAAGTGAATCTTGCTGACTCACCAATGCGAGCATGGGGTTGGAAAGAAGATTGGGAATGACCCTGAAAAATGAAAGCCTAGGCAGAACAGCCCTCAAGGATGCAAACTCAGGGACATATCTGGAGGCAAAATTTGCTTCACAATAATTATAAATGCCTTTGTAAGTGAAAAGTCACTCCATAATAAGATTAGTTCTGACAATCTGAAAAACATGTTGGCTATATTAAGAGCAGAATGAGAACAATCCCAGGCAGGTGTCTATAAGCCATCAGTATCTATCTAGAAGGCACTAACAATTCAAAATGAGCACAGAAGGTAACAATATCATTTGGAGACTGCAGACAACCAGAGAAGACAGCACAGAAGAGTGAGAAATGGGCTTCATAAACCTTACAAGGTCTGCACTGACCCCTCTGACAGCTATTAATTGAGCTTGATCTAAATTCAAATTATTGAATATCACATAATCAAATATATAATATAATTATTTATAATTTGAGCTTCCATCAGAGGAAAGCTATTCTTACTTCTCAGGCATATGAAAAAAAATCCCAAACCTGTAAGATGTGCTAAAGAGATAAGCTGAACTTACATGAAGCGTTTTCTCCACAGGAACTACATCGTGTGCAATCTGATCAGAAAACCAAGATCTTGATGTTATTGTGCACAGTTGTAATTGACCCCAGCTGTATGCTCTTTTAAAGACATTAAAACAATAATAAAGTATTGTATAGTATTTCCATATGTATTTTCAATTCAGAAGCACTAGAATGTAAGAACAGTTTTCTCTATAGGCAGACCAATAAAATGCTCTTTGCCTAGTCTGTGACCTTCCTTTTTGATATCAGGACCAGCTCTAAACTCCTCTTCTTAGACAAAGTTACCATGAATTTTATTAAAATAAAAAGTACAATTGACATTTTCAAAATAATTTTAAAAATTTTCTCATAGTGCCTCAGAGAAATCCTAAAAATCTTACACAGTTTGTCTTGAAAACCAGAGGCAAATGTAGGCATAAACCTGAGCTCTGCTTTTCTAGTCACCAGCTGGAAGTCTGGACTTCAATATCCATCACAAAACCAAACACCAGGCTGTTGACAGTTCTGTGATTCATCTGTCAGTCTTGGCTATGTAGAAAACATTGAATATTTATACCCAGTGGAACAGATTATTCCACCAGTGCTGGTGGTTCTGTCCTGGGACATAGGAAAGTGTTTCTAATCTCCTGTCTCAGTGACACTATAGTTCTTTACATGAAGTAGAAAAGTTTGCAGGCTATTCTATATTTGCTTATGACCTCTCCTTTCTTTCCTATCTACCCCCCTTCAGTCAAAACTTTCCCATCTCCTCACTTTTATGTGGAAGAAGCTCCTTAGAAGCAATGGTAAGGACATTCCCATTTAAAAAGAAAAAAAATCAATTTAATGATCTGATTTCCCACCAGGAGCCCATGTTGTCAGGAAAATCTTTGCCATCTATAAAAATGGTCCCCAGACACCTAGTTACAATTCTCCCGGAGAGAATCATCAGCATCAGCAAAATCTCAGCTCTGTCCAGCCCTGACGTCTGAGAAATGTGGACTCTGGATCTTCTCAAGCAACGAATAGTAAGCAGAGACAAACAACTGACAGGCACACGTTCCCTCAGAAAAAAAGGAAGAAAACCTCATAAAGTTTATTTATCTTTCTGCATCTCTGAATCCTATCAATAGTACCTGCATGTGCCACACATTGCCACCCCACCACCTCTGCAATGTGTCACGGAGGACTTGAATCATCCCTGATGGACGTCGGCACACATCCCGCCAAGCATCTGACAGAGCGTTCTGCGCGAGCTGCTCGTGATTGACGCCAACCTGCTACAAGTCATTTGTCTCCAACAAACTGTTCTTACAGTTTGTTTGATGTGTTTGATAGGAACTGGGAGGGGAAAATAATAATTTAATAATGCAACATGTCAAAGCTAACTGTTTTATTCAGTAGGAAAGCTGTGCTTTTTTTATATATGTCGCTGGATTAAGTTGAAACAGCTAAAGCTCGGGTCTAGAGCAACGCTTGAGTAATGGACTAAGTGGTTCCAGTTGTGTTGAGAAGGGAAAACACAAAGGATTATTTCTTTTGTTGCCTTAATCTAAGACCAGCCTGCCCTTCCTATCATGTTGATGCTCTGGCAAGCAGGGCAGTACCTCATGCAGGACCAGCTGCTCTCAGCACTGGCTGAAACCCTGCCAGGGCAGTGAAGAAAGCCATTTGCCCAGTGGTAATTTCATCACAGCTAAGACACTGCAGGAGCCAGGAGCCCCTGCTTGGGTAGAAGTGCTTTATGCAACTGATGAGAGCTACAGTGGTCAGTGCCAGGCTGTGTGCTGCCACCACCATATGGAATTGTGCTTCCTTGATTGCTCTTTCTTCATGAAGGGAAGATGTCACATGCCCGCCTTGGCATCTTGTTTGGCATATAAAAGAGTAAGGAGCTGGTGAAGGAGGCCACAGCCCCAGCACCTGAAGCAGTCCACCACCCTCTCAGTTGCTGCTGCTCTCTGTCCATGTAGGAAAGGGAAATCAATAACCAAACAAGACCCAAGAGAGAAGGGATCTTTTGTAAGCTTCCCTGATGGAAAGGTCTGAAATATTAACCATATTTTTAACAATTTTTAGAAGTCTAAAACACCCAAAAAGCCCATCAAGGACAACATTTCAAACTAACAGATGACATGAAAATATTTTTGCCATTTGAAAGTCATAAGGGGTGTTGAGGTGATAGACATCCACATCTGGTGGCACCTGTTTATCCCAGTAGGTCAAATTCCATTAAGATGTAAATTGTTAATGAATAGACTTCTGAAGGCTCTCCACCTGAGTACCTCTGTCATTTTGTCTTGGGGAGGAGAAGGAAGCGAAACCCAAGTTTTCAAGAACCCCTTCACAGTAACCACCATCTTGCCAATGAACAGTCACTAAACTGTCACCAAGTAATAAAAACTGAAAAGCCCTAGCCACAGCCACAACTTCTCAAAGAATTGTACTGTGGGTAAGAAGCTGATTTTTCTCAAGCTGACACAACAAACTCAGCTGTACCCATGCTGCAACAAAAACAAATCCACCACAGGCTACAGAAACCACTCAAAAGCTGGGAAAAATACATAAATGGTTATGTCTGCAACCTGCTCTGCACTGCTGCAACTACACTGACATCAACTCCTTTGGTATTTAAAAGAGTTTGGTATTTTGGTATTATTATACTTAAAGCTGTCTGAGCCAAGCTGCAGCACACACAGTCTCTCCACTTTAAAATTAATCTCAAGGTCTCCATCTTATTGTCTTTTCATATCTGCTTCAGTTTTAACAATTTAATCTTTCCAAACAGCTTTCTCCTGTTTTGGGGAGCTCTTTTGTTCATATGGATTTTAGGGGGGTTTTTTGTGTGTTTGTTTGGTTTTTTTTGATTTGTTTTTTTTTTTTTTTAAGATCCATTATTTCTGGCAGTTAAATTTGTCACTTTACTTCTCTGGGTTGGTAACTGTAGTGTACGTAACACTCAGAAAAAGACAGGTGGCTTAGTTCAATCTTCCCAGGCTGAGAATGCCTTGCCTCCTCCAAAGAAGGAAAGCTTTTTCTGGAGGTGAAGCATTTAATGCACCATTGGCTGAAATTATTAACCACCAACAAATAGCACCTCATTCTCCTCCCAGTTTCAAAGTTATAATCCAGTACCTTCAAGAACTGGAAGTTAGATAACTCGACTGACAAATTGTACAGCAAAAGAAATAGTATATGACAAGCATTTGTGAATTCTAACTGTGTAACCATACACAGGAGGCCTCAGAAATCTCTCATGAGATGGAATCTCAAGTAGCCATTATTTAAAGCATCTTTTATTTTCTAAATGCCACTGAAGCAAGCAAGGATTCTCATAATAGCAATTCAGGGTGAATTTTTTCTATGGGATAGAAGAGGATGGCCTACATTAAATTCCAGTAAACACAGGGGAACAGTTGTTCTAAGAGACAACAGATTGAGGAACCGCATGGCACAATACAAGATCAGTAAATACCAAGATTTGGGGTAGGGCTGTATTTGCTAGAATGCCTATCTGAGCCACACACGTTCATCCCATCAGTAAATCTAGAACAGTTTTCCCAGGAAATATTAAGGAGGTTTCTTCTGAAACGAAACCCTAGCTGTGGGAGATTATTTGCTAAGCTAGAGCAGCTAGTGGTTTTGTAGACATTTTCAAAGGGACAATATGTGGCCATAGGCGATGTTTATCCCTCTGTTTCCTGTAAATATCAACTGTCTCTTGCACCTGTGTATGCTTTCACTTGTAACCAAACTGAGTTCTGCAGCTCAAGAAATGCCACATCTCTTTTTTGTCACTTTTACAATGAAATATTGTAATTCACTTTACTCTGCCCTTCTTTCCAGACTATCAGAAAAGAAAAAAATAAACCACAAAAACACCCGGGTATTCACATGCTGCAAATTATGTCCTTTGACCATCTAAGAGTTAGGGAGCTACTCAAGTTTAGCCAGGCAGGCTCTTCCTACTATCATAAGGAAGAAACAGGTACATAAGACCATTCTTTCCTCCTCAAGACAACATAAAACATAACTGAGCTGAAGATAACTTTCCTACCACAAGTACTCTGGACTTTATTTTTTTGTCCAGAGAATATAAGCAATGCTGAGTTTTTAGTATGCCAGACGACTAATTTCAAGGTTCTCCTCACTTTGTTGAGTAAGTTGTTCTAATTTATCTAGCTGCCACAAGATCCTGCTGTTGCAATGCAAGTTGCCTTCCAGGTTTTTAATACTTCACAGACCATGCAGTTCTAAAAGCCAAGAAAAGCACTGCTTTCAACTATTTCCCTACTAAATTATGCATTTATTGTAAATAAATAACTTTAGGGGAACTTGACAAAATACTGTGGGTTTTTTCTACCACTGAGGCAAGGTTATATCTATCAATTATTATATAAGGAAAATGAAAATTTTCAATTCCTGTGTGTTTGTCAGACTCAAATTAAAAAGCTATCTCTTGACTATTACAGCTGCTGGTACTTCATATGCTCAGGCATTCTTAGAGAAGCACCTGAAAGAAACCCATTCAGTAGCAATCTTCTTTTCTGAATATAAAAGGGCCATCTCTCAAGAAAGTACTCCTATATTCCCAGACTACCTATTTCACAGGAAATAAAAATGTAAAGCCACAATCCCTTCCACTTAGTGGCACATTTGTATTACAAGAATCACACTCATGATAAACAGCTTCTAACAAGAGTAGTTACAACTCCTCCCTAGAGAAAGAGGATGAAATAGGACAAGACACTGAAGATCAACATGAGGCTCAAGAACTGGAACTAGGAGAAAGATTTCAGATATCCAATCCCCAGAAAGTATTCAAAGACACAGGACTCTTCCTGACAGATGGATAATTCCCTGAGTATGTGGCATATCTGACCTTTAGGACTCAAGCCTGGTGTGACTGATAAGACAAGTGTGAGGCTTAGAGGAAAGGTGACGAGAACAAAAGACATTTGACTTTTAATCTTTGTGGCTAGTCTAAGTGTATGAAAAAGGAATAAGATAAACAAGGCTACAGCAACACAAGACCAACAGACAGCAAAAAGAGGAAAATTAAGGGACATGAAAACTCTATAGGCATGGAAATTATTCAAACAGCATATTAGAAAGTGCAGTTAAAATTGGACAGGCCAGATAATTGCCTAGAAATTAATAACCTAAATTGTAGATCTAGCAGCAAATATTCCATGTATTTTGAGTTTGTGATAGTAGATGAAAACCAACATATTTAGACTTTTTAAGTGAATAAGTGAAAAGTTGTTTGGGCCTCTAGTCTGCCTGCAAAGATAGAAAAGACTGAAACAAATTTTGACAGTAAAAACAATTAAAATATATGATAAATGAAAAAGAAAATGTAGCAGTATATGGTGTAGACTGCATCCAACTATTATCACTTTTGCTAATGAACCTGATTTTTTAAATGAAGGAAATGCTATAGGTCTCATTTATCTGGACTTAATTAAAGCATCTTGCAGGGACATAAGGGAAAATTATTAAACTAGAGAAAATTGGTAGTAGTAAAAATATTATAATGCCTATAAAAATAGTTTATAGACAAGACAAGAATACCAGTAGGGGAGAATGGATCTTTGGCAACCATATTTCACATTTTCATTAACAACTCAGCCATAATACTTAGAAGCATGCTGGTGAAATCTCAGAATGATCTAATGCTGAGAAGCAACTCAAAGTGGCAAGGACTCTAGCACTGTCTTGGAAGAGCTCAAAGACTGAGATATAGATGTAACTAAGGGTTGAAAATAACTACTTTTAAGCGCAAAGTCACAGATTTCAGGACAAATATCAGTAATTTCAGCTAAGGATTAAGACTTCATCCTATAAGATGAAAAGAAAAAGAAAGAAAGAAACCTAACCGTTTATTTCAGGATCAACAACAAGCCACCAAAGTACTGTTGTTGGGAGAAATGCAATCTTAAGTAAGATGCTTGACACAAGGCACTTCCTTGGGAGTTAAGGAAATAATAACAGTTGTGCTGAAACATCACATGAAACAAATCTCTGGCCCCACACGCTTACAAATTCAATTCAAACTGAAATGTGCATGAGGAAGAATGACTAGAAAGGTCATCATTAGAATGAAAAATTTCGCTTCTGAAAAGAAAGGGAAACAATTTGGCTCATTCAGTATAACATATCTTACACTGTGGTGGGGCAAGTACAGGTCATGAGGAAAAATGCAAGTTGTATAAAGTTGTCACAGGCACAGACGGGCAGCCAGCAAGGCTGGCATGATTAATACAGTCTCTGTTATCAGCCAGCACAGGGTCTGTCATCTGTTTGATTACCTTTGGATTCCCAGCACAGATTATCAGGTGTTTGTAAGGAAGGAGGAGCTTCTCTCAAAGTGAGAAAGAATATCATGCTTTTGGAGTGACAGACAATTTTCCACTCTCCTACTAGAGTCCACCTAAGCACAAAACCACCTTCACAGCTGCTTCATGATGAGGTTTCTATTCAGAAATCTATTCTCTCTCCAGCCGTTCCTCCTCCTGTCCATTACCTCCAGCTGCTACTGGTAAATCCAGTCAGGATTATTAAAAAGGTGTCAAGATCAGAAAAGCAAATTTTAATGCTTTAGGTTTTACTTCTTAATCTTTAGGGTTTACAAAGAAAAAAAAATTAAAAAGTTCTGTGTTTTCTGACACCGATAGATCTTGTTGGATTTTGTGCTGAAATAAGTGAATATGTTCAATATATTTTAAGAAGCAGGTTAACCCAAAGAATGGCCCAAGAGGAATCAGCCTCATCAATATACCTCATTTATGTTGTACCTTTGCTTTACTATTTATAATCTTACATTTTCTCAAATGGCAGTTGTCAAAAAGAAACCAAAACAATCATATGCCTATTCACAATAGGCAGGTAAAAGCAAATACTCATCTCTGTGTGGGATCACTTCTGGTTAGATTCCACTAGAACATGCTGTAAAAGCTGTATAATTACTAATTAGACAATCAGGAAGATATCAGAGTGCCATTCTCCAACCCAGATAACCAGAAATAAACACCAAAACAGAAATAAAATTACACTTATCTCCAGAAACTGAATACAAACCAACAACACATAAAGGAACGCACAGACCCTCAGGGAGCTTTCTAGCACACCCTTAAGGCTCTAGGCTGAGATCCAAAATTGCCCTTCAGGAATGGCAGTGGCAGGAATCAGAGGGACTTTGGCATATTTGACCCAGTTTGGTGACCCTCTCACTTGACCCTTTGCTGCTGCTGCTGCTTTTGTAGCGCAATCCACTCAGCGCATCAGTGGGCGAATAAAATAACATCAGCCCACATTCCAGCAGACTGCAGGGAAATTAAGGAACTAATTTTGAATCACCATGTTTACAAACAGTGGCCCAGTTTACAGAGCTCTTCAGGGAGCTGAACTTTTAACGACAGTTTTAAACACAGTGAAATAGGTTTCAGAAGGGAAAGCAATAATTGTCCAGAGACTGTACGGTGTGGGTGGGAGCAAATGGCACTCCCATAAAGAACGGAGCAGCTGCTTCTAGTTCAGCCTAGTTATGCAGTATTTAGCATATTTCACCCCTGAGGATGATTATCTTTCTGTCATGAGCATAAAACACAGATAACTCATGAGCCAGTTGAATCTCTTTCTCATAAGTGGTAGTGACGTAATGCACTGATAACTCTTTGGAGGTTAAATATATTTATTTTATTGGAACAGGCTTCTACTATTATGGCATTTGAAAGGGACAGATATTGTCTGAAATTCTGATTTTTCATTTCTCTGTCTGTTTGGGTTAGGCTTTTTATTATATCTGCATTATGCTTGCCACAGTAGAATATAAGAGTAATCCAGAAAAGGCAGTGAAAAGGACCATTGGATAAGCATACACAATTCTTCATTAGGCTTAGAAGTTGAAAGTACATGCAGCTGTTGTTTTCAGGTAACCTGCCCAAAAAGGAGATCATTAATACATTATTAATTAGGAGCTCTGTGTTTTGGTCTTGTGGTAAAATAACAACAAAGAAATTCTGAGGAGGAAGCCATGAAATGGTGCAGTTTCTCTAAATCCCTCAAAATTCTCATTCTCTTCCTCCCCCCATTTCATAGCAATGTAGATTTCTAAAAGGAGCAACAGACGCAGTTTATCATGAGACCCTAACCATTCCACACTGAGAAACAATAACAGCCCAGCAGGACCAATCCTAGGGCCAATAATTTCTCCAGGAGATACTTGATTTAGGAGATAGTGATTATTCACAAAATTCTCAGAAGCCCTGGCCCCCAGTGATTTTTTTTTTTTCTTGTGAGATATGTGCAGCTCTGAGACAACCCTTCATTTGTTAAGCTAAAGCTACTTCTTTCAACAGAGGATTGGCAAGGTGCATCATCAGGAAAATAGTATCAGGGATGTATCAGGG
The DNA here is from genome assembly GCF_963513975.1 of Fringilla coelebs. Classification (NCBI taxonomy): domain Eukaryota; kingdom Metazoa; phylum Chordata; class Aves; order Passeriformes; family Fringillidae; genus Fringilla; species Fringilla coelebs. The sequence continues at coordinate 104,628,104 of NC_140028.1, read as the reverse complement.
ATGCTGGAGCCTTCCTTTCAGACACTTTGGCATAATTACATGGCTATGTTTAAAAGAAATTGCAAGAGAAGCACCCACGCACAGAAACACTGCAGCTAAGAAAGACAGCTACAAGCACCAGTGGGACATTTTCCTGTTTACAGGAGCCTGTTTCAGTTTGGCTCCTACTTTGAAGGGACTGTTCCCTTTCTATTTTAGGACAGACCAGGGGATGTCCTGAACTAGACATCTGAGTTGGATGGTAAAGGTTAAAAAGGAATGTAGCAGTAACCCTCCTGTTCAGAGAGATCGTTCTGTGTCATCATAAGAAGGATCTGTCCATTAATTATTCACCATTCTTGGTTGTCAGCTTAATCTAAAAATGCATTTTGAAAGAATAAAATAGAAATACAGATGTCCTTTACTCATTGTATCTTCCATAACCTTCATAAGCTAAGTCAATTTGGCCCTTAATATAACCAACATGTTGAAAAAAAATTTTAAAAATCCCCAGAATTATTTTTCGCAGAAATTACCTGACAATTGCATTTGGGTAGAGGGCAAAGAGAGTATAGAGAGAACTCCACCTTCAATTCTTTCCTTATGCTTTATAAATGGCTTTATATAGAGCAACACACTGAAATTTTTAAAAGTAGATTGCTTGTATGTTGAGCTGAAAAAAAACTGCTTAAAATTCTGATAGAGACTGATTATTCTAACTGCTGAACAGCTTTTCCATCTATGTGGCTCAGAAAGATTCATCTGTACAATGCACCACTGTCACTCAATCAAAGAAGTTTTATAACCCACTTTTGAAAGCAATAATTTCCTAAATTCTGTGAAAAGATCAGTCTTTTTCCTCTCAGAGGTTAAAAATTACCCCTATTAAAGCTTTTTTTTTTCTGTTAAAACACAGCTAACTTTATTATTGGGAAAGCCGGTTGAATGGTATTAGAGAAGACAAGTAAAACAAAAGGCATCTGAGAGATGTTCTGAATGCCTTGCTGCAGCTGTGGGGGAAAAGCACCTTCTCACCACCTACAGGCATGTAAAGCCTGAGAGGGCACTCTCCAAAAAACTGGGATAATTTTCTCTTTGTCCCTCAGCTTTCATGATCAAATACATGTGCCTCAATAGCTCACATTTCTATTAATTTTTTTGCAAATTGCATTAATAAGCACATAAATAGGAACTTCTCAGGTAATTAAAAAAAAAAAAAGAAACAAATCACTTGTTTCATCAGTGCCTTTTTTGAGTTCTAGCCTTTGCTGCTTCTGTAACAGTTTTTTATCAAATTCACTCAAGCTTTTTAATTTTTTGTGATGCATAGTCTAGTACAGTGATGGCTGATAATAGACCAGGTCTGCATCTGTGAAATGGGGGTAGTAATCTTTCCTTTTTCTGCTTTTAGGCTGGTATTTGATGACAAAGCACTCAAGGAAAAGGGTGTTTCTTACTATTTACTTACATAGGAGTTAGGCATTTGTCTTATCTTAATGCTCTATTCCCCTCTGTCATTTCAGAGAACTCTGATACCCAAAGCTCTGTGCCTTTTTTTTTTCCAGAGAGAATTTGTCAAGGCTCTTCATGACAAGACATTAATATTTATTTTTCTATGAAGCTGACAAAAATAGAAAGAACAAAATCAACCCCTCAATCCCCTCACCAAACTCTGCATTCAAAATCAGTTGAAAGAAAATCCACAGAAATTTGCTTTCAATTATTTTAGGCAATGTATCTCCTTGCTTCAGTAACTGGACCTCACCAGTGTAACATCAGGAGGTGAGTAGGGCTGCCTTATAACACTTATTCAGGCTAGGCACATTATGCTTGCAAGACTCTTCAAGGCAGGAGTCAAAGCAAAAGAGGGTGGATAAGAGGGATAATAGGTTGGCACTCCAAAAGGGCAAAAAGCAGCACTGAAAAGGGGAAATGTGCAACAACTAAAGTTCCTACCTGTCTCAGGTGACAAGAAAATTGTCTAACTTCTAATGTAGCAGAGACATTTAAAGAGATCTATCCTGTTCATGGTACCTCTCTTGGGAATTACGACGTTTGCACACAGTTTAAAATCTGAACAGAAAGGTTTTCTGTTCAAGCAGATGCTTAAGATAAGCTTAACTAGACAGAAACTTCCTAGTTAAAAAAAAAAAAGGAAAAAATGTTTTTGCAATTTTTTATCTCCATTTTCTCCAGGAAATATTTTCTTTGAAATATTTTGATTTATGAAACAAATATTTAAATATCAAAGCAGATTGACACAAGGCAGTACAGAGTCTCAAGGTTCTCTCCTTATCTATAGTCCAGACTCACCGGTCAGACCTCTTTGCTCCAGCCAAGATAATGAGGTGTTCCACAAAAAGTCTCCAACCACAAGCACAGATAAGAGAGATGTAATCTAGCAATGGAGCCTTATCCTGAGATGGGAAACAGCATTTGCAGGAGACAGGATGATAACTCACCACACAAGTTTCCAGGCTGAATTCAGTGTTGAATGTTAATGTGTTAAATGAAACATTTCTAAACATTCTGTGCAACAATTATTTCAGTACTAAGTTTCTTAAAATCTTATTAAGAATGTTAACAAACTCTAAAAAATAAAAACCACCAATGAAACTTGCCCACAGATCAAAAATTTTAATATATACCCACCTTTTCACTCAATAAAATTTCTTGCCTCTCAACTTCTGAAGATTTGAACATATACTTTGAGGCTGGCTTAAGTCAGAAGATAGTCCCCTTATTTGTCTTCAGATTATGTATTATTCCAGTTCCTATGAGATGGAAGACATTATCAAATCATATGTTTTTTCATTCACTTACAGCAGTATAGCTTTCCTACATTCGACTGCACTGGCTGAATCAGGACAGCAGACACCAGAAAAAATTTTGTACTTAATCTCTGAATTTTTTTTCTGGATATTTATTTTGATCTTACTCAAACTATTTTGAACCTTCTCAACACAAAAAGCTCATAAAGAATTTAGGATAGACTCTGTTACAAAAACTGTAAGTGAACCACTTTTTCTCTGTCTGTTTCCTGCTGTTACCAGGGCAAAAGTAGCGTGAGTAAATAAACTGAGCCATTTGAAAAATTTAAAATATTTTTCTCATTTTAACTGAAAAATTTACTTTTAATAAAATAATGCTGATGAATCACAGAAAGGTGGGATTATACCACGGTAGGGTCAAACAATACTTGTGTAATTCCCCTAAACAATTTTCTAGCATTTTCAGAGCACTTCAGTGCTGAATATTTTAGAAACTCTTAAGAACCAAATCACCACACCATCCCCTACATATTTAAAGTGTCCTTCCCATTCAGCAGTACTTACACATCAAATTAAATTTGCATCAAACTACCCATTTCACTCCCACCTTCTGCATTCAGCCCTGTTTGGGACAGCTGGATTTTTCTTTGTGATCTTATGCAATGGAAAGGATTGTGAGAACATGAGGACTCCATTGTGTTTGACTAAGGAAGAACACTCAGCAATTGCCAGACCAGTAAAATTTTTGACTTTGACTCAGGGTTAATTTCCTGAACCATAATCTGCCTTGCTTTCCACCTCCAAAGCTGGTACTAACAAGAAAGCTTCAGCCATATGGGTTGAAGGAAAGGGAATGAAAGCTAAGTTAACTTCCCATGAAAGGGAAGTTAAATGATGTAGTACCTCAACTGCAAAAACTTAAAAAAACCTGATCCTCATGTAATTCTAGACAAACTGATATTCCTCAGCAGTAGCACATCCTCTCCTTCCTTCTCTCACATAAAGACCTTGGGTTGTCTACACAGAGACCATACTGAACATGAATATAAAGTGATATTAGATCAGAATGGTTTCTCTGATTTGGAAGTGAATCAAACAAAAGCAAATTAGGGTGCTTTTCTTCTTTTTATTTTTCCCCCAAAATGAGAAAGGCTTTGCATGACTTTAATGTGGATTCACTAATCCAAATTACGCCAACTAGCCTGGATTAATTTCCCAGAGAAGACAAGTACAAAGTTCAGGTTTCACTGAATCAGCATTTGTATTAGCGCAACAAAAGTAGTTGATTTTAAGTACATAGACTATGATAGTAAACCCAGTAACATTCATTATGACTGTTCCCATACCTGAAGAAAGAAGTTTTAAGTGCTTACAGTAAAACAAAAGCACGAGGGGATAAAAAAAAAGGATTTTCAAAATGGGTAGTCTAAAGGAGCATAAAATAGAATTGCCATCAGACAAGTGAAATATCAATATTGCTTTGTAAATTAAGTGTTTCTTTATGGCAAGACTTATCAGTTCCACTAACATATAGATGGGTTTTCATAACATTACACTGTTTAAATAGAAACAGTCAAACCAGCGGAACTTATATGCCCTTTTAAAACTGATCCACATTGCTTCAATCTGCATCATCTGCCAGCTCAGGTGCAGATGTGCCCTTTCACATCCAAGCTGGGTGGTCAGAGAAGTACTTATCCCAATTGGAGTCACCTTCTCCCACAGAGCATGGGACATCTGACAGAAATTGAGGTGTGTCTGCTTTAAGGGCGCTTAGTTTGCTTGAGGCAGATTTGGCCTCTACCTGAATCACACAGCTAGTGCAAGTCATTTTGTCCAAAAGCAGATTAGGGCACATTTCCACAAACCTACTAGGAAAGACATAAAAGAAACTTTTCTACCATTCCCATGGGACCCAGAAAACCTCACAGTCAGACAGGGCTACACAAATGTATGGAATGAAAACCAGAAGGAGGCTTCTGAGACAGTGGATCATAAAGGGCAAGAAGTAGCAAGTCAGGAAAGATGCTGACATTATTTTGATGTGTCTCATCCTGGCTGTGCTCAGAAAGATCACAGCTCCCTCCCACTACTGGACTGCCTTATCACTGACCTGTGTTAGAGAACAGAAAATTTTGCCAGACCTACCAGTTTATGGCATAATAGCCTTTTCCAGTCCAGGTCATCCTGACTGAATCAAATTACACCAACAGAACTCAGCAGTAACTGGAGGTTAATCAGTAGAGTCTGGAGGGAATAATGTCTTCACTTGGCCAGCGCCAGTGAAACAGGATGCCAGACCACAGCCTAGCCAAGCAAGGGTAAGCCAGAAATTGAGATAAAATCAGACAAAGGGTGGCACAAGTGTTTCTGGTTTCTCCAAGAAACAAGCACAGAAACTACCTGATTATGAACAAAGCATGCAACATAAAGCCTATTTACAAAGGGATAGTGCAGAATGATGTACATTATAGTGAACCTAGACAGACAGACCGGCTGCTTCCAACTGGTTCTCTCCTTTTGCCTTTTTTGTCCCCACAGTGTGGGCAAGAGCTTTTGCCAGCTGTTTCTCTCGTGGCCAAAAAACATCTGCCTTTTTGTCCCCTCATCCCCTTTTCACTTGGCCTGACTCTGAGGCAAATAGCACCAGTACTAGCTAAAGTCAGTTCCTTCTGGGCTTTTCCTCCTGGGGTTTTCCACGTAACAGCAACTTCAGAATAAGATAAGCAGTGAGAAGGGCAGCACTTTAAGCAAAGGGAAACACCCTTCCAGCTAGTAATACTCTAAAGGTATCTGCTAGTACAAAGGATTTGTCTTTTCCATATCAGTCCCCTTTAACCACAAGGCAAATATGAACAAATGACAAAATGAGAGAAAGAGCAAGTTGAAGATGCTAAAGAGTCTGTGGAGGGAGGAAAGACAAACTCCTGAGAGCTGAGAACAGCAGTTCCAACATGATTAATACATGCGTGGTCTTGAATGCAAGCACTAATGGCATGCAATGAAATTGAGCTGTCTAGGGAAATCAAGCAGGGCACAATTTGCAACACCACAGCCTTCCTCTAGAGTTTAATTTTCATGTTTACCACTAACAAAATCCCTTCTCGGCACTTTCCTTTGGTTTTCTCACAGTTAGTCCTGCAGCCCAGGTGGGACAAATCCAGGGACCTGCTTACTGAATATGGGTGTAGCTCCACAGAAACCACACTTACTTCAGCTTTCACAAATATTACATGATAGAAGTTAGAAGCATCTTTATTGTCTTGCTAAGCCATGGAAATATGGGCTGTAGTTTTGTCCTGCCTGACCTCTGCAGTTCAGCTTTTGGGAAAAGGAGAAACTTCAGAAAAGCATTGTGGTTTATGTAGTATTCCTTTGTGACTCAAACTTTAGTATACCAACAAAATTACACTTCTGTATAAAGATGATGAAAAATTTTAGGAGTCTTAGTGATTGATTGCTTGCATGCTTTACACTTTCCACATTTATTTATGGGAGGGAGGTTGCCATTCCAAAAGATACAAAACTCCCCTCAAATAAACAAATATTAGAGGTGGGTTTTTTTTTTTTTTTGCTATCAAGTGGCAAAACCACCTGGCAGAGCACTCACTTAAACCTCTTAAGGTATCACCATTTACACAGTTCCAATTTATTTCCTTTGTGAGCTAGCTTATGTTTAATAGAATTTGACATTCCTAAATGCTCTGTTGAAACACTATCAAGGTACAAAGCTAATAAAGATAATTACCCTTGCAGAGTGAAAAGCACTTCTGAATGGACTCATTGAACCAGACTATATCTGTTGCAGAAGACTTTTTTCAAACACAAACAAAACTGTTACAGAATGTAGGCTATTAGGAAAAAAATACAGTATAATCCCTTGTAATTTACATCTTCCACATCACAATTTAGTCCAGGAGTTGAAAATGCAGTATTGAGTATGATTCAAATAGTTACAAAAGTTTAAGTATAACAGGCCATGTATATCTATCTAAGAAAAGAAAGGAGAGAAAAAGGAGTGCATCAACTTACTTTCTAAATAACTCTAAAGAAGAGAAAAGTACATATCAGTGTCTTGCATGTTGCCCTGGCATATCAGAGAAAACTGCCATGGGCTGATTTGCAAGCTATTAAAAATGACCTCTGTCACATAATGCAAAAAGATGCCATCACCTGCCCACCAATTCCTGTCAGGGTTGAACTCATTCATTCTTCTTACCCCCCTGACAGGTTGTGTTTTTCTTCTAATAGCAAGCACTAAACATGACAGATGTCCTCACCCTCCTAGCTTTGTCACTCATCCTCTGCCTGAACTGAAGTTTGCCACATGGGAGGAGCAAGCCCAGCCTCATGACTGGCACATTTAACATATGTGGTGGTCAAAGATCTGCAGCTGGAATGCGCTGCTTTAACCTCACAAAGTTAATGGAACTAAAACATTTTCAATGCAAGCTGATAACTGACCCATCTTCTCTGTAATTATTCAAAGCAGTCAGATTTGTAAAGAGCAGTAAACTATTTTGCTGTACCAGCTGTTGGGTAAATTGGACAAAAAACTTAAGCACCCAAAAATGTGTTTATATTTGTTTGTTTGTATTGTATGTTTGTTTATACAGCTTGTGATTTTGAACTACACTGGTCTATGTTGATAGCTAAATTGACTCAGCTAGTCCTTGTGAATGAGGGGTTAGGGTACCTAACTTGCACCTGTACTGAGCAGAATCTCCTTCTCCAGAGTTGCTGGCTGCACCCTTGCCAGTGCAGCCTGTTATGTGCCGTATCCCTTGTTGACTGCAAGGGATGCACTGCTGGCTCTTGTTCAACTCTCCCACCACAAACACATTTTTCTTCAAACCTTCTTGCTGTCGCAGCTGGCTCACAGCCTCTGCTGTACCATGGGATTATTTTGTCTCAGGTCAGGATTTTGTTGCTTTGAAATTCACTGGGCTTCTATCATCTCATTTCTCCAACCTGTCCATTTCCCCCTGAAGAGCAACTCTCCCTGCCAAAATACTGACTGCTCTCACCAATCTAGTATTCTCCCCAAACCTGATGGGGGTCCACTCTCTCCCATCACCCAGCAAATTAATAAAAACACTCAATAACATTGGCCCCAATACTGGTCTTTGAGGGACAGCACTGGCAACAAGCTGCCAGCTGGGGCTTTGCGTTGCTGCTGATAGTTCAGCCAATTTTCCAGCCACCTTATTATCAGTTTATCTACTCTACATATCATCAGTTTGGCTGTTTGGAGATTAGCAGACCATACTAAAAGACCACCTAAAATCAAGGTATGCACTGCATCCATGGATCTCTTATCTGCAGAGCGTTCCTTCATCACAGAAGGTTGTCAGTTTGCTCCTGCATAATTTGTAATTATAAATCCATTCTTCCCATCCTCGGTCAGGTTTCCCCCTTTCATACAGCTGGAATTGGCTGCCAATAAGGATTTGCTCCATGACCGCCACAGGACTAAGGAAAAGCTGATTTGCCTTTAGTTTCCTGCCTCTTCCCCTTCTTGAAGATGAGTGCGATGCCTGTTTTTTTTGTTGTTTTGTTTTTTTTTAATAGACCCTTCTTAGTTGCCATCATCTTTTAAATGTGTTAGACAGTGGCCTTAAAATTATATTGGTGAGCACCCAAAATGCATTTTACCTGGTCCCACAGACTTGCTTACAGTCAATTACTCCTTACTTTACCTTCTTGTAGTGTGGATAAGGCTTCACTTAGGCCCTGCTAATAAAACCAGGAACTTGATGGCCAGTGGACAGAACATGGAAATGAAAACAAAAAAATCAAGTCAAGGACTGAGCATTGTTTCCCTGTCTTTTGTCATTATGTGTCTTGGTCCATGGAGTAGCAGGTTCACGCTTTCCTTAATTTTTATTTTGGTACAGAAGTCCTGGGGAAATTTTTTTCAGCCTTCACAATACTTGCTAGTTTAATCTCCAGCAAATCTTACTCCATCAGAGTACATTGGGGTGGGTTTTTATTTTGAGATTAAAGGACACATGAGCATGCATGTGTCTTTGAATCAATGTTTAAGTTCTGTTAGTTCAAGAAAGGAAAGGTTTTCTTTATTTTTCATATGTAGCTAAGGAAAGCTCTTCCACCTGCCCACCCCTATTAGACCTCCTTGGTTTTCTCTGTGCTTGTTCATCTTCCTTTTTGACCAGCCCAGTAGAAAGGTGAAAATGGAAAGAAAAACTCCCTCAAGAGATGTAAAAAGGGCGGCTGCTTCCAAACATATATCACCATTGTGTACAACAGGGAATCAAACAACTACCACTTATTTCTTCATTTAAATATGCTCATTCATCTTACTATTGATTTTTTTCTTTTACAGTAGGAAAAATCTGAAGAAATAAGATGATAATACAATGTGCTCCTGCACACATACACTTCACATCAATGCTTGACATCCTGCATTATCCAAAGCTATTAAGTAGAAGCCTGAAACCATAGTCAGTCTTGCATAAAGAGTTAGAAATGCTGTACTTTTTTTAAATCAATTTACCACTGTGCTCACCATGGTCTCTGGAGAGAGACATTAGGCCAGCCTCAGAAAATGTTACTGAATCATTGTTTCTTCAACAATGGTTTTCAATTACAAAGCAAGGGCTCCATTTTGCAAATCCTTGCTTGTGGTCTGTACACGCATGCACTACTGCACAGTGAGGATGAATGGAAAGGATTACCAAATAATGCATGAGGTCCAGTTGACTTCACAGGGGTCAAGCACTTGACTTAACTCTCAGGTTTCCAGGCTATGACCTTCAGCAAGCAGAAGAAAAAGACCTAGAATTGGATTTTTGTGACCAAAATAAAGCAAGCAATGAGTCAAACTGTAATGTAGTCTTCAGAGTGTTTAGGAAAAAACACTTCACACTGTACAATGGGTTTGCTTTGAAGAGTTGATTCACTGGCTTTTTTGAAAATGAAGAGTAACCACGTGGTTTGTATAGCTGGGGGTAAAAAGACCCATTCAACAGCTGAAACAAAGTCTCATGTTCATTATTATTGTATCATATTCTTCTGGTGCCTAGAAGGTGTGTGGCCCTTCACAGAAAAGTGAAAACAATTTTGAAAGATGCAGAGGGTCTAAATTAAACTTCCACAGTGGATAGGAGCACAAAAACTCCTATTGCAAATACTGTTATTTAGGCAGGTTTTGTTCTTCAGAAAGCAATAAAAGGGAATGAGCACTGTCCTGATCTGTTTGCCAGGGATATCTGTACAAGAAATAGGCAAGGAACAGTCTGTGGTAAAATAACCTGGGGGACAAGGAGCAATTCATGACAGATAATATATAGCAGCAGCATAGGAGTGCCCTTGCCCACAGTAGTAGGGTTGAAACCTCATGACCTCCAAGGTCACTTTCAACCCAAACCATTCTATGATGCTGTGGTAAGTCTTTTGATGAAGCATTCACATATAAGTAATGTTAAGGAAACTTCCCTGTCTGACCATTTAGGAGGCACTCTGAAACTCACACTCCCACTACCAGATACTTTCAATGAGAAAACTGAAGCTCCTTTGCAGTGGGCGGCTCCAGTGAGCTGATGGGTGTCCCACCTACTCCCTACACACCCCACTCTCACACAGTCAGACCAGGCTTCCTTACTGACTTGACCCCAGGCTTCCCACACCAAAGCCTAAAACCTCTGGATCCATAAAGCAATTTATTCATGGTATAATAACACAGTAACAGCTCAAGCTGTTCATCCATGCAAAGTCTAGGGTCTTCCTGCTGAGTCAGCAGCACCTGCCATGTCTCTGGAGCTGCTGTCACGTCTCCTGGCTGGTGACACAGGTCCCCCTTCATTGTGCAAAGAGACAGCAGCTCAGTCTGCAGCTTGTACACCTGGCTGTCTGCATCCAGTGTATTCCTCAACTAGGAGAAAGGTCAAAGCAGGAACTACCAACAAGGGAGTTTTAGCAAGGTATTACAAAAGTGTCAGGGCTGGGGGGGCAAGGGGAGACACTAAAGACCAGGTAACCACTCTAGAAGACCACAGGAACAAGATGTAAAACTTGCAGAACCTTATCTCTACCAGAGTTTATGATTTAACTAAAGGTTTTTTGGGCAAGACTCTTCCTTTTAGACAAAAAAAAAAAGGTGACACAGCACAGGGACACCTATCCTGTGACAGTCAGCAGAGGCAACAACCAGAGAGGCAGGTCTGGAAAACTTCCAAAGACTTTAGCACAAATAATTTAATATATCAGCTAAAAGAGGACAGGTATGCAGCACTATTCCTTTTCTGAGTGCCCAGCTGGTATTGAAAACAAGATTAAGAAGGGAGTGTCACACTGAGGCTAATCACAGAGAGGAAAAAATTTGTTCCTTCTAAAGGCAGAGGAACTATGGCACAGATTAAACACTGAGTCTGATAGAAATTCCCCTCAAACAAAGAAATACCACAGGAATTTTTTATTCTCAGTCTCACGTCCTGCACACGTAGACATATAAAAAGAAGGAAAAGAAAGGACAATGACTGGGGAGTAAGGTGGCTTTTTTGCAGTATCTGACCTAAGCACAGAAGTGCAAAAAATATAGGATGTCATGACTCATGTGGTCATGAATATGTTATAAGAGGGACACTTTCATTAGAGGAAATCAAATCTAGAGTTTTCCTCAGAGACTACTTAGATGGAAAAAAAAAATTGTCATAAAATACTTTAATAAACAAACTCATAATGAAATAATATTGTTCCTTCCCTCTATGGGAGTGTATTAATGTCAAGCCCGTTCCAGGGGCAACAGAGAGGTTCACTTCAACATTTCATGAGTCTTTCAGAATAATAAAATCAGTCCAAAAACTTCCACTGGTTATTTTAAAAGGATGGTGGCCAGAGGAGCGGGGGGGGAGTGAGGAGTTGAAAGACAAAGAGCAAAGAGTCTTGAAACTGTAATATGTTAAACAAATAGATGCATCCTACACTCTGTTACAACTCTACTGAATGTTGCCTGTATGGTTTAATTAACAATAACCATCCACCTCCTGTTTTGCAGCTAATGTAATCTCAAAAGCACTACACTAATTCCACTTGCAGATTTTATGGTAACATTTAAATTAAAATACTCTGAGTACACTTAACTACACATTCAATGCAGATTTAATAAGGTGGTTATAGGTTCATTAAGTAGCAATTGATTATTAACTCTTTGCTGGCCTACAGATGTGAGTATTTGGTAAAGAATGGTGTATTATAGAATAGACAGTCTGCTTAATAAGGTAACTTCTTAGCTGGCTCCTTAACTCATCAGGCTAAACCATTTTTGTGCATTCAGTGGTGAACACAGGGTCAAAGCTGTGGCAAAACACCCATCATGTTCACCATGAGCAATACGTTTTATAATGTGATGATTTTGTAGTGAAAACGGATTTTGCAGCAAGCAGATTTTGTCCTCACTAGGAAAACTAATTGCCAAATTAAAATATATTGGTAGTAATAAAATTACACATTCTTCCATTTTATTGATCTTGTGAACACAGCTGGAAAGATCCTCTCTAACTCACGTGCTTTAAAAAGTGGTTCAAGAAGCATGAATCTGACGGAAAGCCGATAGAACGTTTGATAGCACAACTCAGCCCCCAGCAGACAAGAGCAGTGCTCTGCCCACATTCATCTGCTCAGCTCAGGGTGGGTTCCATGCTTAGTGACAAATGGCAGCAGAGGCACTTGTTTAAGATCAGGATGATACTAAGGTACCCTCTGAAGTGGGGCCCATTATGCAAAGTACATTACTGCCCATAACATTCTCATGTTATCTGTGATTCAAAAAACACCCCAAAAACTGTTAACTTTGTTATTAATTATTAATAATCCTACTTTGCATGTCTTTGGACTCCTTTACTATTGTCACTGAGCTGGGAAGCACCACTTACATGTCTGTTCTCAATATTTTTCACGAAGAGAGTTTGGAGAACTCCAATTTGATCATTCAGACTCAACAACACTTCAGGTAATTTCGTCACTGTTGTGTGATACTGAAGTTTACCAGGCTTCAAACTGATCACATCTATTTTAACCCAAAGTGGCAAAATTTTAAGAGCGTTTCCCAGACCAAAAAGAACATTCACCTGATCTTTTAGCAAGATACTTATATAACAAGTACTCTTTAGCATCTCACCTTATAGATAATACTCTATGCTTGAAAGCAGCTTAATACCAGCATCCATTGTGCTCTGCCACGATATAGATAATACTATTTTTTGACTCTTGTTTCAAGAGCTGAATAAAAAAAGAAAAAAACAACCAAAAGCCAATTGCACCTAAAAGAACATGCAATAACTCTCAAACCCTGCTGTATATTCCCCAGGCCTGACATGTTCAGAGACAGCTGAGAGACACATTGAGTTTCTACCAAGTAATTGAATGGCTTTCCTCTAAATTTCCTAAGAACAAACTCTATTGATTACTGGCTTAGCCAGCACAGCACCAATTTATTTTGTCCCATTTCATAAAATGGAAACAAAAGCCTTCCTCTTACCCAGGTGAAGAGGTGCACAGGACAGGAGCTTCACAGCTTTGTCCTCATAACCTGCTTGCTCCAGTCCCCAGATCTAAACTCAGGCTGCATCGCACTACTAATGAAATAATCAGGCCCCTCACACCTAATAAAGTACAACTTTATTAACTTAATTCAAGTAATTCCCTTGTGCATGTGCAATTCTTGAGCTCAGTTATAATGACTTTAATGAAGAAAGCAAATCTTTTGCTAGTTAAATGCTAAATGTGCTTTTTCCTTCAAGTTTTTCTTCTACTTTCATTAACAAGCTCCCTTTCCAAATAGCTGTGTGCATGTAAACAGTGAACTCAGATCCACATATCCAATTAAACCACCCCATACAATCACAGCACACCTTGGGATCGGCAGCTCAGACATGTTTTTTGAGATTACCGGTATAAAGCCTAGTTCCTTCCTCTGAAATTGAAAAAAAAAAAGATAATTTTACATTCCAGATAAATTAACTCATTGCCAGAATAACCTTCTTAATTGCTCCAATGATAACAAACAGGACAGACATCCTAACATGCCAAGAGACTCTGCAAAAATATAACCCATTCTTTACATTATACTTACTACATTTGCTAAACTATAGAACACTTGTAAATATTAATTGGAAAAAAAGCTCTGGAAGTAATCATGGAGTTTGGGATCCAAATCCAGACCTAAGTGGCTAGCTGCAGTTAAAACTGTGGATTAAACTAAAAATGTCATCCCTAGCTTCAACAGTCAGTAGGTTTTCTGTATCGCAACAAAAGCAAATATGCTTATGAGCAGAAAAAGAAGACATCCAAACACAACAACAAAGAAAAGAAATAACCAGCCACTATTTCAAATATATTTTATTCAAATAGATGTCCTAAATTTAACCATGCTTGATGAAAGAAGCCATTAGTCTTTCTGTATCCTTTCTTCTTGGAAATAAAATCTGGTGTTTTAGTGTTTTAGCTGATCTGAAAAAGAATATTGAAAACTACCTTATTTTTTTTCTGGCTTTATTTCATGCTTTGTGGAGATACGGTTAACATCCCAAAAACTTTGCATCACTCTTCAATAAACTTGAGATTTGTAATAAATACTTTTAGTATTTAGTAGTAAATAAATAATACTTTACTTCTATTAAAATATTTTCCTCCTCTCTGGATCCCATCAGCCAAACTCATAGATTAGCATAGGCAATATGTCTACTCTGCTATAAACAGAAAATGGAATTGGTAAACACTGACCTATCATATTTGTACATTTCTGTTTATCTCAAGACACACACTGCTTATTGAGTACCTCAAAGAAAAGCACTTAAACCCATAAAGAAACCTTCTCTTTATTTGCTTTAGGCATTAGCTTAACTGAAAATCCTTCAGAAATTACTTTTCAGCCTGATACTCTACAGTAGCTCCTCTGAACTCCAGAGGCCACATCCTCAGCTCATGTGGGTCACCACTGTTTCATTGACATAGCTGAGCTTAACAAACATGCAGAAGGGGAGGAGTTCACCTCAGGGGTTGCTGTGCTATCAATTAGGGTGCATACTAGCAATGCAAAATAAGAATAGGAGGGCTTTACTTCAGTCTTCTGCATATTTGTCTCAAAGTTGAAAAGGTCTTTGAAAGGCCTCACCTTATTAATGAGCAGATTTTATTAGATTCATAACATGGCTTGAACTGAAAAGGACCTCAAAGGTCTACTTTTAACCCCCCAGTCTATATTTTAATATGCTATCTAAACCTACTCTCAGTTTGAATCCATTCTCCCTTGTCCTGTCCCTACCTGCCCTTGTAAAAAGTCCCTCTTCATCTTTCCTGCAGGCTCCCTTCAGGTGCAGAAAGGCTGCAATTAGGTCACCCCTTAGACATTTTTTTTTTTTCCAGGCAGAACAAACCAAATCCCCTCAGCCTCTCCTCACAGGAGAGAGCTCTCCACCCCTGTAATACTCTTGGTAACCCAACTCCAGACTCATTCCAACAGGCCAAAGCTCCTTCTAGGCTGGGGACCCCAGAGCTGGATGCAGGTGGCAAAGCCGGCCATGCTGCTTTTGATGCAGCCAAGGATAAATTTGGCTTTCCGTGCTATCAGTGCCGCCAGCTCCTGTCCAGCCTCTCATCCACCAGCACCTCCAAGTCCTTCTCAGCAGTTTCAAGACTTCCTTAACCACTGGGTGCCCTTCAGCAGTATGAATGACCTTCCTTTTAAAATGACTGTAATAAATAAACGAAGACAAACTATATAAAAAGGCCAAAACACCTTTCCTTTTGAGCCAAGTGAAAGTTTTTTCTTCCCTCCATGCAGAATTTCTTCCCTTTTCTACCATCAACAAGTTAGAGTTTAGTCTTCCACAAACCCATCATGGTAAAACTGAGATTTCAGCACCAAAGTGTTTCAGTGGGACTGACAAAATGAGCGGCATCCATTAGAGAAGAATGCTTAAAGGTATGGCAGTGAGTATTAAAGATCCCATTGACATCCATTGGGGTGATCTGCCTAATTTTGCAAATAGGCTCATCCCTCACAAGCAAAGCAAATGTTCCAACTGCATGCCAGCATGTGCACAGCACTGCCTCAGCCTACAGTACTTTACATGATGCTGAAAGAAATATGTTGTGTCTGCAAAACACAGCAATCAAAAATGAATCATTTTACTGAGCTCCCTAGTTTGCATGTGCTGTGGCATATCTTTTATTTACCTGATTCCCCTCCCCTGAAACTCTTCACTCAGAAAGCATGGTAGGGAAATCATTAAGGGAAAAACACACGTGACTAATAGGGTCCCTAACTTGTTTTATTCAGAAGCTGGATATGCCTAGGGCAACTGCTCTGCACCAAAAGATCATATGCAGTAGGCACAGCTCTAATGATCATTTCTAATACAAAAACTATGTACATTGTTTTAAGGAAATAGATGAAATGTGATCATGAGAGAGCTTTCCAACAGAAATGGTGAGAACATGATTGCACAGAGAACCAATGAAACCTTAAAAATTTCACATCTCCTTGATGACCCAAACTCAGAAAGATGAGCCTGTTACCAGAAGAGGTGCAGTGAAAGTCTTCTAGTACAATCAGAGAAACAAGGAACCCTTTTTTTACATAAGAAAACTAAAAAACTTGGCTAACTAGTCAGAGAAAGGCTAAGGGGCATAGGATTGTTACCTATAAATAAATCAGGGAGTGAGAAGGAATAGTAAAGAATTAAATAATTAATCAAAATAAGTACATTTGTACAAGAAGTAATAGGTATAAAATTGCCAAAATAGGTTTAGACTGAAAACTATAATAATTTATCCAGCCTCCTGAGCTATGAGATTTTTAAATAGTAACAAAGACAGAATAATGAACCATTTTATAAAATGGAGCTTGAGAGGTTTCTGTGTAATGTTAGGCTACAGAGCAGACTGTGGGGCTCTGAAAATCATTACTTGGGGCCCTAAATGGGATTGCTCATAGTAACAGGTGTCTGGAGGTAGCTGAAAATTCAACTTCTTTTCCTCAATCACCTTGGAGATCTCTTTCTCTTTTACTCTCAGATTGCTTTTTGTCCCTAACTTGCAAGCAATAGACAAAGTTACATATTAGTGGCACGCCTGTATTTGTGTGCTCTTGAATCGAGAGCAAGGCAAGAACAGGTGAAGATGCAAATGCAAAAGATAGTCAGAAATCATAGACAAAGAAAGCTTGCTGACACTGCAAACACTCAGAATTCAAGAATGGATCAAAGCCATCAGCCTCTGGAAGGAAATCATACTGCTAATGTTCCAAGCCAATCAGGCAATGAATATATTTCCAGCTCAATTTCTTAAGTTTGAGTAAGAAGAAAAATAACAAGGACTAATGTTCCTGAACAAGGGAAATTATGCCTAAACTTGTCTGCAGAGGCACACTGTGGAGAAAAAACCCAAAAGCTCTGAAAGCTGCATTCCAGCCATCCTTATAAAGACTTCACATTTCTCCTGACCTTAAAAGAAACATTTTCCTCAGGAGAAAGAAGCAGATGGAGTCAGGCTTTCCACAGCAATGGGTTTTACCAAGAAAACAGTGGGCAGAAGGCCCTCAGGTGAATACCTCTGCAAGCATGAAGCAACACCTTTCCTGTTGGGACAAGGAAGCCCTGGAATCTTCTATAGCATGGCTTAAGCCCCAGGATTATTCTATAGTATGGCTTAATTGGTGTGTTGCTCCATAAGTGCAACAGCCATTCAATTTAAGCTGGAGCATCCCTTCAGATATTTGAATGTTACATAAGGATGACAGCATCACAAGGACTGCTGATAACAGAGCAGAGGGGGGCCCTGTGCCACACAGCTATCTTGGTTAACTTGCACAGCCATTCACTTTTGGCACATTCAGAGGAAGACAGATACAGAAAGGTTAATGCAGAGCAGTGGGAAACAATCCTTGTGGGTCCTTCCTCTTTGTTTCCAAAAGTTAGTCTTGTACTTGCATGCACAAGTCTGCAGATGTTGTTGTGGTACACACCTCCCTCTCTGCCTTACAGTGCATATTACCAGCTAAGACTGAGGATTCAAGTGAATCCAAAACCTGAAATTTAGGAGTTTACAAAACAGAATCAATGTTAGAGCTAAGAAGTAACCTTACATGCCCCCTAACCTACAGACTGCTGAGCAGGCACTGCTGATGCTAAAATGTTTATTAACATGCTCTGCCAGGATATCAAGTAGGTATCTTCTCTATTCCTGAGGTCACATTCTTTTTGACTGTGCTGTCAGACAACCAGATTAGCTGAAAAGCCTGTAGGTATCATGTCTGAGTTCATAGGCTCAAATATCTTACAGATGAGGATTTCAAGAGCAGGTGGCCAGCTCATTAAATCCTGATTCACGTCATCAGACCCTCTCCTTTGAGATGTTTCTGCCCCTTCCCTCCTCTCCAGCTCTCTGGGCTGGGGATGAGGGTGTCTACCCATTTGAAAGCATACCAAATGCACTCTTCAATGTGTTTGGTCCAGTCTCAGCACAAAAATCTGCAGCTGTTCCAGAGATGATAATGCAGGCTTAGGGCGGAGACTGGCCAGATCTGAAATTGTCATCTTAATATACAGGGCCTTAAACATCTACATGCAATCCCAAAGGACTAAGGTGGAAGAGTTAAAAAATTTGAAAAGCAGAGGAGAAGTGGCATCAAAACCCCCAGTATTTTCTCCTTCATTTTTTAATTTGATGTTTTTCCCAAAGTGTTTGGGATTGGCCACAGCAACTGATGGTGATCTATGAATAACACTGTGCTGAAATTGCAATGGTTGGCCCTTTTAGATAGCAATTAACAGCAAATTGTCATTACAGAGCCCTCTGTGACAGAACTTTGTGTAAGTGGCCAAAACCACAGGATACATTTCATAATGATCGTGGCCATTAGATAAAAATGGTTTTGGCATTGAAAACATGAACAAATAGAAAAAAATAGCAACCCATTCTTAATTTTTTTGTATGTTTTGGTTCCTCCCTCCTCCTTCCCCCACAGTGAAGTGGCATCTTATTTATGGTGCTGAATTTCCAATTTTTATTAACATGGTCTGCTTTAAATTTAAGTTTGAAAGTAACACAAAACACTATTTCTTTTCTAAGCCTGCAAATCTCTCTTTCACTTCTTCCATTCCTTACAAAAAGAAAGCAGCACAGAGAAAGTTTGCTTCCTTCCCTATCCCCCTATAGGGTCACATAGTTCTTGCCATCAGCTCATTGTTAAATAAGCCTTTGCTCCCTCTGCTGGCTATTCTTTCCTGATATAGCACCAAAATTAAGAGTACCTGTGATATCAATGACAAAGTTTCAATGAAATACACATAGCTAAATACAAAATCCACAGTCATCCTCTACACAGCCTTCGAGTATATCCAATTTGCACTTAAATAATCTGGCAGAATCACTTGGTTCTCATTAACTTTGTTGAATATGCCTTAGTCTCTAAAAAGATGTACCAACAATATTACTTCATATTTAAAATTCACTCTGTTTGCTCACTTTGCTGTTGATATTTATGCCTGAAAATGAGTCCTGGGCATGTACAGTTGGAACACCTGTGTGTACCTGTCCAGAGGATTCATTGAGAACAGTTGGATGTGGGCTGTGGTAAGTATCAAGGTCCCACCACAGGGCCCAGCTTCTCTTTCAACTGTTTCACAACAAAATAAACCTGGAGAACTTTTCTCTGCTTATGGCAAGAATCATAGTTGCTCTATGAACTGAAGTTTGGAGGGAGAATTTGGCTGGCAGCAATGAACAGGATTTCCAACAAAGACATTCTTTTGGCTTTTATCAGGTGGAAGGAACAAAAGTAATTGCAACAGGATCCCATGAAAAAAATAAAAACAGCAGAATTGTTCATAAATGTTCTGCTACAAGATGCAACTGTGCTGTTTGGTTTTTTTCCAAAACCATATCAAACTTATTATTTCATGATACATGCATGAATGTTTTTATCCTGGTTTCTGGTCGTTTTACCTGGCATCTCAAATTTTTGAACCCATTAGTTATTCCTCTTATTCATGAAGATGATAAGAACCTGCATCCAATAATAACATTTTTGGTCTGAAGCCACTGTGACTTTGGAACCTGCTTATATGCTCCCAAATGAGTCCACACACTTGTAACCACTGAAGTTTCTCTGGGGGTTGTGTCAGAGGCTGTACAAATTTCTGAAGGATGCCGATGTGGGGGGAGTAAGGCAGAAAGAGGAGAGAGAGGCCTCAAAGCAAAACATTTCACTGTCTTCCAGAAGCAAATTCATCTATGTAGGAGTCATTGTAATATAGATCAAGTCTCGACAACTTTCTGTTCTAGAGAGGGGGGAAATAAACCTCTTGGTCTACTAGCACACAAAGTATTAATAGAGTTCCTCTTGATCTGACAACCATCTCTAGAAGGAAGTGTCAGCACCAGTTCAACATCATAAATTTATGTTTCTGAATCTAGACTAATCACTGTTCAAGCACCACTAGTCTTCCCTCCTCCTTCAGGTTGAAAATTCACTTGGCTTTTGTCCACAGACCCATCTGTTTTACTGGTAAGAGGTTCAAGTACAAACAAAAAAGAGTAAGTGTTGTCATCTTCATACAGGGGTTCCATACTGTTGTCTCCTTATCACAAAAGTTTCATACCTTCTTGGTGTTTTCTGGTGGGCAGCTCCTCAGAGCACTGACTCCCTCTTCTTCAAAGTAGCCCAGTGACTCCCATTCCCTTCTCAACCAGCCAACCCACTCTTATAGCACTCTTCTTCTCACTGGTTACAGCTGTGGCCTCAAAGTCAGGCCTGTTCCTAATCTTTGATAATTGGTCCAGCTGCAACTCCTTAGGGGTAAGATTACTTTCTACACTATCTTTATTTTCTTATATTCTCTCCCCCTACAAATAAGGCCTTAAATAGATTTTTAAAAACTCTAACAATCAACAAAGCGACAAAAAGTGCCTGATCACTTTGAAAAAGAAAAAGATGGTCCAGCAAGATTTTCCTCAGGGCACTGACAGGAGTTGCATTCCTCCCAACTGCCCATAGATCATAGCAAAGTCACGGGATATTTTGGCTGAAGATGAAAAAACCCCAGTCACTTCTCCTAGGCTTCCCTCAGATCTCTCCCTCACTGAGAGAGGCCAGACTGGAACCCACAGGACACTGTTAACCTCCTGCTGGAGCCACAGTGTAGGCATGCTTGAGCCCCAGCACAGAGGGAAAAACAAAGTGAAAGAACTCAGGCTGTTGCCTCCAGAGCAGCTCATTCATTTGTGTGTGTGCTGTGGTTTGCCACACTGCTGACAAACAGTGGAGCTGGTCTGACCACAGGCCCTGTGCTCTGCCACCTTGCAAACTCTGCGGAGCACATGCCTAACAGCAAAAATGTACTTCAGGAGATTTCAAATAAAGGATGCATACGTTTGCATGCATACATACGTATATATCCATGCACACATATTTTTTTATGTATGCATACACAGACACATATAACTTCTAGAAGGTAAATTTTAATGATGTGTATTACAAAACTGGCTGGTCCTGCAAGATGAACAGAAAATATTGAAATAAATCCCAGAAAAGGTATAGTCTAGAGTCAATAGCAAAAGATAAATGATGCAGTCACAGGATTACAATAGATCTATTTCTTCTCAGGTACACTTTTTCTCTCATGTCGCACCCACATAATAAACAATTTATATGTGTCACAGCTATATAACCTTGTCCATGGCAAAAGAAAACACTGGCACATAATGTGACAGACTAAAAATGAGCCTGAAAAATCCCATATACAACTGAAACAAGATTTTTCCCCATGAAAAAGTAGGAAGAATTTTGAAAAGCTTGAGAAATGCAATGACCCAGTTGAGATTTCTCCACAACTGATGATCTAACACACTCTGTTTCTACAGGAGGTGAACTGAAATCTTTACTGATTCCGTGTCATCAGAGCCCTGCTTTTAAAACAACCTGAAGAAGTTTAGATCATGCTGTGTTTTAGCAAGGACTGTATTCCTTTCCAACTGTACTAACTCCTGCAAACTGCTGACCAGTGATGGTAGCAAGTCCTTTAGGTATTCCTCGTACCTGGGTGTCATACCATGTGAAAAGATATGCTATTTACCACACTATGCATACAAGTACTCCCAAAGATGAGTACATCTTTGTACTCATCTTTTCCTCCCCTACACTCCTATTTAATCTCAATGTTTCTCATGACAAATGCTATTAGTTCAGCCTGTTGATGATGATAAACAATTCTAACTTGTGACTTACCACTGAACTGTTTCTGAAGACTTTTTTTTTGACACATAGGAAGCCAGCTGCTGCTTTCTAATGTGTCTGCACATAAACCCTGAGCAATTTCATCAGCAATTAAGAGTGCAAGGCTATGGTACATCAGCAACCATTAACAGATGCACTGGAAGAGTCACACAAGGCCCATGAAATTCCATCTCAGAGCAAGGACTACACATGCACAGAGAAAATCCACAGTTTGAAATGCACCTCCCACAAAACAGCACCAAAATCTAAGTCAAATAAAACCATGATCCATGCTCAGGAGTGACTGTAGGGGCTCAGACAGAGATTGCCTCCTGTGGATGTAAACATTCCATTAGCTTCATTAGCAACAGCATTTAAGCACATGTCCAAGAAGTATTTCTGTATCAGGGTATTATCTATCCACTTGCCAAGTATGCTGCAGGCCATTCTCTGAAAGCATCCACATCCATATTTAAAGGAGGTTTAAACTGAGCCAAGCCTGTGGGGTCAACATGTACAAACTGACACTATGCCAACTTTTTATTTTTCTCTCTCTTTTTTTTTTTTTTTTTTTTTTTTTTTTTTTTTTTTTTTTTTTGTGGAATTACACTGATTCAGAGCAGATGGAGCTGGGGTCTCTTGACTTTAATTGGAGCTTATATTTACTCTTTGAGTGTTTTGGTCGGGCCTTTGGCTGAATATAGTCCACCCTGACTAGTGTAGCCCAGTGGAGTTAACATTACTACTGCAGTATCAGCTTTTGTATCCCTTGAATAGTTTTGGTGTTAATACTGCAACTAGCTTGTCACATTTCTGACTTAAAGGGATACATTAATGGGTTAAAAGTCCGCACATCCTAATCTGAGCATGCATGATACCCACCAGAGTTAATTAAAATGCTAAAAGTGATGTATTTTTTAAAATGTCTTTCAAGTAACTGAACAGAAGTCTTTCTGGTATCCAGTGATCACATATGCTCCATTACTTTACTCCAAAGACATTTCTGCAGAGAAATGCCTGCTTGTTTGCAGGAAATTCTCTCCTAGCAGGGAGTCACATGCTTGCTAAGAGTGCATCAATCCATTGACCAGCACTTGCTCAATGAAACATACATCTAGGTGGAAGGCAATACTTCCTTATTACTTCAGTGTTTGAGCCGTGTCAGGACATGCACATGTGTACGCACAGGAAATCACTAGCAAATCTAAGGGCAATTTTCCAAAAGGCTGAAGAAATGGCTTCTGAACGCCCTTACCTGATCAGCAGGTCAGATTCTGAGTCCTCATTACAACCCTACAGGGAAGGGCTAAGTTTGAAATGTGGTGAGGTCAACGTCTCATACTGCTACAGAACACTGCCCGTTACCCTAAAAAACAAAAAAAGGTTTTTACCATGCTGGACACAGCTGGATCAAATTTTGGATCATACCCTGAAAAATGTTCTTCTAGAAGAAATAAAGTGCTAATGTTTCAGACATTCATCCCAGAAAAATTAAAAAAACTAAAAATATCCCTCTAGTAATAAAATTTTCTCCTAATTTTAATTCAAACTCAGTTTCCAGCCATATAATACTATATGTATTTGAACTGCTATTTACATTTCTATTTCCTTGCAGTTTATTTGAACATTAATTTTAAATTGAAAAATAATGGTTTGTAATGCACTCAAGCAAAATTTACTTTTTACCTTTTTAATGCAGTAAACAGTGGAAAGTTGTTCATTTCACCCACATGCAATTTTTTATAGTACTTAGAGTGACTGTGAACTGAAAAATTAATTACTTCCAGAAAGTTGGGCTAAGTGTCCACAGAAAGTGCCAAACAAGAAAAATCAGTTGCTGCCTCAAAGAGTTTGTAATAAATTACAGAACAGGTGGAAGAAAAGAAACACTATTCTCCTGGCATTACAGCTGGCTGGAACTAAGCTCAGAATGATTTACTGAGCTGACCAAAGCCACACTGGAAAGCAGTGTTACAGACAAGAACTGAAACCAGTTTTAATTTTTCCAGACAAAAATGTTTACCACATGCTTTTTATTCTTTATAACTATCAAGACACTTTGGTTTTGAATTTATAAATATGGGAATATGCTCCATTTTGCTCTTAAGGGCAAGGAAATAAATAAATAATAAGGAAAGAAAGCTTGCAGCTTGTCACAGCTTACATCTCAGTCCTGAGCGAGACTTTCTGATTAGGTATGATGTCCTAGAATATTTAGAAACTGCAGCAACACAAGGGCTGCTCCTGCAGAAAGCAGCCTTAGCTGTGGCTGGAGTTGATTAAAAATGAAGAGAAGTTGAAGGAGACATTTTATATTCAGCAGCTCCACAGTTTCTGACAAATGTTTGGGTTTCCATGGAAAACTACTGATCAGGAAATTTCTTAGAAAGAATGAAATTTATTTCTGCTTAGCAAAGAATGAGTTACAAAAAGAAACGTATGGCACAAGGGGTGAGATTTCTATGAACCCTCTGCACAGCTATCACCACAAGAAGCAGGAGCAGTTTAGCATCAAGTAAAGCTGTACAGATATGATTGTTTTTCACCTGCTGCCTGAGTTTGGTTTCAGGTTGCCCAAAAGGAAAAAATGTGTGGATTCTTGTGAAAATGAGAGCACTGTTAAGCAAACATCTGCAGTTATGTCAATAGTCTCAAACCACCCCATTATGTTTCTGAATTAGAGAAGCACTGCTCTTTTCAAAACAAAAACAATTTTATTTAAAATCAAAGTATAGATTTAATTTTTTTTTTTATTTCAATGAAACATTCAATTTTTTTTTCTTTATTCTGGGTGAATATTGGATAGGGAATCAAAGTTTATTTGGGTTCATAAATAGATGAAGTTAACCCAGATCTCTAATTTTCAACAAATAAAACATTTAACAATAAAATGTGTCCCATTCCTGTGTCTTTTTCATTCCAGTATTTGGCCTCCATGCCTTGCATACAGAGTTATGGGAGAGGTCCCTTCTGTGAACCATCACTAGAAAGGGAACAAGACCCAGAACTTTTCCTTTCTGGCTTACAACACAACCAAAAGAATGAAGGAGTAGTACTGAACAGCCAAAAGTACAAATTTATCCATTCAAAGATGAATAAATGCAAATGTACTTTGAATGTAAACACTTCAAGACATAAATCTGGGACTGGGCTCATCAGCTGGTGGCTTTAAGGAAATGCCCATCATTTTCTACAGCTGTGAGAAAATTAACATGAGTTTAGGATGTTTTCATAAAGCAAAATATTTATAAGAATGAAAGCTGTTTCATACAGTAACAGTGTCTGAAATAAGATGTTGCCATCTTTGGGAACACTTGCTTGGGATAGTTATGGTTACAAAAGTAAATTTACACTGCAGCAGGTAAAGAAAATGTATAATGCCTGGTTATGGGAATAGTCATGATACAAAAAAAAATCTAACGTGAAGTTACATGAGCTGATTGTCAAATTTATCCAAAGGCTGACATGTTATATGCTAATTCCTTAATAACATGCTGTAGGGGTAAATATGAAAACAGCAGCAAAAGACAATAACTTGACTACGCTGGAGGTAAATGAATACAGGAAACTTCTAATCATATGAAGAGTGATGAAATTATTAAGAAGAGTCATCAGGAGAGGGGATCAATGCCATTTGAAGGTGTGAGTTTTCTAAATTTATGAAAGGGACTGTTTACAAAATCCCAGCAATGAGAAATTAAATTTATAATTTGAGTCCTTGGTACCTGATGTGCTGATAACTTAAGTACCTCGGAGGAGATTCAATCATCTTTTGTTTGTATCATTTTTACAAGCAATTATGCTTGAACCTTCTACCAATTACCAGGGAAAAAACCCTTCCACAATTTTTATTTCACTTTGCACTGTAGCAGTGGAGCAGGCCACATCTAGACAGAAAACACTAGGCTATGTAAACTTGCTTGCCAAACCCACAAAATTCTTCTAGGCAAAGAAAGGCATTCAGAAGTGTAGGAAACAGGCAGAAATCAGTTTATGTAAGAATTTTCCCTACAGTCAGATTATTTGGATCAATTAAACACCCATAGTGGAGGGGGTTGGACTTTAATATCTTTTACATCTCAAACCATTCCATGATTCTATACATAAGGACTGTTTTCCTGTCCATTGGTGTACCTTCAGTTTCTTAAAATCATCTGAGAATTTTACCCAGTAGATTTTTTATGTAGATTATAGCCCTTAACCATAGGCTTGATCTCTTCTGCAGTATATCCCATTTGTGGTACTAGTTTGAGAGCTAGGGAGCGTGTACTATCCACAGTGAGTACAGGGTGATTCCTTCTTTGTTCCTCTGCAAGCCTTGATTTACCTGCCTGTGTTCCCTCCACTCTCCAGATCACCATTTTCCTGAAGCTTTTTTTTTTTTTTTTTTTAAGGTAAAGCAGTATATATAGAGTATTTTTACCTAATTAAACCAACTTACATAGACTCTACACGATAATTTAGATGTGGACATTTTTCATTACTATGGTAATATATTTCTAGTAGTCCTAATACTGTAAAAATGACAAAACTACTTTCTGAGTGAGTTGTTCATGGTTTTGGCTTTTTTTTCTTTAGGTGAGAAATCTTCTGGCAACAAAACCTTAGCATGAGGGCCATTTCACACCTCTGATCCCCTTGCAGAATTTTTGCTGAATTTGCAGTTCTGTAACTCAGAATACATTTTTCGCTCCTATGACAGGTGGCAGCACACAGGTGTGCTGGGACTGTAGAGCAGTCTATCAGCCTGTCAGCTGCTGTAGTCATCCCACTAATAGACTGCCAGGTCTCCTTTGTTATCCTGGAAACCTATCATTTTTTCTTCTTCTTCTTCTTTTTTCTTTTTTTTTTTTCTTTTCTTTTTTTAAGGGATTGTACTCCTATTGGGAGCAGAACTGTTGAAATTCAAGTTTCATTATTAATTCTACAACAAGTCTGTATGGGCAGTCCAGTGTGCTTTAAAATATCTGTGCCTCCTCATAAAATACCCCACAACTCCTGCCTGAACATCCATGATGCTTACGCATGCTCAAAACCCCAAGGACATCTTGCCTTGCTTTGTGAAATGAATTTTGTCATTGCAGGTTTGGTCAATAAAGGTACTTCATTTCTCTGGAATTTTAAAGACATTATTCAGAGACAACACTCTGGTTCTCCAAAGGAAATCACAAGAACAAAAAAAAATACTAAAAGAGCAAAAAGCATCTATGGTTTTGTTTCATGCTGCTCTCTGGAGATATGCTTTAGCTACAGGGATTGCAGACAGAAAACCTGCATAGGTAAGTTCAGTACCTTAGCCTGGCTTATTTTGACTTGCTACAACCATGTCAATGACTTGATAAAAACACGTTGTATTCCAGAGCAGCCTAAAAAATTAGGCCTGAGCTGTCAATAAACAGCATAACATGAAAGCAGAGATGTTCCCTCAGCCAAGTCCCTGGTCCAGAACTCCTAAAACAATTTACTGTTTAAAACACTGAAAAGCGAAAGCATGATTAATCTAAAAATTACTGTAACCCCAACAGAACTTGTTTGTTTTTTGCCCCTCTGACACAGTAAGATTTAAGTTACTCTCATAGTTTAGCTTATGAGCCAATACCATGGCATTAGTTTGTCAATCAGTAGTTCTGTTAGAGTTAACACAGTGCTCCAATACCATTGCAAAGGGAAAAACCCAGCAAGTGCTCAGAGCAAAAAACCAAAGCCGATTAGCTCCATGGAGACTTGTTTCCACATCAGACTGCATGGCTTATTGCTTCTGAAAAAGACTGCAGTGTCAGGCAGCCGGGCTGGTGACACTGAAATTACACAGACACACACACGAAAATCAATTTGTGAGCAATACCAGCTGAAGACTGTGTGTGAAATATGCCCAAAACATATGGGGGGAAGTGGAGGGGAGCATTTACATTGCTATGTACTCAACTCTGGTCTCAAATCTTTGCAATGCTGACAGAGGTGGACACTTTTTGGTATCTCTGATCATTATGTTCAAGCAGCTCCCTCTTAAGGTCCTGACTTTGCAAACTTTCCCCATTCAGCAGACACTTAAGCATCTCTTTCAACCTTTTCAAGTGGCACATAAGCAGGTTCTAAAGTGCTTTGATGAATAGCATGGATCAAAGTATGTGCTTAAATGTTTTGCTAAATAATTAAAAATTGGCTTGAGAGCTGGCATAAAGACACTCACTGAAAATTACCAAGCTTTATGAAAATTAAATGAAGCAATTAAGCTTAACTTTCCTATCTATTCTTCCAGAAAGGCCTAATAAGTCCAGCACACAAGCTCTGGTTGTTGGAAGCGTCAGGATAAGTAAGTCTAGGGTTAGTTGAAAAAAAGCTTTTTTATAGAAAGGCCTTGATATGGACAAGGTGCTTTGTACATCTCTTAGATCAAGGTAAACCCTGAAGGAAGGCCTTAGAGAAACAGCTTAACAACATAAAATAAAAATTATTTATACTTTCATCTTCCTTAGGATTGCTTCTTGCAATAGGCAACTACAGCTACAAAAATTACAGGCTCTTGTTGAGGCAAGGCTGATATCCCTACTTTCATTGCACTCATTCCCTTTTGAACTACTTCTTCAAAGTCTCAGAATTTCACTTTCCCTGACCCTTCCTACACTTATATTAATCCCCAAAGTCTAATCTTTCTAAACTTGAATAAAACTGGTTTGTCTACACAGGACTTGTTATTCAGGCAGCAAAGCTAAAACCAAAAAAGGATGAATAGGCAAAGTCTACAGGGAGAGGAGACAAGTCTGTTCCCCATGCAAGGACCTGCTAAGTATTACATTGCTTAAAAAGATCTGCAGGAACATTTGAATTCCAGAAAAATGTTGCTAGCTGAACTGAGAGTTTATTTTAATTTGTGAAAAGCTGAGATCATCTTGTGAATCTTATTTCAGTGTGTTTTGCTCAGTTGTTCTTCACCACCAGCACTAAGTCCCAGAAAAGTTTGTATTTTCCTGTGCAAAACCACATAAAAATCCCATGGTAAGAAAGTCCTTCATACTGAAAAAGCAAAACCATACATGGAAGAGACAAACACCAGGAAAGTGTTAAGTGTTAAGAAATTTTTATGGTATCCCTTGGGATGAATTAAGAACACATTTGTACTTGAACATAAAAGAAAAATGCGAAAAACAATGCATTGGGCAGAGTCCTCCCACATTATGTCACAAGCAGATTCCTTATACACTCTTGGACCAGCATCATCCTGAGAGCTATTGCACTGGGTACCTCATCCCAGCCCCGGCTCTACGGCCCAAAGGCGGCCCCTGAGCACTTGCAATCCACACTGGCCACAAGACAATGCTGAGGCTGGTTTTTCTCTCACCACCAAGGAAAATTTTCCACCCTTGCAAGGAGTCTGTTCTGCCTCTGGCTTTCCTGCTTGCAGCCAATTTAACCCCTTCTTGTAGTTGGGCCTTCTTGCCCTGTGTGCCAGATCGTTCCTCAGTCAAGTTACCACTGACAATTATAATCTCCCCTTCATCAGAAATCCATGCCAGCAGACAAGACTTGCCTAAAATTGTACACCCAATTAGAAGCAAGATTAAGAGTAATACCAAGATCTCATCACTGCTTGAATGTCATCTGCTAGACTAAGAGCTAATGATTGCAGGACAGCTCTCACTTGGAAAGTACATGCACCTTGTTAAGACAGTTATTCATTGCAAAACTATTTAAAGAAGATGGAGAAAAAGAGTACATGGAAATACAGAGAAGTTATGGAAGTTATGAATAGAGCAGCATAGGAAACTCAGGAAAAAGTTTTATCATCATATAGGATGACACACAAAAGCAGAGGTTAAAATCAAGGCTAGAATATGCTAGCCTAAGTTATCAGAAAGACATTCAGAGCAAATTTAATGCTCTGAAGTCTGTGGAGTTCACATGAAATGTCCTCTACAGATGAGGTTTAAAAAATCCCAATCTCTTTAAAGTGAGAGGGCATAGATCAAATGACGACTGCTGGGCTCCTGAAATTCAACTTTCAGAGCCATGCAATCTTGTAATTTACATAACTAAAATTTACCTTTTCAACCTGTCTGGAGTCAGCTATTCGATTGCTTTTGCCAACAGGGAGTCACATCTTGAAGCAATGCACATCCATATCTGCCAACCCACACCCATGAGGCGATGAACTAAACCCCACAAACTTGTTTCTTCTTCTGTCTCTCTTTTTATTTTTAACAAAATGCTCCTGTGAACAATAAATATTTAATTTTCAGAATTAAAAAAGGGCTTTGGGTTTAGTAGATGGCCTCAGTCTAGTTATAGTATCAGCAGTTTTTCCCCCTAGGGAGTAATTAAGGGAAAGCTCTGGCCACAGTGCTAAACTGTGATAATGACAGAATTTAAAATCATTTTCATACCACATGCTGCATTGCAGTTCATTTCCATATGCTCTGCCTTCAACAAAGGTGTCAAGCTTACAAAGTCTCCTGGGCAAAAGGATGACCCAAGTCCCAATGCCTGGAAGGAAGCTCAGGGGAAAGACACACATTGTCAGACTATATGTGATAAGGTCTCCACATTATGAAGTTGGCAGGCAGGAAGTAAGGCCCTGGAGATTTTTACTATATTTGTCTCTGTCACAGAGTTAGCACATGAGATTGGTGATGTTTTGTTGGAGATTCACCTGGGCTATAAATTATTTGTTAATAGTGGACATTTAGTACACAGCTACTGCATTCACCCTAAAGCTGGTGAATAGTTATTGTGAAGTAAATTTCCATGGTCCACACTTTGCAACACATTATAGCTGAGACTATACCCTCACTCCAATGCTATATGAAGAAAAAAAAATAGCATTATAACCACATTACTTAGCAGGTCACCGTTAACTTGGGTGCAGCATTGCCTTGACAGTTACATTGACTCTAATTCCAGCTCTGCCTTTTTCAGCAGAAATGAAAAGACCCTTAGGGGAAGGTCATTTGCCAGACATCCCATCTTGGGCTGGAAAACAAAACTATTCACAAGAAAAATGCGGGCACCAAGAGCAGCCTCCACATAATATTTATATCTGAAAATGATACAACTAAAGAAATACTCTGGGGGCAAAAGAAACCAACAACAACCAACCAAACTGAAAAAATGGAAACAAAACCAAAATACACAAAAAAATACCCCAAAAAACACCCCACAAAAAACCAAGCAACCAGCTTCCGAGAAGCATCAAATAGCTTTGTATAATTTATCCAAGTTTTTTCTCTTATTTTGATCACCTTCAAGTTCACTAAAATCAGACCCAGCTACGTAACGTGGTAGATGAATAAATATTTATCACACACAGAGCTCATGATCATACCTGGAAGATCTCCCTAGTGGAGGTAATAGAATAGGAGCAGGGAAGGAGGCTGACAAGAGAACTAGGAATCAGAAACATGGTTAGTGTGGAAGTGGCAAGGAAGGGACAAATCTCACAAGAGGAAGGAGTGGAGACAAGTGGAACAGGAACTTGGTGAAGGGCATGGGGAGCAACACATGGATTATCAGAAGTGAAACCTCCATAGGAGCAAGGGAAGATTAAAAAGAAAGGTATTTAGCAGTGAAAACCACCCACTGAAGAGTTGAAAATGGGTCCCTTGTACATAGCTAGGCCAAAAGGATGCACCAGAGGAAGTGTGGCGAGCAGGTCAACGGTGATTTTCACCTTCTACTTCCCTCTCACGAGACCCCACGTGGAGTGCTGCATCCAGCTGTGGGAGCCCCAATGTAAAACAAACACAAACCCATTGAAGCAAGTCCAGACAAACCCACAAAGATGGTCAGAAGGATGGAACACCTCTTCTAGAGAGGTGAGAGAGCTGGGGTTGCTCAATCTGGAGAAGAAAAGGCTTCAGGGAGCACATTCCAACACAAAACAGGAGCCTAGAAAAAGGCTGGAGAGGGATTTTCAACAAGGGTGTACAGTGACAGAACAAGGGGAATGGCTTTAAACTGAAAGAGGGTGAGTTTAAATAAGACATTAGGAATAAATTCTTTCCTGAAAGCGTGGTAAAGCTTTGGAAGAGGTTGCCTAGAGTAGTTGTGCGTGCCCCATCCCTTCAAGCAATCAAGGCCAGATTGGATGGAGTTTTGAGTGCCTTCCTCTGTTCTAGTGAGGAAGTTGTTCCTGCCCAGAACAAGGGTTTGGAACTAGATGATCTTGAAGGTTCCTTCCCATGCAAATCATTCTATAATAGAGAATAAAAGGGACTCAGAAAACCCAGAAGCACAAGGGATTGTGGAGGTATTATCTAGAGGAAATGAGCAAAAGAGCAGGTGACAGATTTCTCCTCAGCCTGGATCAGAGAAAAAGAGTCCTGAAGGTCACCACTCCAAGTCACCCACAGATCTTCACAACATAGAAAATGTTTCATTCCCCTTTTGGGTGCTTGTTCACGCAAGGAACAAGGATCTGACACTGCACCACCTTTGTTCTGGTACCAGGCTTTGGAGCCATCAGCCTGAAAAGCCTATTTCTCTTAATGGTTTTATAACTGTCTTTATGATGGTATAGTACAAAAACAAAATGAGGGAAGAGAAGAGATTGCTGTTCTAAGCAGCTTAAAAACACCTCTTAAATAACAAGGACTCTACTAAAGCAGCATTATTGAGGTTAAAAAATTCATTCCTCATAACTTAGAAAATCCTAATTTTTAGTAATTTTCAATTCTGAAATGTTCAATTCTGAATTCTTGTTTTGATGTAACATTATGGTAGTACTATCTGAGTATCGTAACTGTGCATGTTGCTTTTGTGAAATCATATTTCATAGTACTTTTCACCCCCTAGAGTAGGAGGAAGCATGGGGGGAACAAACAAAACAGCAAAATTTTGAAGAATAATGTTGATGTATATGTACCCCAAAAGTAGAAAGTTTTGAAAATACCCATTTTAAATTGGAAAATTATTCATTCAGTTGTATAGGCTCAGAATGTTTACTTCCAGGACAAACCTAGAAAGATGCTGGAACTTTTTCACCTTGGCTAAAACTTATATCTCACTAATTCTTTGAGGCTCCTCCGTTTCATCTCAAATCATTCATCTATTCATCTCTAAACACAGCAAAACCCGTCACAAAGGCTTGAAAACTTATTTCCTTTGGGTTTTTGTTTGCTTAACATAGACTGTCGAGGAATCAATACCTATTCTCATATGCACACAAAGACAAGTAATCTTAAGCATGCGTATGAATAAAAGACAAGCAATAGATTTCATGCAACTGGGACACTGCATAATCTAAGTTTTTAAACCCCATCAAAGACCTTTCTAGAACTAATTAAAAAAGTAGAAAAATATCTATCTCAATTAGGACCATACTTGCTTATGTGATGTTGTTGTGCAAATATGGTGACAAGGTAAATTTTAAACTCTGTGTGAAACCAATATATTGGGAAAGAAATAAAACGTTCTAAGTGCAATGCTTCAGGAAAGGGCTGCACACTCAGGACTGACAAAATGGTTGATAATTTTTTCACATCTTCCATTTTTTCTGTTATCCAGAAGAATAGATTGAAATTCCCAGTAGCATTCTTAAGACATTGCACTGATTACAAGTATTCTGATAATATAGTCAGGAAATGGGAACAACAGTATGTGATTTGTTGCTACCCCTAAATGAGAGATCAAATTTCAATAACTACATTTCAAATACTTGCAATCAGCATTATAGCAAAAGACTTCAAACACACAGCCTCAAACAAAAAAAAACCCAAAACAAAAAAAGCACTTCTATAAGTATAAAGATTACATTAATTGAGCAAATTTTTGCATGCTATTATTCACCAAGACCTACCTTATTTAGCAGAAATTTTTTGTTTGTATCTTTATAAATTTTGCATTGAAGTCCAAGTTCATGCGCATTATGATAGCCAATATCTTCTTTCTACTCTTGGAAGAGAGACCCCATAATTATACCATTAGCACACTGAGCGTTGTTCAATTTTTCTCCAAGAGCAACACTGCATCGATAAGAGAAAATTCTGGATTTACTTGCAGGATCTCAAGAGTGTCTCTGGACAAGAATGACTTCTCACTACACAAATGCAAGTCAGGTAAAGATTATACAGAGATGGCGTGAGCTATACTAAGGTCAGGCTAAATGATTTCCTGCCAACAGGGTAGACAAAGAAACAGGAACAAATGCTGAGAATTTTCAGCAACAGACTTTGTTGGCTTAACAGAATTTAGATATTCTATACATATAAATTAAACCCACTTATTCATGATATGTTACCGGTCAACAATTCCATGAATATTCTCAGCAGAGCTGGGGCCTTCTGCATGTCTTGCTATAATAAATGTGCAGTTTATGAAATGGTTGGATAAGAAATGAAACAAACATAAAAATTATTTCTCTCTTGGGGACAAAGATAAAATTTTGTTTCATTTGATCTTAACACAAAGGCATGACTCGTGAATCAAAACAAGGGGAAAAAGTTGACATGAACTGGAACCAAGAAGTGCTGATGTTTTGCATAAATTAGCCTCCTTTTTGTACTCCTTGATAACAAATTATGGTCTGGGGACAGCTTCTGCAGTGGGTCAGTGGTTCAGACAGTGAATTACTCTGCTGACCCACAGGTCAGCAAAAAGCCTTTGTTCTCTATTAGGAATGTTTTACTGAGACATTCAGCACATTTCCAGAAATAAGTAAATAAAGCTATAATTCAACTGCCTTCACCTTAGACCATGAAGAGCCACTGACCAGGATAAAAGACATCAGGTTGGCATTTTAGGTCATACCCAGATGCAAGCAGCCCCTGAAGAGACAGACACCTGAACCAGATGCCACATAGGCAGCACACAGTGGTACACCACAATTGTTAATTGAGGAGACAGAGAGCTAGAGACAGGAATGAAAAGACCTAAGTGCACTTATACATCACCAGCAGAATACAAAGGGAATGCAGCAGCCAGTTCTCCTAAATTACCAGCAATTTCATAATTTTACTTGGAAGGAGTGGATTCTGCTGCAAGAGTTTTGATACAACCTGTTTTCTTGTTTAAAAGAGTGGGAAAGTTATACTGAGTTTATTGCAGTATAGCACAGAAAGTTAATTTATGGCAAATGGCCTCAGCAAATGCCTGCAATCAATGGCTTGAGTATGGCTCAATGTATTTTCCTTCATCAAGGGTGAGTCCCAGAGCCCAGGTGAATATTTATGTTTGGAAAATACTTCATTTAGCAATGACAACATTAAAGTATGTCCTTTTTATTATTCCCTTGCCTCTACGGTATCTCCTTTCCTGTAACTCATTAAAAAAAAAAAATCAAAGCCACCAACACATTTCCACACAAAATTTTCCAAGAGTCCAGACTCTGAACGAAGGTCATCTTTCACATTTGCAAGGTTTCAAAGCAAATGTTCAATCTATACAATTCTTTTATACCAGAAAAACTTACACTCACTGAAATCTGTCACACAGCATCTTTCTGTCGATATTACATGTGCCCTTTGGGTACAAACACAGCCATCTAACTAGAAATGTATGGAAACTTGAACCTTGCTGCTCTTTGGGTCAGGGTGAACTTTTTTAGCCTATATCCTGCTGAAACTCAGTCTTCTTGTCCCTAAAATCCTCAAAATTATCATCAATAACTTGAAATTTATCTTGAAAGGCCTATTTTCATCGAACTCATCAGAAGAAGTCAAAGCTTTTAATTAAGAAAAAGACAACCACATTTTAAAAGTCTATAAGATCACAAGTGTGTAAGAACCATTTCCACAGACTTCATAATCTAT
The DNA here is from genome assembly GCF_963513975.1 of Fringilla coelebs. Taxonomy (NCBI): domain Eukaryota; kingdom Metazoa; phylum Chordata; class Aves; order Passeriformes; family Fringillidae; genus Fringilla; species Fringilla coelebs. Next base: position 104,592,375 of record NC_140028.1, on the reverse strand, counting down.
TGTTAGATTAGAGAAACTTCTTTGAAAGTCTTCATAATCTATTGTTACATTAGAGAAACTTCTTTGAAACTATACTTTGAAATGGCTGCTGGAAAGCCATGGTCATTCCTTCTGATTTTTAATATTTAGGAAATATAAGCAAAACCCAGTGCAAGCCAATGCAAGTGATAAGCCTACCAAATTTTTTAGGCATTATGCATAACTTTATACGATAAGGCCACCCACTCACCAACTGCAGCTGAACAAGCCATGTGCTAGCAGAGACAAATAGATACACAATAAGATACAAGTATGTCATCCAATAATAAACAACTACACCAAAAATCTTAAACCAAAAAGTTTCATAAGTTTTAAAACAAAGTTTTAAAAGGGGGGGGGATTATTTTAGCCATCCTCTTCTTGTGATGTAGAGTCACATTGAGCCTTACTTTTGCAGAGAGATTGCCCTTTGAATAGAAAGCCATTTGTCAGCAGCTGAAGCCTCACAGCATTACTATCTAGGGTTTGGCACATCAGTAGGATACTGAAAACTGAGGCATCAGAGGCACTGGGAAACAGGAGGAATACTGATTATGGCACAGCTGCACGTAGAAAAAGGGAAAGAATTCTAGCCCATGGAGAATTTTATGGAAGCTGTATTCTGCTGGACCAACCTTTTATTAATGATGTAGCTACAGGGGCTCATTAGGCATCTGCAAACTATAAGGACTTTATAAACAGCCCAAACAACAGGTAAATTGTAGCATATACCTTTGTATTGGGAAACTGGAACTAATTCCACAAGTCACTGAAAACTTAGGCTGCCAACCCGCTCTTTGACCTCTGTTCCTTTGACCACAGCCATGAATAAGCCCTGCCTCTTTCTCTGACAACTTTCCATTCAGCCTAAGTGCCATTCATTACAACTAAAATTCAACATCTCAACCAAGAAGCGAGGCTTTTAGACTTTAGCAATAGTTTGGAAAATTTAACAGAACCTATCTATTATCTGGCAGTAACTGGCTGCAATTGTCATTGCTAAGTTGAAGCCCTCTTATAAATCAGCTGAACAAAGGGATAATTAACAAAACAGAGATGAAAATATGATGGCATGTTATTGGCAAAGGAACGTGGAGAATTTCATAGTGGGTCGTAATAGAAACATTAGTCAGTATGGGAATTCTTCACAGTTTAGGAGGCATGTCGCATTAAGAGATCCATGATTTATTTCAGATTTTGGTTGTCTTCTATCCTATGACTTTTGACTTGCCATATCAAATACGCTGTCTGATAGCAGAGAGGAACCAGAAGAGTTAATTGAACATCCGAGTGATAAAGACTAATAAATCCCTGGATTTCTATCTGGTGAGTACATTTTAATAGGTAAGGGGAAGTAAGTAAAAGCCAGGCAGGGTGACTCATCAGTTCTAGCAATGTAAGAAAATTAGATTTTAAGTGGAAAAAGATGTTTCCTAGGAAACTGCATGATCTGCTTGTGGAACATCAAACAAGAGCAATTTCCTAACAACAGCCATGGCTAAATTGATCCACGGCACCTCAAACAGCTTTATCAGTGAGAGAGAGATTGAGTCTCTTTTATATTTTCTTAGTTACCATCATCAATTTGTCTATCATTTGACTCCTTCAGCTGTTACCTTTCTGACCCTCCACAAGTACAAGTATGATATTTGCCATTATCTAATTGGAAAGCACATTTTGAGCTTTCCCTATTCTTTTCTGTCTCTCTTTTTTGCAGCAAGCTCTAGATTCCACTATTGCTGCTGCCACTGAGCCAGAAAGATGTGAGTTTGTATCATGGTATGCAGCAAGCATAAGCTCAAGCAAGTGTTCTGTTTAAAACCCTCCACTTTGCAGCAATGGAAAGTGAGATGCAACATAAGCAACCTCCCAGGTTCCCTGCTCTGAGATGTTCAATATACAGTATATTGAGCCCACCTATACAATTTACACTGGATCAAAATCAATGTCTTTCCCTTTACAGTGTCTACATTTTCATTCCACTAAATTAAAACTCTCAAATTTCTGTGAAAGCATAAAACACTTTGCATTTGGCACAAAAGAGATCAAGTATTTCAGATGCTAGGGTGGAGAACATTTGTCCTCCTAGATAATTTCCAATGCAGATTGTTCAATATGCATAAGTTATAACTGGTGCAAAGCAGAGACTGTCTTCAGAGCATGACCATGGATTTCTGAGCATAAATCAGTGCACGTGCTGACTGTGTGCAGTCAAACAGGGAATTCGAGCACCAGGCAGCTCCTCGGCACTCATGCTACACACACAGCTCACGTGTGTCCTGTGACACTGAGCAGCAAAGGCACATCTGCTCAGCAAAGATGCTCTCAGAGCACTTGGGTTTTTTGGACATGCCTCTGTGCATTTAATATGTGCCTGCACACTGAATCCCAGGTATCACAAAGCAAGCAAATTTACTCTAGGTGCACACATAGAGATGCATTCTATCCTAAAACCAAGGCATTCAAATTACTCCTAAACAAAACTTCCTGGCAGAAAGGTAAGATATGTCTGAGGAAACCCAAATGCCTGGTAGCTCTAATCCTGGCCACTCTTGAGCTATCACAATGGATGAAGACAATTGCCAATTTTAAGAGCCAAAATTTAAGTAGGCTGCCAAATTCAGCAGTACTGAAACATTTTCAAGTACAATGATTGCACAGAGTTGCAAATGGAGAAAAATACATAAGACCAAATCTGTTCATGCTTACAAAGTTGTCTACTGCGCAACTTGTGAGGAACTAAGAAACAGAGACATTTAAGGTCTCTTCCATATCAGTGCTGCTCTCATCAAAATAAACTAACAACTACTTACTATGAGCCCATATAACCAAGGATTTATTATTACTTCTACTGCTAATTTGGAGATTATGATGCAGACAGAAATTATCAAATCCAAATTTCAGAAAGTCTGTTGTAGAATTTGTAATGTCCAAAATAAAGCAACCTGTTCTAGAAAACGTACTATGTCTGATTCCATGGCCAGTGGAAACTGTCCTTCAGTGTGAATTTCTCCACTATGAGCTGTGCATCAACAAGTCACACATGGAACAGAAAACCATGTGAAAGCCAGAAAAAGTGAAAGAGACTTTGTGTTATAGATTTGTGGCTCAGGAATCCTGTAAAGAGATAGCACAGGGAGAGTTATCCCACTGTAACTGATTCTTTGGATTTGCAACAATGATTTACTGTCACCAAAACAAAACTGGAAAGTCTATCCCCTTTTCCAGCCTACTAAACAGAACAAAATTCCACAGATTATGGTGAAACGAATGGCAAACTGTTTAATATCAAGAATTACACACCCCCTACCACCATTACCATTCTCAGAAAGCTCACATAAAATCTGCTCAACAAAACTTTTATTCCTATAGTGTTTTCCCCAACCTGCATGTGTTCAATGATAAAAAAAAAGAAAAAAAAACCTTCTTCTCCTTCCTCTCACAGTTTACAGCTTCATTCTTGGCTTAAGACATATTTAGGATTAATGCTTTTATTTTCAAGGAGTAAGATTAAGTATTTTTAGCCCCTGTGAAACAAGACGATGCATGTTGCAATTGTCAAGTCCCTGTTAAATTGCATGTAGCACATTCTGTAGCTCATAAATATTTAAGATGACTAAATAATTATCCTAGACTCCTCAACTTGCCTTTCTTTATTAGTTCCATGGGGAACAAGGAAAGCATTAGTTCTTCTTCAGCCATACAGACAATTATATTGCAAAATAACCTCTTTCTGTCATTGGTGGTGCTGCTACATGATTCTCTCCTATTGTGGTGTGAGAGAATTAGCCTCTTTCAGAGGACAGAAGAGCCTCCACTTCTTCACCAGATCAATCCAGCAAGCCTGGCATCTTTTCCAAAATACCTCAATCAAAGCAAACCCCATCTCTCTCAATTCCTCCTTTAGCCTCCTGTTTACAGTAGCAGAGGGTAAGAGCGCCCTGAATTATACAGGATTCAGAGTGTCAGGCAGGGAAGCGTGTCTTTGCTGAGAGCAGTTCAGTGGGGAAGTGACAGGGGCTTAATTGGGGCAGGTGTACCTATTTAAAGCGGTAGCTGTAAGGACCTGGGGGAAGAGGACGGTGAGCCAGTAGCCCTCTCACCGTGGAAGAGCATTGAACAGAATTTTTACTGTTGCTTTACAGCTTATTCTCCTCTCTGCGTGTTTTCAATGCGGCCATATGGTAGCAAGCAGACACTCGCAACCTAATAGCAGATGAAGAGCCCGCACACCCTCGCAGGCAGCAGGCCATGCCCCAGCAGTCAGAGTAGCAACACCCACCAGCAAAGCCAAGGAAAAAGAGCTGCCTCCCAGATGGCTGGGATGCAGAGTTTTGTCTCAAAGCCTGAGCTTCTTGCTTCTGCAGCTGTCAGATCTGTCACCATGGTTCGCTACCCGCTGCCAACGCCCCCACCGCCTTCCACTCCGGCGCAGCGCAAGAGGAGCAGAGCAGGAGCGCAACGCCGACCTCCAGAGTGCCCCGCCTTTGGAGGGCTCTTGTCATGTTGTGCTGGGATGAATTTGCCTTGGAATGCCAATGTAAAAGAGGGTGCATAGCGTCAAGTCAAAATAGACCAAGCAGTTCCTTTTATGTCTGCATCTGCACTGAACAGAAACCTACAATTGTCTAGAAAAAGTGTGATGGCAGAGATCTGCCACTGCTCTGTTAAGAATTTGGCTTAGTCACAGTGCCTAGATATTGAAGAAGATGAGATGCATAAGAGCTAAAAACTTTTGAAGCACATTTTCTAGCCTTATTTGCTTTTTTCACATTCCCCTTCATTTTAAAATTCAAAATAATGAAAACAATAATGCAGTTGGTACAGTTCTGTGTAGGGGACCACTGAGAAGTTAAGGAGGCTAAAGGCATGAAATTAGCATGGAGAAACCAAAGCGTGTTACATACCTATGGGAATGCTCTCATTCAGAAATAAATTGGCTTAAAGTTCACTGTGGCTTAATACTCCCTGGAAGATCCTTATTTCCAGCAATTGGGAAAGCTAACATGTAAATCTGGATATTTTAGGGTGCAGTTCGACAAGATTGTAAAGCCTATGCAGTTTTACTGCTACCAAAATAGGTAAAGAAACAAGCAGTTCCCTCCATTTCTCCCCTGTCACACTTTGCTTCTCTTCCTTTGATTCTGGCTCTACACTTCTTTGACCCCTCAATGGGCCTGTTTAATTAGGTAATCCAGCAGAAAACTAATAAGCAAAAAAAAAAAAAAAAAAAAAAAAAAAAAAAAAAAAAAAACCAAACCAAAAACAAAACAAAACAACAACAACAAGAAGAACAAAAAAAAACCAAAAAAACCCCCCCAAAAAATCCAAAACAAAACCAAAAAAACCCCACCAAAAAACCCAAACCAAACAAAACCAGAAAAGCAGAGAAGATGCAATAACTTCAAAATAATTTTGTAGTCAAAATGGTGATCTTTATATCAGGTCCTTTTTATAAACTTTTGCTGGATAAGTTTATGAGCTACAAGCCTGAAGTTAAAAAAAAAAAGGAAGAAACAAAAACCAAAACTAACCCAAATATGTTCACCAGTAAAGCAATACCTGCAAAATATTAAATACTTAGTAAAACTACATCAGTCAAAATTGGCATACACTTGTGCTAGAACAGTCTGCTTCCCTTTTTCTGGGTGGTAGCACTGCAAGGAGGATTCTGCTAATGTGGTTGCAATGTGGGAGCAGCTAGAGACAAACTTTTGTCATCCTCACTGTTAATTTCCCATGGAATAAATAAACTCAAAAAAATCCCAACCAACCCCAAAATCCACAAAGAGAAAACAAAAAATCAAAGGGAAAGAGAAAGTTCCTCAGAGATAATTCAAGCTGATGTGCTAAGTATGAAATATATGACACATACCATTCAAAAAGTTCTAGAACTAAGAAAAAACAAGTTCAAAGTAGTGTCTAAAATTAATGCAATAAAAAACACTCTCTTTACAGCTGTTGCTAAAAAGTGGGAGGAAAGCAGCAACAGTAACAAGGAAATAATTTGACAATAAATGAGGATTTACAGTGACACTGCCCAGATATATTTTTATGAAAGGAAGTATAATTACTAGTACAGCTGCCATATAGAGGGCAAATATTTCACATTCTCCTCATCAATGTTGCTGTCCTTGTACACAGATTAAGCAAGCCAGGACAGATCAATAGGCAAAGTTTGAAACTGCAGTATGTCGTGCATAGAGCAAAGAATTGCAAGGAGGAAAGATTTCTGACAGCGCCTTCGAAAATGTCAAACTTCTACATCCTACCTTTTGTTCTGAATCTAGCATAGATTGAAAAAAAAAAAAAGAGCAAATCTTAATCCAGATAAGCGTGAGATTGTGGATTTGAATCAATCAAATCATCTGTACAAAAGCAGGAATAATTTTCTATACAACAGTATTACCTCTGCTTAGGAAAGCTTTTGATGCCATATAAAGCATTGGAAACTGAGAAATTACCTGGGGAAAAGAGGTGAGGTGGAACAACAATTACTGTATGTTTGCCTTTGTATTTGTGGTTTTTACTGAGGCACTGCTACTGACCACTACTGGAGACAGGATAATGGGCTAGAGGGACACACTGCCTGACCTTGGCAGTGCTATTCTTAATTTCTCCATGTTGTAGCTGCCTCCATCATTGTGCTAGGGAAACAGAAGTGGTGGAAGTCTCTTTAAAACATGGGATAGAAGGAGCACTTCAATAAGGCAAATTCTCCTTTTACACAGATGTGTCAATCATATAATCCCTTGAGAAATATCTGGGCGGATTCAGTGTCTTTGGATTGCCAGCAACACCTTTTCAAAGCAAACAACCCATTGATGATGGAGATTTTGATCAAGTTGTTCTGTTTGACTATAAAATGTACTTTCATGCAGAGCACTGTCTTGAAAGATTGTACCACATGTCACAAATGATATAAACTGAAGATTTGTTGCCAGCTTAGAATTGTCTATGCTCTAGAGCACTTACTGTTGATAATAAAGGGCCAAAATTAAAACATATTTTTGTCAGCAGTTCTGTGTAAGGGAGCCTGTTTCAGCTCTGACCTTGTAGAAATCCAGTTCTGTTAATTATTTTCCTGAAGAAGTTAGGTCAGCACACACAAAACATACAAATGACATCAAGCTGGAATGGTTCGCTATTACAGTAAAAGAAAGAAAAACTAATCCAATGTCACCAATGAGAAAAATGTGCAAAGACAAATGCAAAGTACTGCATTTATTAAGGCTAAATCAAGAAATCAAGTGCAAAACTGAGAAACTAGTGTAGTCAGCTCTTCTGAAGAAAAGGATTTGAAGTGTTAGAGGAACACAGACCATTGACTCATTTCTAGGATGATACACATTAAGGCAGCTATCACTTTGAGATGCATTAACAGAAATACCCTATGCAAGAAAAGGATGACAATTATTTATTCTGTTCAGTACTGTTGAGATTTCAGTTGCAATGCTGCATTCAGATTTGAGAAGGATGAAGCCAAATGAGAGAGCAGAGGGGAGCTACAGGAAATAAAAGATCTGTGAGAGGAAAAAAAGGAAACTAAAGAGGATCACAGGAGGAGAGATATGATGACAGAATGTAAAGGATTGTTTTGAAGAGAAAGGTAACCAGGCATTCACATGTCTAGTGGGGAGACAGAACAATGAAAGATTAGCTAAATTTCAAGCAGATAAGGTTTAGGTTAGCTACTGGAAAAAAGCTTTTTAACTGCAAGGATTACAAAGGATTTTAAAAAATACGTAGGGCTCTACAAATTTTTACCTACAGGGATTTTGGGAATAGATTTAACAAATCTTTGCCAAGGTGGTGTCAATTCTAAACACAATTGGTAGTTCCAGAAGATTCCAGAAATTTCACATGGCTAGAAATCTTTAAATACCATGTTTTCCCTGCTGGGTTGATGGAAAAATCTGTTTTTAGACATATGGGATTTTTAAGTAGAAAGTGAACTAATAAAGCAAGCTTCAAATGTACATAGGAAAAATGTCACTCATTCACAAGAACAATTTCAAAAAAGATGCTGAGAAATAAACATAAATGTGAAGCACATTATTTATGACAATCTAATTTGGTCTCCTGTGGATGATATGAGTCATCTGAGTGGGCTAGAGGAGTAATTTTAGGTAAACTCACAGCAATTTAGCCTGCAAAATAATGTTCACCAATATAATATTTACAGCTAGGTGAAAAGAGATGATATCTTGCTCTTTCGTTTCTGATACTGGATAGCTATATAAGCAGAATTACATTTTAAATACCAAGCATAAAAAGACATTTGGTATTAACACGTTATAGGAAAAGTCAAGGCTTCCTAGTGAATGAAAAAGAGGCTACAGTGAGAGTTTCCTTTCTTTAGTCCGTAATCAAGGCAGCTCTGCTCAACCAAGTACCAAATTCCCCTTCCAAAATTCAAACACAGCCAGACAATGCAAAGTGAGTGCTTCCACTCAAAAAATTGATTATAAAATGAGATGTCATCCTTAAATTGACTACTGTCCCTTACAGGAGGGTCTGGCTTGCACGTAGATTTGTATTTTTAATACCAGAAGGGTAGAAACAATCTCAGATCCCACAGTCAACTCGGCCTCAAGAATACTTCTCATTTTTCTAGGAGCCCTAGAATGTAGTTGTAATACAAATAAAAAACTCTATTTCTGGAGTTCAGAAGTCAAGCCAAGCTGTTATATAAGCCCATGTCTTGCTGTCCCTCTAATTCAAATCTTTGTTTCACACAGAACTAATTATTAAGAAAGAAGATAGACATAGGGAGGGGGAAATGCTCATTACCACATCCTCTAGATTAATTGATAGTTCCAGCTATGTCTGAAGCAAGTGGAGAAATGTCAACACATTCTCAAGAATGCCAAAGTAACATTCTTTGGAAAACAACAAAACATAATTATCTCTTTGGCATGTGCATATTCACAAGTAAACAGAAGTCGCTCTTGACACTCAGGTGAGCAAATTCACCTCTGTAAGTAAACAAAAAAAAGAAGGCTCTCCAAAAGCATTTTTCTTTATTCCTGTCAAAGACTTTGCTTAGTGACTGCATGCACAATTTTGAGATTGTCCCAAGGCATTCCAAGTGAATCATTTATAATAAGAAGGGTTAGAAATGTTCATATTCAAAAATAACCACAAGCTGTGTATTTGTTTAGAACTATGTCCCCCTTGTGGATAAGTCAGGGGAATACAGACATGGATCAAAGGCAAAAAAAGGGTTTCTTTAAACATCATGTGAAGACTGGTTCCTTCCTTACAGAAGTCCCTCTGCAAATTCATAACAACTTGTGTAGTGGGAAATACAAGCTCAATACTACTTTGAAAGAAGTGTTGCATTCTCAAAATTGTGTTTTGCTCTATTGTGGAGAGAAATAATTCTTCTTAAAATAAAGAATATACGATCAATAATAATAATAAAGACAAGGTACACTCACACCAGGGATTCCACCAGTCAGATAAAATACAATTTGAGATAGGGTCCCCAAGAGCCACAGGCGAACAGAACAGGCGAACATTTGCTTCTCCCAATATTAGGGTTTAATTACAGGGTTTAACCCCATGCTAACCTCTTCAGTTTTATTACCACTTTCAGAGATATGACCCCATCCTACCACTTCAGGTCCTCCTGAGTGACATCAGAGAGGTCAAATTGTCATGCTGAATTTCCCTGCAGTTTGTTACACATCAAATCTAAAACAAGTAAAGCCCACGTGACATACATGAGACATACTCATGTGCCAAGGAAAGGGGAAAAAAGCAAACTATCCTTTAAACATCCAAAGCCTTCTGCCCACAGATAGCCTGCTCTTCAGAAAGAGAACATTAATGGAGACAAACAGCCGCAGATATCTCTAACGCTGTCTCAATGCACCCTCAGGAAAACTCTCCCCCAACACTACTACCCTGCTAAGTATAGGCATGTTACTTGGACAAAATTATGTTCCTGTTCACAGCAGAAAGATAAATTTACCTCTTTGATAAAACTACCTTATAAACAACTTGATAAAACTACCTGTAAACAACCCAGCTGCATATTACATGAAGCAAGACAACAACCCAGTGTTTACACGTTACTGCCCTTGCTACAGCACTTTAGAACAGCAGCAAAACAATATTGTGCATCTAGAGACGCCTGGGTTTTATAATTCTTGTATTTAATTTTTACAATTAGAAGCACCATATAAGCAAGAGCACTCTTATCTTGATCAGAGTTGTTATGAGTCATTTTGCACTTTTTAAAGTACTTCTCCCAAATAAGTATTGATGATTGGACCAGTTTCATGCTATGGCATTTAATCTGAAAGATCATCGTAGCATTTGTGCCTCCAAGAGCACTAGATTAGAAAAAAAATCATAAATATTTGGTGCCTGGTTAAGTACTTCTTGAATGAAAACGGATGATAATAATAAAGGATTTTATGACTACAGTTATCAATTGCAAATAACATCACAGTATATTTCCCAAAAATATGAGAGATTTTATGGGCTTTTTCCTCTGGTTTTTCTTTTTTATGCATTCTACTTTACACTTTATTTTGATTTAACAATAATATGTACAAAGTACAGCAGATCTAGAACAGAAATTCTATAGAGGGATAGATTGCTGTGAAGATCTACCTGCATTTAGATCCGTCTGAAAAGGCATGAGAATACATTCTTCTATAGTTACAGTTCCATCTTCCCAACATTTATTAAGACTCTGTCTGGAGCAAGAACTCATAAGCAGTACTTTGCCTTGCAAAATGAATCAGAAAAGCTCCCCTGCTCAACTATGCTGAGTATTAGCACAAATTCACAGCTCCAAGACCAAGGTCAGACTCTAGGATCCAGACAAATAGAAAATACATGCACTTGTAGAGAGTTAGCAACCCCTGAGTGGGTCAGCAGCCATGAGGGGACATCAAACACAGCCAAATGTCCCTGTCCTGGGGTCACTTCAGAGCAGCTGCATTGCCCTCTGCAAGAAGAGGTGGGGGTCAGTATCTTCTCCCAGGTGGGGGTCAGTCTCTTCTCCCAAGGAATAAGTGATAGGGTAAGAGGAAATGTCGTCAAATTGCACCAGAGAATGTTTAGATTGAATATTATGAACAATTTGTTTGTGGAGAGGGTTGCAAAGCATTGAAACAGGCTGCCCAGAGAAGAGGTTAAGTTGCCATCCCGAGAGGTATTTGAAAGTCACATAGATGTGATGGTTTAGTGGTGGACAGGGCAGTGCTGGGTTAACTGTTAGTCTTGATCCAAGAGATCGCTTCCAACCTAAAGGATTCTAGGATTTTATGTCTATCCTGCCTTGCTTCAAACCAGCAACACCCCACAGTCATTATGTGCAAGGTGTACTATTTTTAGAAAGGTACAAAGGGGAAAAGTCTTTAACCCACCATACTGCATCTCACAGACTCTTTCTGCAGAACTTATTTGCTAAAACTACTCCAAACTCAAGGAAAAAGCAGGAGAGTTTTTAAAAGTTTTTTGTGTTTTATGTCTTTAGCTTATTCGAAAGGTTATTGTTTCTAGATCTAATCCATATCTTCTCACTCTTTGGTTCAATCAAATTCCAAATACACACAGAAAAGCAGAAAGAGATTTCTCAAGAAAATGACACTGCTGTTATTTATTTGATTGCTGCTCCCTTTCACACAGCAGTATGATGCAAACTTCAACTACCTCACCTAACTTCTTGTTGGTTTTTTGTTGTTTTTTTTTTAAAGAAAACAGCATTTCTAGCAGTTTCTACCAAAACTCCTTTCTCCACCAACAAAACACTTCCAGAAATCCCCTCTGAGAAGAAAGCTCTGCTTGGACTGCCACCTTCCCTATTTTGTGCTATTGCTATAGAAATACAAAATGCCATCTTATTATACGTATAATAAGATATATGTATATGCACCTATGTAGAGGAATATCTGAATATGTATATGCACCTACATAGATAGGAATATCTGAATACAGGGGAAGATGGCTATCATTTGGCTATTAGCAGAATTTTTGACACTTCCTCATATTATATTTTGATATTATGTGATTAAAACCAAAACAGGTTAAATGAAGCTGGTAAAACTATATACATATATAGCTGTACGTCAGAAAGCTACTCTAAATAATTATCAGTGGCTCAGCATTAAAACAAAGTATTGCAAAATGAAACTCCACAATAGTCTTCTTCCCCAAACCACTGAAAATCACAACTAATCAAATTTTTATGATGCAATTAAGAAGTATTATCATTAGGCATGCAAGTGATATCAGTGTAGAGGTGATTTAAGCACATTTGAATCATTGTTACAGTTCAAAAATATTGGAAAGCTGGAATTTAAAAACAAAAGGTACTAATCAATAAAGACAACTTCCTACAAAAATAAGCGTACTCTGCAAACACAGGAAAAGTGATTTATTAACTGTTTTGCAGAAGGGATAGAGAGGATGCCAGTGATTAAAAATTACAAGCTAGGATAAGGCAAGAATGTTGTGCTTTTAAGAAAGACAAATATTATCTTGACATGCATAAATAAAACTATTGTTGGCAAGTCATACTCAGTAATCATCTTGCTTATTGTGCAGCTAGTAAGATCTCTATTATATGTTCTGGTTGGACAAGGTCCAGAACAGACCAATGAGAGGTCTGCAAAATATGATCTATATGGAAAAAGGGAAGGAATAGTAGTTTTCTAATCTAGACAAGAGAAGGCTGGAAAGTGGGATAATATTAGAAGTATAGCGGAAAGGAAAGAAAAATTGGTTTTCTTGTTCTAATTGCAGATGGGGTAAGTGAAGAGTTTAAATTACTGTGAAAGAAAGAGGAAATAAAAAAGAAAAAGAAAAAAAAAGGTCCTTTGTAGCAGTAAGGGTGGCTACATGTTTTACAGACTGTTTAAAACTTTATGGAAGCTTTAAGCTGGAAAGGTTTTGGTCATAAAAAAAAAAAAAAAAAAAGGATCAGATAAAATTCATTCCGGAATGATTTTAAATGGTCTTGGTGGACTTTGTGGATAAAGGGATGAATTTGGTGTCCTTTTTAAGGTTTTTCCAGTTCTTTGATTCTCCTTACATTGTTGTTGCGCTGCCTTTTAAAACTTAAGGTGTGCCAGAACCGGCAACTTCATGCCCTACAGTTGGGACTGCAGCTAAAATTTCTAGTAGATAAGCAGTTGGTTTTTCAGCACTTGTTACATAGGCTGTTTCATAGACACATAGGAAAATGGTGCCTGTTGAACTTTTGGCTGCCTTCAAGGCCATCTTTTTAGATCCTCATTCCTGCTTCATATCTTCCCAGAAAGAGTCATGCTGGGTTATGGTGCTATGTACCATCATGATCTGTTTAGTCTCTATTATTTCCAGTTAATTTCATCAGTTGCACATCACTTGAAATAGTACTTCAGTTTGCCCTTGAAGTGTTCTCTTCTCCTCAAACACGTGCTTTGTTCTTCAGTTTATCATACCACAACTTCCTCAACATCCAGGAATTTTCCATTCAGCATGCATAACTGGCCCAAACAAATGAGTAACTACAAAGTTTTGCATCCTAGCAGAATAGAAAGGCATCATCTTCCTGTCAATCTTGGCTAAATGTATGAACAGCACTAGTAAGTTTTCTGCCCCAAGGAAATTCTCAACTTAAAAAAAAAATAGGTTTAAATACCAACACTTATTCACAGGAACTAAAATGCTTTTTCTTCAAATTGTGTGTGAATGTTATGCATATTTAATAATGAATTGAGTCCAGAATAGTATAGGTTTTCTTCCTGCGTGATAGAGAAGTAAAAATATAGTATGTCACACTATAAATACAGTTATAAAGACATTTTCTCAGTCAAGTTTCCCTTTCAAATAATTGACATAAAATCTTTTTGATGTGACATAATACAATTTATCACACTGGAGTCATATTGATACATAAACACCTAGATTACCCCATGTATTTATTATGTTTGGGACTAACAGGGAGATACTGAAAAGAGGAAAATGTAGTTTTCTTACAAACTCATTCCAACAAAGAATGAGGTCTGTAAAGTTAACCCTCTGTCCTGGTTATAAGGTACAGCACAATAAATGCCTAAATTACTGGCAGCTGGATCTATTTATAGGCAATGTGTTACTAGCGGAACATGCTTAAAAATGGATGTTAACTTCAAGGAGCTAAAGTTGTATATCCATATTTTCTTCTCAATAGGAAAGTGACAGTTCATCATGTATTTAAAACTATATCCAGGTTTATTTGTAGATTCTGACTCTCCTCTAAGGAGATTCTCCTTTCATGGCTGGGGTTAAAAGTGGAGTGTTTGTGATGCGTGGACAACAATGGGACATGGATGTTGAAGAACAGATGATTCCAGCAGCAGATATTTAAAAATTCAAGGGGGGGCTTGGACAAACATAGCATAGATTTGCCTGCAAGAGTGTGTGAAATAAACTCGCTTCACATTCATCCCAGTCACTTTGCCAAGGTGCAAAACCTGGTGTAACTGCATTTTTTAGACTGACAGTAGGAGGTCTACAGCATGTCATGACTAATTCTGACAATCACAGCCTACCTGGGGTTGTCATAGAAGAAGTTAATGATGGATTGTTAGAAACCACTTCAGCCTCAGGCAAAGCCCTGGGAAGTTAACTACTCTGACAATCTCTAATAAGCTGCAAAAACCAGTTTATGGGCTATTGTGGGGATTAAATTTACTTTTTTAATAAAGAGAAACTTCACTAAGACATCATCCCGTCTTAAAACCAGGCTCAAGAAGTTTGAGTCAGAGATTGGTGCATTTCCATTCATCACATAATTATGACACATATCTAGAACATAGGAAATGTTACAATTCATATTTATAGTTATTTTGATTGTATATAAATTGCTAGAAATAGCAGGTAACTTTGTCAGAAGATTTTAGTGAAGGTCATATACAAATACCACTTCACCTCACTATACTATGACTTCTTACTGGAAACCAGCTCTGCACTAATGACTCCTAACATCAACTCTTACTGGAGAAAATAACTCTGCCTCTAATCACAAAACAGATTATCCTGGTTTAAGTCATGATGGTTTTGTCTGACTTTAAGTGTTGCCATTCACTCATTATAGCCAAAACTCAATTTACATTTTTTAGCTTGCCCAAGCTATGAAATTCTTTACTGCCCTAACATATTCAATATTTACATTGTAAAAATGCCTTTGATACACAATGAAGACAAGTGGCCAGTTGTGCAGATGCTGTTGAATAGCCTGTGAATGCACAGTATTTTCATAAGGGCATATAGTTCACAGCTTGTAAAACAAGGCAGGAAATCCCTAAACCCTACGATAGTGACTTCAAAGTCAGTCATTTATATTGTTTACCTCAATTGATACAGAGGTCAACTGACAGTAAATGTGCAAAATGCCAGTGTTATTCAGAGCTGCCAGCAATGGGCTGCCACGCAGCTTTCTTTCTTTCTTTGAAAACAGGCTCAGCACTATGAAGTTATTTGCCTGCAATTCACTCCTGTAGTTTTTCATCTCCAACCAATTCTACAACCTAAACTGCGGAGTATCTCCCCTTAAGGAAAAAGGCCTGAAAACTATTAGTAACTCAAGATGGCAAGAAACTCATCAGCAGAGCTCCAGGAGCAGCTTGGAGAGGCTCATCTGCTATTGGCTAATGAGGAAGGATGCCTTGCTTCTGGTAGTGTACAGAAGAAAAATAAAAAAAAGCTTAGAAAAAGAGGACTGCCCATGGCTTGTCTTTGATTTGGGGTTTTTGTGGGCTTGGTTTTGTTTTTATTGGAAGACCCTTATTACTCTTCAAAAAGCCTAAGCGCAGCAATCCAAACATGAAAGTTCTTTGAAGGATCCAAGTTTATCTGGCATCAAACCAGATTTACATGTAGGGTACAAGTCCAGTCCTCTTTTCTCCATGGAAGAATAGCTCAATGTAGATGTTATTAAGCTGCCATTCTGCAGATCTGGACTAATTTCAAAGTTCAGTCACTGGGTATGGAACAAGAAAAACTCATTCTGGCCGAAAGCTCAATCTAATAACTGTTCCTAAAAAATGCTAGTGTAAACTGAAGTGCAGTTAATAAGTATTTAGTGAGCCAATTAAAAAATAATCTAATCTTGTCAGAAAGTACTTTTGAAGAGCTCAAAAGCAGTGCACCATAATTTACTTTCAATTCTTTGTGCTATTGCATTACTGGACAAATATTCTAAGAAATCAAGGGAGTTATTTTGGACTCATGTTGATAGAACCAAGAAAAGACTTTAATTCTTTATTAACAGTCTGTTCAAATATTAATAGGTTTAATCTTATTAAATCAGATTATCCATATTTTTGAAGACCAAGAAACATATAAAAAATAAATTAAGCCAGAAGTTCATAACTGAGCTAAAATTTCAAGAAGTTCTAGTTGTATACTCCACAACAACAGAAAGACTAATTCCCTTCTTTTTATTTCTCTGTTTTCTCTTATGTTTCCTTTCCTTTCACATTCCACACTAAGTCTACACTGTCTTGAATTTCAAACATGAGTGGAAACAAAGAGGAACTCACCTGAATTACTTGCCTTTGACACTCTCTTTATGATTGGAAGATCTGTCAAAGGCAAATAAAAGAAGGGGGGGGAAGGGAAGCACAGGTCTTTCCTTTTTTCAAAAGATATAATCAAAGAATAATTTAAGCTGAAAAAGACCTGTAAGATTGAATAAAACTATAAACCTAACACTGCCAAGTCCACCATTAAACCATGTCCTTAAGTGACACATCTACATGCTTTTTATCATAATTTACAGAAATATTTAGTAAATATCATATATTACAGAAAGATTTAGTCAGACCAACATTTGGCTGAGAGATTACCATAAGCAACATTTGAACAGATTTTGCCATGTGCATCACTATGCACGTAATGAAAGTACCAATTAAAGTAGTAAAAATATCTTTGAGATTTACCTACACAGTAAAACAGAAACAGGAAATGACCAACAAAAGATTCCCATCATCACCCTCCATTGTATAATTAACTTTGGGTTTTCAAGGCATCTCCAGTTACAGCACTGAAGCCTGACAATGAAAAATGTACTATTAAAGATTAATCCATTTCCTGTCACACATGCCTTTTATCCAGGGATCAGGTCAGGTATTGAAACAGGCTGCCTAGGAAGACAGTCACCATCCCTGGAAGAGTTCAAGAGACTACTCGATGTAGTAGCACTATGTTTAGGTTGACATGGTGGTGTTTGGTCAAAACTTGGGCTCAATAGTCTTGGAGTTCTTTTCCAACCTCAATGATTAAATGACTGTGGCAAGATATTGGTGCCCAGGGGGAAAACCTGGTACATCACATGAATGAATGCCCAGGTACCAAGACCTAGGCTATTGAAGAATATCAGATTAACCAAAAGGTAGATCAGATTGCTAAGTGGCTCAGATGTATCATAAGTGTGAGCCATTTTTAGCTCAGTGGGCCCATGACACCTTGGGCCATAATGAAGGGATGTCACCCACAGATGGGCTCATGACCAAGGGGTGGAATTTATCCATGGACACTCTCACAAAGGTTATCCATGAATGTGAAACATGAGCTGCAATGAAGCAGGACAGCCTTGTGTGGAGGATGGTGTCTGCAGTGTAACCATGGCAGGCCTGGCTGTAACACACTCCCACCAACCCACCAGGGCTGGGGCCATGTGCTTACAGCGCTGGAAGCAGCCACTGGATGGCCAGACACAGACCCTGTGCCCCAGGCCACCACCCAGAACACTGTCCTGGGCCTTGAAAAGCAAGGCTTATGGTGACATGATACTCCAGAAACAAAGAGAGACAATGGGACTCATTTCTGAAAGAACTTAAAAGACTACTGCCTAAAGAACACGGCATAGAGTGGGTGTGTCACAGCCACCAAATTCCAGGAAAATCTAATGAAATGATGGATTGCTAAAAATGACACTGAGAGCAATTAGTGGAAGGAGTTTTAAACATATTTAACAAATATTTAACAAATGCCATTTGATTAGTCAGCACTACAGGATCTGCCAATCTGGCTGACACTGCCCAGTCAAGAGTTTCATATACTGCAGGAGAGGATAAAGTTTCATAACATAAACATAAAAATGTGCTGGGTTATTCATGCCTCAGGCAAAGGCTGCCCATCCATGGGATTGGTTTTTCTTGAGGGCCTCAGTGCACTAGGTGGGTAATGTGGGAAGATAGGATTGTGATGTCTGCCTCAAGGGGATTTGATTTTGGGTGAAAATAACCAATAAATTAAATTATAATATATTAACCCCCATATAATGCTGCATGTTGCCACTTTTATGGCAGCTAACTGCCCATCTCATGCTACCTGTCTCTGATAGAGCCTGAAGTCACAGAGTAGATGAACTTAATGAAGTTTTGCAAGGATGGTACATAAACTGAGGGAATGATACCTCTGTGTGTATAAACTGAAAGAAAGGAAAGGTCATGGTGTATGGAAAGCACAGAATTTGGCATGAGACAAGTGGTTTTGAATAAGAGGTGAATACTGTTGTGGTAGAGTTGACTTTTTTCTTAGTAGCCGACAGAGGGCTGCGTTCTGGATTTAGGATGGGAATAATGCTGATAAAACACATTGATGATTTAGTTGCTGCCAAGCAGTGCTTACCTTAAGACAAGGATTTTTCAGCTTCCCATACTCGTCCAGATAGCAGGTGCAAAGCTTGGAGGGAGTGTGGCCAGGACAGCTGACCAGTACTAGCCAAAGGGATGTTCCATAGCATAAAATATTTCCTCAGTATAAAAACTGAGGGAGGTGCCAGTCTCCGCTGTGGTGAGGGCTGAGCATCCCTCAGTGGGTAGTAAGCAATTGTACTGGTCATCACTTTTTTCTTGGATTTTCATCATCTCTCTTCCTCTACTTTTCATTAAAATTGTTATTATATTTTACCTTCCCTCACCTTCAATTACTAAACTGTTCTTACATCAATCTGCAGGTTTTACATATTTCTTATTCTGTTCCACATCCCAAGGAAAGGTGGGGAGAGAGGTGTGGGGAGCAAGCAAGCACCTGTGTGGTACCTAGCTGCTGGCTGGGTTAAACCACAATGGTAAGATAAAGTGTGCATTTTTGTGTCTGACCTATTTTGAACCCATATAGGGAACACAAGAGAAATAAAAATCTATAGTCCAGGAACTTGTTGTAAAGCTATTTCTTCCTAGCAGTTCTGTTCTTCAGCATTCTCTTTCCCTTGAAATTCCCTGTGGTTTAATCCTTTTTTTATTTCCTTCCTTTTCCAAAAATATCCTCCCATGTTGCCAACAGTTGCCAAAGGCCAATTGTGCTGAAAATAGAGGCTATTACTCTCAGAGGGAAAAACGAAAGGAGTTGTTTTATCTAACACTGCTAAATTAGCCACGTTTTTCTAAACTGTTTGACAGATTTCATTCTCAGTACATGACACTGAACTTCAATCACTAAGTCTCCAATAGGGTAAAAATAGCAGTCAAAGGAAGTTCAGGCCCCTTGGGGTCATCTGTCGTTCATGTTATGGAGGAGTCCAGGTGAGTTTAGAGGAATGAAACAAATAAGGTTCCAAGGAATTTACCCCATAATCAAGGTAAAACTGGAGAGTAATAACTTCTGATTGGAGAAGTAGAAAAAACTTTTTGGTGGCATTTAAAAAGTGCTTTAGCATTTTACAAGATTCTACATTACATTTTATGATGATTTTCCATAACAATCTAATCTCAATAGCAAACATATCTTTTTACATAACAAAAGAGGCTTCTCTGCCCTTCAGAGCTTGCTTACTGAAGACTGAGACTGCTGCAGATTACTTTTCAATTCAGAAATTAATCTCGAACCATCTATCTTTGTCCCCCACTTGCCATCTTGAGGAGAAACATTTTGACCAAACAAGCTCTGAATACAGTGTTAACATCTGCTAGCTTAGTTCACAAAATCAAAACCTCACTGAAGTGTGTCTGGCAGAGGCAAAGATTCATCTCCTATTGCCAAATTGCTCCTAACACCCAGTATATGCCCCTAATACCAAGTCCCATTTCCATATCTGAAAATCTCTCTTCTAAAAGCTCTGAGAACTACTTTGTAAACGGCAGACAGCTACAAGCTTGCCAACTCCTTGTTATAGTATGGTTTTCTCTCAGAGCCTTACCTATCAGGCATATCAACCTTTTCTTTCAAATACCATCTTACATCTAGTGACAGACTTCAGGGTGGATTCACTGAAATAATAGTAATCTTCACTCATAACCACATCTGCCACTTTCAACAAAAAAGCAATAAGAAGCACATTCCTTGCCCCAGAATTCCTGCAGTTCCAAAGCCTTCATTCCTTGGCTCCACAGCATCCACTCATTTCACAGCTATCAGAATGCTTGCACCTGACAATCAATACGACTTCATAGATCGAACGTATGATGAAGGTGAAGTTGTGAAGTTTTTCTTACTTCAATGCTAGAAAAAGAGGAAACCTTATAAAAACAACAACCATGACGCAAAACCAAAACAAATCTCTGCTGCTTAAACCACTAAATATAATTATAGTCTTGCTGATATCTCCTGTGGCCATTACAGAAGAAAGTGGCTTACAGAAATAACACAGAGTCCCATTAGTACCAATCCTATATTTAGTGCAGGTCCAGAAGTCTGATGCAAGTCAGCAGCAAAGCTATGGAAAACCAGCAGAGTTGGTTCCAGAGAGCTTACTCCGAGGGTAGGATTCCCTACTTCTTGTCACATAAAGGGATACATAACCTGTTATATCATAAAATCACCTGCAAAGGTAGCACCAGAGCCATTGGTAGGAACAGCAGCATTTATCAAGATAGCCTTCACTGAACCAAAACTTAATGAGTTCCAATAGAGGGTATTCTTCATTATAATTTCTTTATGGGGTTCTTAAATACTGCAATGATTCGGCACAAAAAGTAAATATCCATCAATATATTCTCTCATCTGATATGGCTGGGTTGGATAGCTTTAGGTGCTACCCTTTAGTTCTTAAGGAGCTTTTCTAACTCTGAAAAAAAGTAATTTTTTGTACCTCTATGAAACCTACCTCTTGTTTTCTTCCTGAAGACTTTTGTAAAGGCTTCAGCAAATTTTTCATTAGGTTGATTAGTAGTAACAGCTCAGAGTTCATTCAGTGGTGTTGCTGAAACATGACTCAAGGTGGTTAAAGAAAATTCAGTCCAGGAACAATTAAATTCTATTCACAATTTTTATGCAGAGGAAAGCTGTTGAACATTCCCTGCTACTTGATTATACATTACTTCAATGATCCCATTGATTAGGTGACTTTCTCAATCAAGTAAGTATGTCCATTTTCAACTGTACTTTTCTGCACTTGATGATTCTCTCTGTGCTCTGATGCATTTATTTTATTTTAATTGAAGAGGAAGGTTGTTAAAATTCTGGGAAAGTATTTAGACTATATGAATCTTTAACAATGGTCAGTGATTAGCAAAGCCTTTTACATATTTAATGATGCAGTTCCTGGTAATGATACGCTGTTCACCATGCACATTGAATGTTGAAGTGATTACCTGCATCTAATATTGTTTTCCTGGTGAATTCAGAGTGATTTGTGCCATGAGTGGGCATGACAATACTCAACAATCAGGCTTGCTTTGAGTGACGATTGAAACTACTGAGACAACTCAGAATCACAGAACAATTTTAGGTTCAAAGGGACATCTGGGAGACACCCAGCTCAACCTTCTGCTCAAAGCAAGGCCAGCTTCAATTTTAGATTTGTTTGCTCAGTCTGTGGTCTAGTCAAGTTCTGTCAAAACACCAGTACGAAGATTCTACAATCACTTTGGGCCCTGCTCCAGTACTTGGAGATAATAACGGAGAATTATTTTCTTTTTAATCCAGATGACAACCAGTTAGGCTTTGAAACACTAGCACTCCACTGAGGCTAGCCAGTTTCTCAGCTACCATGTACTTCACGCTTACAAGCCATGTCTCCTTGGTTTGACTAAAAGAGTACTGTGAGAAACCACAACAAAAGTCTTGCTATGGTACGCAACTTTCATTGCTCTTGCCTTGTTTGCAACAGAGACAGTCCAATTCCCCTGCAGAAAGCAGCCATGTCAGTCAGGTATAATTGGCCATTGTAACACTGATGATAGATGTCCCCAGTCAGACCTCCATGTACCCAGAGGTGGCTTCTCTAAGGACATAACATTTCATAGCATAAAGGTGATGCTATTTGGGTTGTTGTTATTCTTGCCTTTGCTGAAGATGGGAGGAACATGCACCTTTTTCCTGACATAGTGCTCTCTTTTTTGATTTGGAATGTTTTCTTATTTCCCAGCTCTGAAGAATTCTGAAGAGTTCTTTCCTCCTCACTGCACCCTGCCTCAATTTGTAAATTGCTCTTGAAAGAAAAGCAGTGTCTTTTTTCCACCCCACTCTCAAATTTTCTTTTTTTTTCCCTTCATGTTACCTATTGTCTATCACCTATTTATTTCCTTACAACTTCAAAGACGATCCTGTCTTCCCACTAGCTAATTTCTTTCTTCAGTCCATATTTATCAGAACAAAACTGCAGTGTTTTCTGTGTGGTATAAGGCCATATTCAGTAAGTGTGTGGGATCTTGAGACAGAACGGCCTCTCACTGCTCTGGAAATCTCAGAATCACAGTAATCTAGCTGAACTGTTTGCTCTCTGATAAAGCCTAGCCTGATAAAAACCTTACAGACATACAAAATATCACCCGTAGCCTAAAATAAAAACAGTAATACAAAGCAGCCCAGTGTCTATCAATGCTATTTCAGTGCTCAATTTACAGAAATAAAAGAAAATCAAAATCTTCAGATAATTTTCTAACAATGAACTAGTGAAACACTTGGCATATTATGTATTTAAATCTAGTGCAAAAGAACAGCAATCTGCTGACTCTTTCTGAGGCGCCCCCTGGAAAAGAATAAAACACAATCATTTTCACCAGCAAGTCAGGGGAAAGCAGAATTACATGTGTCATGCCCTGATAAATGACTTTTTTCCAGATGAATACTATCCTTTCACATTACAAGACTTGTCTAGAAGCCCCCCTCACCTATACTAAGACGTTGGAGAGGTCTCTGTTCTCTGTTTCACAACCAGCTTTCAGATGAATCACATTTGCCTTCCTTGCTATAAGTGCTGCCACCTTCTCAAGGATTATTTTTCTTTCAAGTCCTAAAAAGTGTTATGCTTTTATAAAGTCCAGATTTTTATTTTAATAAAGAAGATTCATGCCACAATAATGTCCTATTTGAAAATGTAACATTTGAAATGCATAATTCAAATATATTGAAGGTTGTCTCCTGTGGCTCATACTAAAATATCTGACTGATGTTCTGTCCCTGATATCTAATAATTCTTTCAATGGTCAGAAGCTAAACATATTTGTTATGTGACACTGAAATAAAGTCTGTAATTAGAACTGATTTTTTTTTTCTATGGGTTTCAAACTAAGGAAACAAGGAAATTTATTTCTCGGTGCATCCTTTCCATGGAAAGAATAATTCGAATAAACCTCTCACTATGTAATCTTAAATTATATTAATTAGACAATTACCTTGTATAGCCTACAAAAACATAATTCAGGAAAGACTAGAAGTCTGTTGCCAAAACTGTTATGAGGGAAAACTCTTGAAGGAATTACTTGACACAGGGAAATGATAAGGTTCATTAATTGAGAAAGAGGATTAGGCTGTCTTGGACAGTGCAGATGTAGAGGGGACTTAATTATTTAAGAGGTTATAAAAAGAGCTCAATCTCTATTATACCCAATTTGCCCCTCTTTAAATTTGCCAGAAGGCATGAAAAAGAAAAGATATTGAAACTTATAGAAGGAAAGGTCCTAACCCATGGGGAGGAGAATATTCTTCATATTCACAAGAGAAAGATCAAGAGTAACAGTGAAATAATGTACACATATCTAGGGAAATTTTCCTCCCAGAATCTTTAAAAATGCAAAAAGCTTGTCATTGTATTATCAATAGACAGAATAAACAATATGGCAAAAAGTAAAATTAAAATTTACAAAAACCATAAACATCAAAATATTACATATGCATAGATCACAAACACTTCCTTGTTTTTCGCAGCCATGATCTGTAGTAAGTGTGAACATGGCACCCTATCCTTGGATAACCTCTCTGAATTTCTCACATGAAATCTGGTCAAGACTTTCATAAATCTTTTCTTTATTCCTTCTTCTGATATCAATGCAATCCCATTTCCTTAAAATATCCTATAAAGCAGAATTTACTATGCTGCCTTTAAGGTCTTTGAACTATCTAATTTTTTACTTCACTGTTTCCTAATCTCAGACTTAATTGTATTTGCTTTGCTGTATTCATCTTCCCATCTGTCTCTACATCACATCTGTACAACTTTCACAGCATATTCCACAATGTCCTCTCACACCTTGTGCAGTCATGCACGAAGGTACCATGTGGAGCATCTGACACTTTCCAATTCCATTCCCAGATTCATTACTCCTTTCCACATCAGGATTCTCAGCTCCATGTTCTCCCATTCCCTCATATACCCAGAAAAACACTTCTCTTTATGTTTTGCTCTACTATCAGTAACTTAGAAATCCAATCTCATAAGGAACAATGAGATTAAGCACCCCATCCACCTAAATAAAGTCAATTTGGAAAACAATACTTGAGGTCTCTGAAAATATTTTTAACATGCATGCTAATCACGCTACTACAAGCAGTGTAAAACTTTTATAACTACTGAGAGCTATGAAGCATTGTACTGAATAACACAGACTCCCTGAACATCTTGTATATCTGTAAAGAAAAAGAAAATCTTTACTGTTTTTCTAAGTAATTTATAGTCCTTTCTTCAATCCCCTTTTGTTAAAAAGTGAAATTATTGAATCTTTTTTAGTTAAGTGTAGTTGCACACAAAAGGATAAAGTCACAGACACCTGACTGTAGCACTGAAAAGCCAGCATTTCTAATATTCATACAGAGGCAGAAAACCAAATCTAAACTCCCAGGAGCTTTTGTCAACTAACACTGCAATTGTATTTTCAGCAAGTCCTTGTATATGTGCTCATACATGAATATGTGCCAATATACACTTACATAAATCCTTCCTTAGTGAAGAAGGAGAGTGTCTAAAAATTTTCCTTCAGTTTTTCTCTGCCAGCTGGCTGGGTGAGCTGAGGACAGCAGGGAACATACAAGGATTTTAATATTTTAGGGACCTGTCATTTCAAGGATAAACTTTTCATTACGGTATTTTAAGAGCCAAAAATGAGATTGGCCCTCATGCACCCAGCAGTCAGAGCAGCAGAACAGTCTGATCCCTGGCCTGTTCCATAGCTCCATAGCCACAGTGATGCCCCAGTAAATCCTGATTCTTAGAAGAGACTTGAAAACTTTTCCCCATATATTTGTTTGCATGCACAGTCAGGAGTAGTTCTAGATTCAAGTGGGGAAGTTTATGAGAACTCATGGATTTTGTTTACTGCTATTCCTCTTAAAGCATAGTTAAAAAGACTAGCCCATAGGTCTGCCATTAACAAAACATCTTTTCCTGATCACAGGACACACAAACTGCAAATTGTCATCATAACATGGACAGTGGAGCTAGTACAGATCACTCTAGCACCCACCAGTTCCTAAAAAAATGCAATAGTACCCTTGTGGTGCAATGGCCAAGGGAAGATGTACTGCTAAAAGGTAACATGAAAAGATAGATATATCTATTTCAGGACCATTTTGGAATCTGACAGATCACTGCTTGGATGCACAAGGATTTTGCTGCTTTGGTTTGATCCATCTCAGGTACCTCTGCATGATCCCCACTTGCATAGTGCAGACATTCTGAAAAAAAGCTGCTGTGTAGGACACTGAAAGAATTAAAGCTCAGAGAACTGAGATGACTGCTAGGTGTAGGTTTCAAGCCTAAACAGGATCCTAACTGGCTAGTTTGAGACCACTTCTAAGAAAGGCATCCACCTTTTGGAAGGCAGTTGGTGACAGCTGAAACAGACAGACTGACTCAAAGTCAGAAGGTCAGTAGTTTGGATGAGACCACTGTTAAATGAGGTAAAGCTCCAGGCTGTTTGTTAAATTAATTTTAAATTTGTCTAAAGGTTTTTCTCATTTAATCAGATGGTTTTCAAATAACTTTCAGTGAATCCTTCAGTGAAAAAATTCATATCCACTGGTAAAGCAAACCATTTGCAATTTTCATTAAAGATTTACTTATGCTCCCTTGTGCTGAGCAGTTATCAATTCTGATTAAAAAATCCTTTACTTTTAGTGACATGATGAAATGGAGTCTCAACAGACCATCTGCACAGAAGGACAGCATTACAGCTTCTAACTTTTTAGCAGAAACTTCAGGGAAGCTCTAACCTCAGATTATTCAACACATGAGACAGAAGCCTGTCTCAGAAAGATTGCCACACTGGAATATTTGAAGCAGCTTTAGATCAACACAGGAAACTGGAAGGTTACAGCCATGGAGCACTCTTGCTTAATGCAAGTCTGATTTTAATACTTGAGTTTGTTTTGAAGCAGCTCAGTATCCTTAGGTGAAAACTGACTTTTGTTTTGAAGGGTCTGGATTCAGAACCCGCTCCTGCAAATGCATTTAAATCAGTTACTGCAACATGCTATTTAGAAGAAGATATCTTAGTTGCTGGCCTTTTCCAGAACCGAAGTGCAGGCTATCAGGAACCTGCTGGGGGCACCTCAAAGCCAGCAGACATGTACAAACCAGACATCCCACGTGTGCACATGTACTATAACCATTCTGGGATAGTAAAGTACAAATCTACCTTCAGGAACATTTTAAACAAATGGCTCAACCCTATTTGTGTATTTTAAATCCCACACCTTTTCTATGCATACTTTATGGATCTTGCTTCATGGTGTTGTACACAGAGACTCAAAGTTCAAAACATTCATTCCTTGTTCTACAGAGCATAGACAAACAGGTATCACCATTCTACTGCTTGATAAAACTTCAGAATATATTATTTCCAGAGTACATGGTCTCAGTGAACACAGTTAATGGCCAAAACGAATGTATTATTCTGTTAACTTATTTCAGCTGTATTAGACAAACATAGTTGAAAATTTCCATGAAAAGACAGCCAGAAAGATGCTGCTACCTTACTGCTAGTCCAACCTGAGAGAAATAGGCTACATAAGGTAGGTCTCAAAAAAGCTACAGTGGGATGACAATATCTGTTTCATTACTACAAAAATTTCTATCATGTTTGAGGTTTCTTTACTTGTTTTGCAGAAAACACAATCACTTAATGATAAAAACAAACAGGGTTTTGCCCCAAGGAAGACAAAACAAGTACAGTGAATGAGAAAAATGCTGGTCAGACCCATAATCTCTGTCACTCCACCTATATTGTAAACCATTTACATATTAATCACCTATTTTATTATTTTCCCAGGGATTCATTCCTGCTGCCAAAGCTGCCAAGGTAGTTGTGAGAGTCATGGGATCAGCACTGCCAAACACCCAAAAAACCCACATTAAATTTCTGGGTCTGTGCATGTATGACAATGGACACAGAGTTGCACAGACACCTCTCTATTGTATATCAAGCATTTACTTTTGAAAATCCTGCTTATAAATTAGAAGACCACAAGTCACCAAATTAGCAAAAGGCATGAAGGGCATTGTAGGAGAGAGGGAATCTTTGCTACTCCTGGGCAACTGCTAATAAAACAAAGGATTAGCAACAAAGCCAGACACTTGTTACTTAGAGGAAATTAAAAGGAAATATTACATGCTGCAGAGTTTGTTCTATATACCTGCGAACATCTTACATCAGACCCACTGCTCCTATCCATGGTGGTAAAATAAATCTCTTCCAAAAGTCAAGAGCAGGCTGGTGACAGAGAGCTGCTGTTTCCTGGCTCTGTGAAAGGATTTCGAGAGGCTAAATATATTTGTAGGTTTTGAAGTGGGGCGGGATCTACATATGGGAGCTTTCACGCGGCAGTGTATCTAGGCAAAGACTGACACCCATTGTCCAGGAAACAGAGGAGAGCTGAGATAACTAGACTAAAATATACTTTTAAAATTTTTCTGACAGCACATCATTCCTATTGCTTTGTTCCTTTTTGTCTGCTTTCTGCTTGGTGCATTAATTCACAGTGTCTA
This sequence comes from Fringilla coelebs, assembly GCF_963513975.1. NCBI lineage: Eukaryota > Metazoa > Chordata > Aves > Passeriformes > Fringillidae > Fringilla > Fringilla coelebs. The sequence goes on along the minus strand of NC_140028.1, from coordinate 104,564,222 downwards.
GCCTCTGTTGCTTTCTCTCAGTCCATGGTACCGAGGATTACCTGGTTTCTGTTTTTATCTTTTGTAGTTTTGAAATATAATCAAAGCAGAAACACTTTGTTTCAACAGCATCAACATGATTTATGCTGTAGTATTTGTCCCCCAAGATAGGTATTCAGACTCCCAAACCTCCTACAGCCAGGCAGATCAAAAGAGGAAACGGGAAGAAGGGGGAAGGTATGAGAAAAGCAAGTAACTTTGTAAGTAAATTTGGAGACAAAGAACAAAAAAATATATCAAAAAACTGCCAGATTTGATATATATATATATAACTTTGCAACTGCAACATTAGCTGGCAGAGTAGTTTTCTAAGCAAAACTGTTTTCAAGATTTCAGCAGAGTTTTACAACAGATAATGAAAATGACAATTAAATAATCTATTCCATCCATATAGGAAAGACAATTAGTATATCCTAACGTAAAAACAAATTGGGAGGGGTTTTTTTTTAATAAAAAGACAATAACATATCCTCCCCATTAAATAGGAAATAAAGTTTAATTCTTTTCAATCATTATAAGCATATAGACACTCAAGTAAAATCCCAGCCCAGAAAAATAAAATCTCGTAGAGAATTTGCCTTCCTAGAGAAAAGATTTTCATTCAGTACATTTCCATTTGCTTCCTTTTCCTTGTACTCTGGACTATCACCTTCATTCTCAGTAGACAGTTAAATCTCGACTACATGCTCATCAATGGTACAAGGAATCAGCTAGAATAATTTGAGGACAAAAAAACGTCAATGCACTATGCTTTGATTTCTCCCCAGGGTAGCTAAACATTCACAGATTTCTTCAGTAGCTGCCTCAGTCCCATAGTAACAAAATTAAAAACTAAAAAATGCTCTTCGAAGTTCCAAAGTCTAGTTTATTTTTTTTTCTTTTTCAGCAGCAGGCTAGTCTTTGCTGCATGATTAATAAAAAAGGCTTTTGGGGGTATTTTTTGATTCTTCTTCTTTGTGGTGCTGATCATTGGCTGGTTGGTTGGTTTTGGGGAGGGACGCTTGCTTTTTGGAAAAACTCCTAACATTTCCTACACACCAAGTTTCTAACCAGTCAGCCTAGGGTTTCCTCCGAAGTGGTGGTTTGTTTCTTAGTTTAAGTTCTAATGCCAAGTACTTGAAAATGTGGAAGTCATTAGCCAGACACACCTTTTCTAGTTACACAGTTTGGCAAGCAAGGCATTCCTTCACTTCCATTTGAGCCGTCCTCTTCTCCATATCAATTTAAAGAACAAAGGTACAGCAACCTGCTAAGCCAAGGTCTGTATTGGCAAATGCAGAGAAGAACTATACTTCAAATGAGTGCAACATATGGAAGAATGCAACCAGACATCTCAGCTGCTCCTTCTTGATCAAACATAGCCAGTAACTCAATAGCCCCCATCTGACCTGCATGATCCTGATGCCTTGGGAGGCTACCTAGAACAGAGGCTGGACAGTGTTAAAGGAATAAAGTAGGCATTTATTAAAAAGTCCTTTGAAGGATGCACCCTGGGCAGTACAAGAGCCTGGCCGTGGCTCTAACCAAGATGGACCCAAGATGGACTCTGAGTCACAAGTTTTCGTCCATTTACATATTGAGGTTAATTGTCCAATTACAGCTTCAGGTTATGAAATCACATTCTCCCAGATTGCTCTCCTCAATTCAATGTTGCTTAAACTTTTTGGGCCTGAACCTGCAACAGTGCCCTTGGTTCTCAAACTGGAAAAGATTGTTTTGTGCAATTGAACTGTGAAGAGAACTTGCTAACACTTTATATGAAGTTCAGAGTTATATATTAATGCAATATAGAATCTGGAAAATATGAAAGCTGAAACTTAGGGCATCATGCCTGCTTACCCCCCAGAGTTAGAGCAGTTACTTCTGCAGCTCAACCTGTGGAGATCCATGCTGCAATATTAAAAATTCAGCGCTCAAGTTCATCTTCTGAAGGAAGATTTCAAGGAAAAGGAACCAATTGCACAGTGAAAAAGGTAAAAACAAGTGTATGCTGTTCTAACTCCCATAGGCATAAATTATATCTGAAAGCTAAGTTAAAGTAATCTTGCAGCTGTAAAATCAGGGGTAAAAAAATCAGGAATTATCCATACTAAACCTTTGCCCCCTTACAACCCATTCTGCAGTTCCAAGATCACATGTCATTTTCCTGTCATAGTAATGGATTCATACAAAACCCCTGTTCAGCCCCCAGCCACAAATCTCCTGGTTTTGGGTATTTAGTTTCACAAACCAGGTAAGACTTCTTTATCACGCTGCTTGCTCACAATCACATTTACATTGCCAGGCTGGAGGTGCGTTAGGGACAGCAGTTCAGCACACCTACATAAAGGAAGCATGCTTACATATAGTGCTACTTGGAGCAGCCATATGGGAGTCAATGTGTTTGATTTTAAATGCATGAAATATTGACACGCTTTGCTCCTCCAGCACCTGCTGCTGACTGAGCTACGTACAAGCAGGGCCACAGGAGTTACCCTCTCAAGAGTAAGTAATGTATGATGACAACTCAGCAGTCGCCAGCCAAAGAAAGGAGTGAGATGAGCAAGGGGACTAAGAAGGACAATTACTTCAGCCAGAAAAATAAGAAGAGAGAAAAAAAATAAAAAAAGAGACATTCAAAACTCGTTTTTCGGGCCCTGCAAAAGCTCTGTGTGTACCACAATTGCCTTTTGAGCAATTGAGCTCTGAGAGTTAAACTTGCAGAATTTGTAAATTCATTGATGAAACCAAAGATGTTGGGGACAGGAGGGGAGGGAGGCTGTGGAGGAAGGAACAACAGGAAAGGGATGATACTGTGCTCAGCCATTCCCAACAGCACAAACCACAGAACTTTCCTGAATAAACATTTCTACCTGAATTCCTTGTACTATATTTCACAATAAGGTATTTAGGAGCCTATGTCATTCCTATTTTTTCCTATCTAACATTGCTTCTACTCACTTAATTTATAGCAAAGTGCTTGATGAATTAAGCAAACAGCTGATTAAAAATTTAAAAAGTACTAAGTTTGAGTACTGAAACACACACACACAAACTAGTTTATACAGATATTTCATCAATTTTCACATATTCCCCCTTTCAGAGTAGGGTTCATGCCCTATCTGAATTCCTGGCCTACCAACAAAGACATTTATTCTTTTTAAAATTATATATATTTACTGTGACTTGGAAGTAATATATTCTTCACAAGGTTTTGAAAGCAGCATTTGCTTCTCATTCCCATGGCTCACACTTGATTGTACTGGCAGGAAGTCAAGACTCACAAAGCAGCCTCCTGTCTAATCAAAATTAATATAAAGTAATAATTGGAAGGGCACTGGAACAAAACACTGAATCGTGCCAATAAGTAGCAAATATCACACTGAGTGCAATGTGTGTGTTTTAGAAAGGGCTGGGGAATGCAGCTTTACTCTCTGTGTCAGAGCAGCAGATTTCTTTTCTGAACAGGAGCAAGAGAAATGGCTGTAATGCCTGTCCTTCCACGGCAGACTGCTGACTCACAGGAGAGGGTGTCAGTGAGGCAGGCAGCAAACACATATGGGGGGCCTGGGGCAGTGAGAAAATGCAAAACTCCCTGCGCATGTGAGCATGCATGTGTAATGAAGTGCTCTGAGGAATAAAACTAGAATAATTGTCTTCTGCTTTAAGGATTGGTTGAAGTATTTTTTGCATGCAAGACATATGCTAGAACAGCTCCCAGCACTGAGCAGCTCTGTCTCTCTAAGGAGAAGGTGAAAGTCCAGCTGAAGAGGTGGTACATGGCAGAAGAGGTGTAGCCAAAGCCAGCGGCACCACCAGTGTGCATCAGTCTTGATCTGGAGGAACTTCTACCCACAGCTTTAATAAAGGATTAGCAACTTCGACTGAAAAAGAAAAGAAAAGGCTCTTCTCCTGATTGCTGAAAAGATGGGAAAGGTGCCTTCAAGTTTCCAACAGGCTACATCCCAAATGACTTAGTGTTTTACATCGACCCAACTTTGTAAGGAAGCTTATGAAAATATCCTGATCATTGATCCCTCTCCCTTCTCAAGGGAGTGAGTCCTCTCAGGATGCTAATGATGTAGCGAAATTTTATTAAAAGTGAGAGAATTAATGCAGTGGTCACTGCTACTCAGATGGAACATTCCTTGATGAAATAGGACAAACAAAAAAAAAAAAACCAGGATGGAGACTATCAATAAAACATGCCACTCTCTATGAAGGTGCCAAGCTTGCTTTGTTTTGTTTTGCTTGCTTGCTTTTTATTTTCCCAGAAAAATTAAATGAGCTATTTTGAAGTTCTGGATAGAGACTTAGAAAATATTTCAAGAGTTGATTAATCAAACAGTCTAGTCAGTTCTATAGCCTGTATCAAATAAATCATTTCAGCAAACTTCACAAAGTCACCAATGAGACATTTGCACCAAGCACAAGGCTGCAATGCACAGCTGTGGGTTTGGGAGCAGGACAGATGAAGGAACGAAACCTGATGACAAAGAAATAAATATAGCAATGTGCATGAAGTATAGTTGTCCATTTTCTTACATGTGTTTCATTAAAAGTGTCAAATTATTCAGAGAGGTCTCTCCAGAAAAAGAAAAATTGAATGAACAATCATCACACACACACACACACAAAAAAAAAAAAAACACACAAAAAAAACCCCAAAAAAAACAAAAAACAACCAACCAAAAAAAAAAACCCAGCAAAAAAAACCCCCCCAAAAATCCAAACAAAACCCCCAACAAACCACAGTAATTTATAGCCAAACCTGCTAACAAACAGTTAATATTTCTATTTCAGAATGCTTAAAAATCATTGATAAATGTTTTATCCATTAAATATCACTTTATCTACTTCAAATGCACAAAACCAGAGGCAGACTTTTCTGGCACCTCGCAACTCCTATCCGGTGAAGATGAGTTTTTTCATTACTAAACCACATGTATCCACCAGCACTGAAGAGTAACGAGTCTAACAACATGCAAGGAGTCTAAAAACATGCAACTAGTCTAACAGCACTTCAAGATATATATCAGCTTCAAGATATATCAGCTCTTACTGCCAAAATAACGCCGAGGTTTTAGCAGCATGTCTTTAATCAAACTGTGCTCATGTAATCATGTGATAAGAGTGCATGTATGCAGTGTTTCTCCCTTTGTCACTGACTTTGGAACCCCTGAACCTCTATTTTTAATAAGGCAGTCGTTGTCTCAAAGATATTGAGTTCCTTCAGACTTTTTGAAAGCAAGCAAGCAGATAAATGACAAACATTATTACAACCCTTGCCCAAGGAAAGACTGAAGAACAAGCACAACTTATTTTCCACTGAAGAATTCTCACAAGGAAGATCACGAGCCACCCAGCTCCAGGAACTGCAAGTTCCCTTTCTGTTAAACTACAGAGAGACTCCAATCACAACCCAAAAAGGAAATCCATAAGAAATTTTACTTTTTTAGTTTGCTTTCTCAGTGAAAGTTTTATTTCCAGGTACCACAGCCCTTGATGAGCAATATACTCATAATTGTGAAAGAACTTGTCAACATGCCCATCATTTTTCCACCCACCCACCAAGAAACCCTTCAGCTCTCAGCCAGGCTTCTGAATTTTCAATCACTATGTACATGCTGATCATCTTAGGGAAAAAAGAAAAAAAGAAAAAAAGAAAAGAAAATAAAAGAAAAGAAAAACTGTCCCCTTTTGAAATCACTTGCCACAGGATATTCTCAAATACCAAAAAATTTTCAAAATTTTGTCTGAGTGATAACAGGAACATGTTGGTAGCAGCCTATGAAGTCAAGGAAACGGGCTGATCCCTCTCAATATTATTCTCAACAAAATCAGCAATTTATTCCAGTTATAATGAACCTTCTTCAGTTAAAGCTGCTGCATTTGTTTCCAGGGAGATTTCACTATATGGGCGGGTACAAAGCATGAAAAGGAACACTTTTTGATCCATTGTGTGACAAAAAAAGATTAAAATCCAAAATGAAAAGGGGGCTGTTTGGTTTTAATTTTAATTTGAAGTATATTCCTAGAGCAATTTGATTTTATATCTCTAACTTTGCCAAAATGTTTTCCATTGATTAATTTTGCTCTCCAAACCAAAATTTTGGGGTCCCTTAAAGTAAAGGTTTTAAATTACAGAATCTAGCTGCAATATTAGCTCTGGAAGGGCTAGTTTAATAATATTATTACGCTAATTAGTTTGTAACCTTTAGCTAATTGCTTTCAGTTATCCATTAATTCAAGTTCTGATTAACTAACAGATGTTCCACGGCAACAAAAATTATTATTAGCTCTTATGTGTTCAAATGTTAAATGCAAACTCCAAGTCAGACTGCAGCTATTTGCAAACCTCACAAAGTTACATTTTTATTCTCCATTCCTCTTTTTCTCTCAGAACATTCAAGCCGTTTTGGCAATGGCAAAAGTCCCCAAGATGCTGCAGCTAACACAGCTGGTAAGACCACGGCTGGTATGTAGAGTACATGATCCACTGAGTGTCAGAAAAATGTGTCTGGAACGCACAAAAGGCACCTCCCTCCTTTCCAGTGGCTTTGCATGACTTAATCAGGACCAAAGATCCAACATGGCAGGGAAGAAATGAAGATTGCAGGTAAGGCTCTATCTCAACTCTGATAATCATTCAGTTACATTATTATGTAATCTATTCGCACTGAAACAAGTTTTGTGCAATGGCTGTGTCTCCTCTTCAAATAGTCTCAATTTAATAATAAATAAATAAATGAGGGGTGGTAGAAGATGTAGGGCATGTAGCAATTACAGCAGCAATAAGTAGGTTTATGCACTGCAACTGCAAGGAAAAACATACTACTCAGTTCTCAATTACCATTCTAATTAAAACAATATAAGTGAATATAACAGGGCATGATGCACTAATTAAATGACTTGCATGCTATGTTGACCTCAAGCAAATACACTATTATTGTTCTTAAATAATTAGGATTTAATAATATTTTGAAGGATTATTAAGACTTTTAGATGAGCCTCATTACACTTAATGAGGGCACTGTGTAAGGGACAGTGCTCTCTAAATTAGCATTGTTCCACAGCACTATAAATTCTGGAAAAAAGCATTACCCCAACCTAAATATGCCTTCATGTACAAACACACCCCCACAAAAATATCCCATTTTAAAGTAAAAACATTTTGTCCTCTATCACAGAATTTTGATTCACGTTCTGTAAGCCAGAGAGGCATTGTTAGTATTTAAGCATTTTCACATAAAATTTAAACTTCATTATTTATTAAAACAAAGTTACAAAACAAAACAAAAGTTTTAAAATTTGGGTTAGATCAAGAGGGAAAAAGAGTTTGGTTTATTTTTCCCCATTTAATAATTAACTACTCTTTCAGTTCTGAATTTCTAAAAGAAATATCCAATTTTCCTTTCAGATTGTTTCAATTAGTTCTCACAAGTTTCTCCCAGCTCAGCTAAGTCAATTGGAATGCCATAAGCCAGTATAAAAAGATGCCTACAAGAACAAGAGGGAAACTTCAGGACACAGCTATAATATCAGAGCCCAAAGACTGTTTTTTAATAGATTTCTGTGTCACGATAAACTTGTTCATTTGTTTTTAGGAAATATTCTTCTTATATGAGATAAAATAAAATGTTGGAATATATATTAGTATATCAGCAATACTTCCAGCTTCAGCAAGAGCAGCATTTTGAATTCAACATTTTATCTCTTTCAAATCCCATATCCTGGGAAATTTAAAAACTGCTGTATTTGTTGGGAAACAGTAACATTTTCATGAAGGCCTTCAAATTCAATCTTAACAGCCACAAGAGCTTTGGAAACTTTGGTGAAGGAACAGAACAGGAAGGTCTGGACAAGTTTAATGGCTCACGCTTGTTCAGAGTAGCATTGCATTTCTCTGCTAGGCTTCCTCTCTAGTTTTCAGGATTCCAGAGGGAGAAGAGGAGACAAGTAAGGCTGCAAGGAGCCACACTTCATCTCACTTGCTGTACTTCCATTGCTATGTCCAGCTGGCTCCACGGCCAGGTGTTAAGATGAACCTGCTCAATATATAGAACTGACATTTTGGATAAATGCTGCCCAAAGCTCTGTCTCCAGACCTTTAGAGAGCTAAAAATTCTGCTCATTACTTTGCCTCATTATTTTTGTTCTTGGTTGTGACTATGCAAGAACTATGTCTTCCAAGTTTCTAATTTTATATGTGTGGGAAAGCATTTGCAAGCTCAGGATGATTGCTAGAACAGTAGAATTCATCCAGGTCAAATATGAACAGATACTAAATCCAATGGTGGTTTTATTTCATGGTAAAATATGAGGAAAAAATGTTTTATAGGAGTAGACCTCTGTGTAGAAAAAAATAGTTGCATAGTGGCACTTATAAGCGCAACAGTGTATGACTCTTGGAATGCAGTCTGTGCCTGTCCCTAGAAATGTGAAACCTAAAGTAGGCAACATAACTTTACATCCAAAACAAACAGCATAAGAAGATAAAGATCTAATCCCTGAGAAGAGCATGATGCTCTTTCATCATTTAAATCAGAAGTAATTTTAGGGAGGCTTAAAAGACACTCACAGGCTTTCTGGAAAACATGCTTTAAAACTGATTCCAGACTGCAGTTGTTTGAGAAGAAAAAACCAAACAAACAGCTCAGATATTCCAATTTCAGACACATCCATCCCCCTGAGAATCAAAACACAAGGTGCTCACAGGTAATTTAATTAATGGTGCAGGAGACTGGGAGAAAAACACAAGTTGAATTATTCCCACAATCTGAGCAACAAATGGCAACCTTCTCACAGAAACAGAGAAGACCAGGGCCTTCTCACTATTAAAAAATATTTCATTATGAAATTCAGGAAGGGCAACTGAAATCCAACACAACAACAGCCTAAATTTTCAAGGCAATTAGGGATTAAAGTGCCTAAGAGTTAATATAATAAATATATTTTAGTGAATAAATAAATATAATTTAAAGAACAAAGATATCAAAATAACTGGGAATTTTTAAGATATGCTAAATTTAACATTAAAGGAAAAAATGTAGTCCAAATTTACTTTCTGTTGGTGAGATTTAAACTGGAATGCTTGAGCACTGGGAAAGAATTACAATACATTCAGAAGACAAAAAAGCATAGGAAATGCAGGGAGCACAAATCAACTGTACTCTTACAAATGTCACAAAACCTCCAAGATGACATTGGAAATATGAAGCCACGATAAAAATGCCATGCTGAGAAAACACCCATATGTTCTCTCCTGTAATCAGAGGATGATGGCAGGAAACAGTATGCATCTATTGCAGGTATTTTTTTCATCATGAAAAAGGAAATGAAGTGATATATAGCAAAACTAGCCAAAGAAAGTCCAAATACCTTTGAATGCTGTGTTCAAAATGTTTACTGAAGAAAATAAAAACAAACAAAAGAGAAGACAAACCCACTCAACTTCCTTGATCCCCTCCTGTCTCCCCCTTACTTGTCTTCATTTATTTCACAGTTTGTTCCCATGGGGTTGGTCACTTTCCTCATGACCCTTTTCACATTGCAAAAGAATAGTTATCTCAGTTTTGTGTTTACATTTATTCTTCATCTTTATTAATGCATTTAGGTCAAGAAAGACATATTGTGACTACTTTTTAATTTATTGTTACTTTTTCATTTGTGAGATAACTTTTTATTCAGGAAATTAAAGCCAACCTCAAAAGGGGCAAACTAACATCCCACACCAGTTACAATTAGGGGGCAAATGACAAATTATAGTTCTAATGTCAAGGATCTCTTATCCAGAGCTGAGTGAAACATTGAGCAAGAACCACAGATTCACTTCTGCTTGATGTCTACTGGGTCATTAAACAAAGGAGAAAATTGGCAGCTACATATGATGAACTCTGGCAATTCACACAGCAAGAAAGTGTTCTACCTCTGTCCCCTACTCATCTGTCAAACAGCCCTGTGTGCAGCTTCTGTTTCCAAAGGGAGTTTTGTTGAAAATTCCTCCTTTCCTCACAGATACCTAGATGGCCCCTTTTAGGATCTTTACAAAGCATTGAGTTTTCCCCATTTCAAAGGGAAAGAAATACAGGAAAATCTTGCTTATCAACCCAGAACTACTGGATGGGGGCCTGGAAAATCTAAGCTATAAAAAAGAGACACTCTTCCTCACCTGCTGCAGCTATATGCTCAGGTTATATCATGCTGCCTATGCTTAAGTCCAACAATTCCAGCACTGCTCATCTCTTGAGGGCTTGTCCTCTCCAGAGCTGGTCTCACATGTCATCTTGTTAGGTAGCCAGAGCATGATTTGATCAGGGAGGACTCATTTTGAGACTTTATCTTTTTCTCACCAAGGATCCCAAATAATATTCAGAAATCATTCTGGAAAATTAATCTGAGCCTACTAAGACACTCTTCAACAAAGCAATTCATCATAACTCCTCTTCAGCCTTATGCAATTAGCACAAGGTAGACTTTCAGACAGAGCATAAAGCACAGTACTCAGTGAAGTGTGCAGATCACCCCTCTCAATTCTGACTACTGAGTGAAACAGTCTAGAGTTAATTTCTGGGGAGAGTGAGAAAATAAAAAATTTCACATTAAGTCAGGTACAGATAATCAAAACTTTAAAATGCCAGTTAATTTAAGGCACTAGGAAAAGTGATTGCTTGAAAGACCAGATTGAACTAGAGAGCATCATTATAGGAAAGGGTAACAGATAATAGCTAAATCTTTTAACATCTGGTGGTAGCTGGTGAATTAGAATTTCATGTACTAATTGATATGGCCCAAATTTTAAGCAAGTAACCAATTACCAATATTTTCATCCTCTCTCTTCCAAAACAGAATTAATGTCATCAACTCATAGACAATGAAAGGCAACCCTTTGTTAGATCTGGTCTGCTCCTTCAGACAAGGAATCACTCAAATTCTAACTCAAGAACAGCTTATTTGATACCTAAGAGTATCAAACTTCTCTTGCCTTTCACAATAAATTTTTTACCTTCTCATTTTAGTGCTTAGACTCAACACCCAATAAAAACAGAGACTTTTACAGTATTCAGATCTTCCAGGTCAATGATGTGGATCAAACAACTTCCAACAATGTTTGGAGAGCATCCAAACAGTTGGTTACCAAAGTAAGAAAGTTGGGGGTTGACTTGGGGGACTACTACATTGCAAATTTCTAGCAGGTTGAGATGATCCTTTTTCCTTGCTTTGCTTAAATAATAAGTATATATTTTTTTTACTTAGGATTTAGAGTTATTAAGTTGGTAAGAAATAGCTAATCCATGTCTTAGCAGTATCATTGATAATGGCCAACACTCTTTAGGCACTCTTTATGCTGCTGACACTCCTGTAATCAATGCATCTGTGCAAATTTATGTTGGCAGAGCCTGGCCCAAGATTGCAGATAAGCATTAGTCAGAATCATATTTTCAAGTGTCTTTGGGAAGGGCAAAATTAATGCAACATTTACAGCTGTAATTAACCTCTAGGATTTACACAGAGTGGGATAAACTTCAGGTTTTCTCTAATCAGTTCAGAATATAGCTATTTCCTTCCAATATACTGCCTCTGTTGTTTCCAAAACAAAAATACTTTTGTTAAAATTTATTTCATTTTTAAAGACTTACTCAATTTTAAGCAAATTCCAGCTTTGTAGCCTGAGGACAGAATGGAATAGAAGAGAAAAATCAATGCAATATTATTGAGTCATTATCTTTAAGTGTTCTTGCTTTGTCTATAGTTCTTAATTTATTTTGATCAGACACAAGATGGATGGGAATGTCACGAGCTATCTATAACAAGTATTTTAAGCCTTCTAAGAAACAGCTGCCTTCAAAAGAGATTTCAAAGGATATTTCACTAAACTGCTCAGTTCCAACAGGCTGATACTGCAGGTTACTGTATTACCTACTAATCTCTCATAAGTCAATGAGAGATGCAGGTGCTAAAAAAACCTCAAGACCTGGCCCAACAAAGAATCCACAATATGTGGTTAAAAGACCATCACCCACCACCCATTGTTTTCCCCCAGTGAGGGAAAACTTCAACTGACATAGCAGTTTTGCTCAAACTAGAAAGAAGTTGTTGGTTTGTATACCTCTATCATCAATGTCAATTCTCTGAGTATCTACCCAGTCAATAACTTGCATTCAATTTTTATTTTTAAAATACAATACTGTGCTATTTAGAAATACATTTTTGATTACAAGAAGTCACAAATGTTTCCCTAATTGAAAGTGTATGATTAACCTCGTGCCCACAGGTACTGTTGTGCTAAAGAAATCGTGACAAGACATCATGCACTGAAGCTTGAAGCTGCAACTTTCAAAGACGACTGTAAAAGTATCACTTAAATTATTATATGCAAACTGATATGGTCCAGATTTAGCTCAGACACCCACCACACCCCTCCAAAAACATCATGCTGCTTATATTTCTTTAAACCTGCTGTTGTCTGAAATATTTGAATATTTTTTCAGCATCTGATTTCTATAACAAATTTGCTAAGGATATACATATCTTGATTGCAGAAGCATGTTCACAGCATCTACAAAGATTTTCCTTATTCAAGTGTATCTGAAATGCAGAGAGGCTATTATATTGCATGTATTTGCCCAAGGAGGCCTTGCTTTTACAGGTCCTATGGGGAGATTATTATAAGAGTATGGTATGTGGCATTTGGAGCTGAAGCATTCAAGATCTTTTGTGTATCATAATTTTGTGTAGAGATAAAAACATTTGGTTGGCATGGGCTCACGTAGAAACAGTATTTTTCTTCACACATACAAAGAAAGCTCATTCTACCTTTCAGAAATAAGATGAATCAGAATTAATACAAATACTAAGATAAACACTAATAGCATGGTAACTAAGACACAAGTCTTCCTCTCACATCAGGCCATTAGTTCAGATGTTACCCATGTCTAAAGCTGAGGAGACTTATTTTGGCAAATGAGGGAATACCAATTACTTTTGCAGAAGTGACAATTTTAACATACCCAGCAGATCCATGTGTGAAAGACTACTCCTACACCTCTCCTAAATGCAATATTAATTGAAACTTAACTTTCAGGATATTCTCATGATAAAAACTGGGCAAAGAAGCAATACCATGCTCTATAAGGCTGCCCTGTATTCCTCTTCACATAAACAATTTATACAAGTGTTTGGCAGTCAGTCTCTGCTACAAAGAAAACAAATATCAAGCTACAATCTGTAGCTTCCTGAAGTTAATCAGAATTCCATTTGTGCTTGGTTCATGTTGCAGGATAGCAATTACCTAAAGGGTCGGTATGTTTACAATTAATAAAATAAAAAAAAAAAAAAAAGGATTTCTATTTACAACCACACAAACAGTCACACAAACTAATAAAAATTAACAAAAGAGAAGGAAGGGCCCATTCCTGATTTGGAGAGCCCCAGCTGAGCTGGTAAGAGGGGTTGCAAATTGAACCAAATCGCAGTATCTTCTTTTTACTCTTCTTTTCATCTCACTTCTCAAAATAGAACACCAGCTGCAGGGCTAGGATGCAGCAGAGAACTACATCTACTTTATATAGCACAATAAGCAGTGGGAATGAGGGGGCAGGGGAGAGAGAAAGAGAGAGAAAGAACAGGTTTTGTTCATTGAGCAAAAGGGAAGCACTTATCTTTCCCAGCATCATTTCCAGAAAGCTCCCCAGCAGCTGGTTAAGAGCTCTGAAACTTAAGTCCTTTCTTTTTCTTACTCCTCCAGTCTTTCCCTCCTATAATATGGAAGGGTGGAAAGGCTCATTTTACCCTCACCATGTACCCAAATGATCTCCTGAAACAGAACTCAGGACCCCAAAGCTATTTCCATGTGCCCCTAATACTTTCACCCTTGGCTGAAAATTGGAAGGACCTGTGGCTGTGTGAAGTGTTTTCCCTTGGGCTCCTGCACTTCTTCAAGCTGAGCAATGCTAGTTACATTAGGTAGTTACATTAGGACATAAAGCCAAGCAAGGAAGCCCCAGGAAGGGTAACTCCATTGTTTGATGTCCCAGGCCAAGCAGCGCAAAGAGGACAGACTCTACTGCCCAAACCCATGAGGAAGGCAGATCTTGTCCCACACTGGACCACTTCACTAGTGTTAAAAGGAAAAGCAAACTTCAATAAAGGCAATCATAGGAAAAAATATCTAGGGAGGAACTAGAGAGGAGTAGAAACAGCCAAAATAGACTGAGGCTTTTAGTTGTGTTTTGGCAGAAGTGTTTTTTTAATTGTATTTCTCTATCTTCCAGACTTCTCAATGATTATTTGTTCATCTTTGTTTACTAGCTATGCAGCATCTTAATTCATTTCTATTTTATATTTTGCCAATTACTTGATCATTCTCTACTGCTCGCCACCACCTCCCTCACCGTCCAATGCTTTCTTTTCCTCTAAAATATATGCCTCCTAATTAAACTATTTTTCTCAGAGCATCTTAATTTTCTGCCATTTAGCGACATGCTATAGACTCCACGGTGCATCAAGTGTCTGCAGCTTTGTCCTTTTAGGTGGCCAAGTGCAACAACTATTCCTTAGGCACTGCTCTCAAACACCATAAAAACAAATGCCATCCACAGGGCTCTCTTAACAAGCATTGTATTTAAAACAGCCTTTGACATGCTGACAGTAGAGTAACTCTGAAAACATCCCTATTTTCTTGCATCATACTTGACTAACAGAGCTTCTCTTGATGAAGAATGACATTTTGAGTGATGGAACCAAAGCTACCAGGGAATTCAGTTATTTCTAAAGATCTCTAAACAAATTGTTTAACTTGCCAGAAGCATTTTTCTTCAACATTTTTAACATGAAAAAAAGAAACATTTTTAAATGAAACTGTCTTGAAAAAAAAAGGAGGTTATGACAAAATGGTTAAACAACTGCAGAATAAAATGTTTCACTTCATTAGGCAAAGGATTTCAACTCAGTCCAAATTGGCTTGGGGGAGGAGACAGGAAGTCAGGGAAGGGAGCAGAGTGGTGCAATACCAAGTGAGAGAAGGCAAGACACCCACTTTAGAAGACATTCCTATAGATTATTCTTAATTTACAACAAAAAATCATCATATCAATTACATGAGCAAACTGGAGTGGCTGTTATAAATGAGGTGGATGTTCTCAATGCTTGATTGACTTGTCACTTCCACGTGGCTATCTGGTTTTACATTCACACATTTTTTCTTTGCTGACAGCTCTGG
Organism: Fringilla coelebs; assembly: GCF_963513975.1. Classification (NCBI taxonomy): domain Eukaryota; kingdom Metazoa; phylum Chordata; class Aves; order Passeriformes; family Fringillidae; genus Fringilla; species Fringilla coelebs. Next base: position 104,548,984 of record NC_140028.1, on the reverse strand, counting down.
AGAGCTCTCTAGATCTGTTATCCGGGGACAACTGGCTTTGCCCTCATAACAGTTCAGGTCTCCATAATACAAATCTTTTACATCAGTTAGATGCTGCCCTCGATATCCTGCTTATCTATTATCCTCTAAATACCAAAGGCTTTGGGAAGGAGATGACGGAAGTTCACAGCTGTGGCTTATCTCTAAAGGCAGTTTCAGATGCCAGTTCAAGGTCTTGACTTTAATCTTCAAAGCAATTAACAGATGAGCCTCTGGTGCACTGGGGACCAAATTCCTATCTGCACATTTCCTAAACAGGTGTGCTTCTTTGGGACAATATTGATCACAAAACCCAGACCAAGCTTCACAAGAGCTGGAGCAAAACATTTTCTATCATAGGAATAGGCTATGAAACAAGCCTCCATAGGAGAATTTAGAGCTTCACTCCACTCTCTTTTGTGACACTTTAAGCCTTCTGCTACAGAAACATCAAAATATTTTCCCCTACCCTAACCCCAGATTAATTAGGGGGAAAAAAACCCCAAAACAAAGAATGGAAAGTATTTTATTCAAGTAGAAAAAGTGCAGAGAATTTTTAAAGTATCTAGGAGAGTTTTAGCTAGTGTTATTGTTATAGGAAAAGGTACAGGCAATAATGTGAGCTAGTCAGGATTGTATGGTATGCACTTACACGAGCCAGTAGCTTTGTGTTAGCTTTGCAAACCACAGTTTGGAAAACACTGCACCAATAAGTAGAATCATGAAACAAACACACTGTAACTAAATTTTCTCTTCAAAACAGAGGCAGCCTACCTCAGCAGAAATAATACATTCTACATGGCCACTCTATCACCACCTCAAAAACATCTTCAGTCCTATGCCAAACTCACATTCATAATCAAAATTATTAAACATGAAAAAAAATGCCTTTGAAACATTGGGTTCTGTTTCTCTTGATACACAGTGCAACAGAGGCGCATCCAACAGGGCACAGAAAGTTAAACAGCTGCAGTCATTGCAAAAATGAGCTGAAATAATGAGCATGAACAGGCAGGAGAAAATTGTGTGTCAGTGCATGGGTGAATGCCCAAAACTAACCTCTCAAGTCTGATACTTGCTAGCTGCAACCAGTATGGACTGCTAATAAAGAAACGTGAGATCAACCCACAAATTAAGAGGCTGCTCCTCTGCTATGCTTCTGCACCTACTCCATTTAAAATGGATAAACTAAGGTGTTATTCCCAGCTAAAAAGATAAGACATGGGGCCTTAAAATGAAAACGTGGCATCAGGAAGGTGAAGATACTGGCCCAGGGAGAGGTCTAGGGAAAAATAAAAGGATTGATGTTGGAAATAATGGAAACAGGGAGACCAGTGCCAGGTGATGCCCATGAAGCTAGGACAATCGTACTTAATACCAGTAGCTAAAAAAAGCATCAGAGCAGAAAACACAGTTTGCTGTCCAACCTTCCCAGGTAAGCTGTGTCCTCCCTTCAGTGAAGGGAGGTCAGACCATAGGAACAAAACCCTAGGGCTGTGACAGCAACAGAGAATAAACACAAAGTAAATGAAAAATTCCCACTGAAGTTTTTGCAGAGGTGATACTCCCTGCCTACTCAAGGATTCTGGATGGACCTTAGAAAGAGTGCTATGGGATAAGAAGGAAGCGGGGAGGAAGAAGTGCTGCTGTTGATCCGGCATTCATTTAAAGGAGCTGAATGGGAGCCAGAAGTAGTACAGATGGCATCTCAATTCCCCTTTCTTTAGGGAAAAAAAATATTTTTAATACAGTAACTTTTTCGTTCTGTGAAGGCATTTTTAGCTGTGAAGTAAGGACAGTTAAGAGCAGTAGTTAAAACCTCAGCTTTTAGACAACTGTTCTGAAAGCCATTTCACAAAGTGATGGCTAATGATGTGGACACAAAGTTTCTTCAGAGCCCAAAAAAGCTGGTGGGTAGGAGGGATGCAGAGAGTTGTTGTCAGGCATCCTAGGGAAGGACACTAAGCAATACAAAAGAGATAGAACTGTTGTCTTTGCACAGGGCAGGAGGGAAGTGTGGAGTTTATAAAAAATTATATATTCTGCTTTGTTCTTTGTGCTGAATACTAACTCTAAGACTCCTCTGCTACACAGCATTCCAGCCAGTTGCCTGGTTTTCAGACACCTGAATAAAAGTCAATCTGACAGCCACTAAGGCTTCAAATCTGGAATTTTGAATGCATCTCAAACAATGATTCATCTCATGAAATCAGTAGCACAAGGACCTGCAAGGAACACAAGTGGAAAAAAACCTATGGTTTTGGAGTTTGTCACCTTGCGCAGAAATTCAGTCTGTGTTTAAGAGCAACATTTTTTTCTGACTAGGAAAATCAGTCAAACGCACAAGAAAAGATTCTCAAAAACAGCTAGCAAGAAAAATTGGACAAGTAAAATGACCCAGCACAAAATACTGCTGGAACACTGCCACATTAAAAAGGTCACGCTCAGATAAGATATGAAGAACCTCAAGGCATGTTAAAAAGCTGCAATTTGAGTTCCTATGGTAAGATACTCTTTCTAAAACTGCAGTACTCAATTCCTTTGCATTATGTTAATTTACTTTGATTCCCAGTGGCTAAATCCTAGGACACCACAAGAGAATGGAATGCAAATGTCTTGGGGGGGAAGGTGAGGAGGGAAAGGAAGTAGCTCTCAAAACACAGCAGGCATTAATCTAAATAATTTATTATAACAGACTAAGCATTTGGGCTCAGTGCATACCCATGATAGAATGTGGCTGACTGGTGTAATCCAACGGGAGACAGGCCTAGCCAGTTTAAGAGATTAAATTTTCTCAGAGCTGGAAAGAGGTAGAAACTCTACCAAAGCCCTGTGGGTCCTGAAGCAGGTACTGGCAGTACTGCACTCCTTTATCAAGACCCTGCTTCTCTCAGCTTCACCACTTTTTAGTTTCCTAAGCTACACCACTTTGTCTTGGGCCAAATCTGTTTATTTCCAACTCTGCTGCACTCTATAGCAAGATCAAACAAAGAACAGCACAAAGTGGTAGCAAGATCAAACAAAGAACAGCACAAAGTGGTAGAACCCAAATTTGACTTTCCAACAAAAGTGTGTTAGTTCTTTCTGCTAGAACAGAGGCTTCCATCTTCTCCCTTCCTTCCTCTGTGAGGAAGGTTCCTCCAAGGCACAATGATCCCAGAATTAGAGAATATTCTGCATTGGAAGGGACCTGCAAGAATCTTTGAGTCTAGCTCTTAAATGAATGGCCTACAAGGACATCAAATCCACAACCTTGGTGGTATTAGCACCCTGTTCTAACAATGGAGCCAATCAGAGGTAACTCTTGATGTTCTTAAAAAAAAAAAAAAACACACAAAAAAACCCCAAAAACAACAGAAAAAAAAAAAAAAAAAAAAAAAAAAAAAAGAAGCAAGGCTGAAACACATCACACACGTTGTTGAATAATTTCTTTTTCTGCATGCCTCAAATCCTTACAAAGTTCATATCAACACAGTAATCTCTCACCCTATGACTATAAAGGTGTGACATAACCATGTCTTACCCTCCCATAGCTGCAGTGAGGTGGGAAGACTGTCAGCAGAAATGCATATCCATCATGAGTATGATTGACATGTTGATGAATGACAACTTTAGTAAAACAGTTTGGGTGGTACTGTACCAGCACAAGGTGTTCCAGATTCATCTGAACTTTCTGACATCCATCAATTCCCCTCAGCTCCTATTAATTTTAATGGCAAGCAGCGTTTCATAAATGAGGTCTGCAAGACCATAAATTGCCATTCCAGTTAATTATCAGTTCTACCAAGAGCAAGAGCTGATATTACCAATCCATATGTGAAATTATTAGGTTGTTAAGCTGCTTTTTGATTGCTTTGGCTATGGGATATGTAACTTTGGGCTTAGGGAGAGGAATAAAGTTCCAGAATGATTCCTTTAATTTCATTTGGTGTGCATCATTGCAGCTGACCAGTAACAGTCAAGCCTGCATATAAACACTGAGCACTCAAGATATTTCACTTGGCCAAGTTTACAGAGCTGCTGACATTGCAAACACCTCTAGTTAAAAGCCAGCTGCATGCAACATACAAGGTAGGGAAAAGTAGTATGACAGCCTCTACAGACAATTTATAAGGTGGACAACTAAAAAGCATACAGGACACAGGGATTTTCTTTGATTCTCTTCAGGATTTATTAAATCCTTATCTTTATATTTATTTGCACTCCTTGTGCAGTTCATGAACTCTATCAGGCAGTCACACCCCAGTATCTCTCTCCTATTTTTAAACACAGTTGTGAATAGACACCTGAGTCAGCCTAAACTCTAATGGCAAAAAAAAAAGTGAATAAACACCCTATCACACAGCCAGAGAATTTGAATGCTAATTGGCCATACATACTGTTGGAATAAGAGCTCCGAAAAATCCTTGTTTGTGTTATCTAGACTGAAGTCTAATAATCCAAACATAAGAATATATAGAACATGAACATCTGCCTTATTATAGAAAAGATTGTTTCAACTATCAGAGTATAAAAGCAGACCAAAATTCTGAATTTCTACTTGTGGAAACAAAACAAACAAAATTTTCATTTGTATGAATGCATGAAATGGCAGTTCTGAATAGAAAACTGTGCTGATCTTTCAGAACCTCCAATTATTCTTCCACATTTGGCAGGGATTCCCATTATTTCACAACAAATAAGCAGTACTGTATAATTATATATTACTATTATTGATGCCAGTACATGGATGTTCCATTATTTTCAACATTCTCTAAGGCAATTTGTAATTAGTACTGTTTGAAGAATCTCAATTTTTTTTTCCTATTAAATTGTTTGACACTAAAGAATGTAAAAATAATATTCCCATATCTGGAACAGCAGACAATACATTAAGAACTAAAAAAAAAAAAAAAAAAAAGATGATGTTTCAGAAGTTTGTCAATTTTTCTTTGGAAAGTTTCATGGGTTTGTTGGGGTTTTTTTCCCCTGTAATCCATAATTAACACACACAAAATGTTGTCAGGAAAATTAATACCAACAAAATAAACATTTGCTTAGACAAGGCTGATACCTAAAAAAATCCAACAGCTGTATACACCAGTCAGCAATGAAAGCAGAGATGCAATCACAGCAAACACAAGTGAGACATCTGAGCAGATGCTAATAACCACTGAGCAGAAGGAATTCTCAGGCACTTTGCAAATCATAGGGAATACATCAACTCCACATGCATGTTCCAAGACCTCCCCTCCTTCCATTAACCACTTGTGCAGCCAGATTCATCTCCAAAATACTAAAGGAAGATAAATTCTGAAAGTATACGCCACTAAATGTCTTCCTAGTTATATGCAAACTGCCACCTACTCAATTTGTTGAAAAACACATTCACAAGAACAGAGCAGTACATTGGCCTGGATAAATTACCATCAGTGCTCAGGTACAACTTCTATTCATGTTAAAGGTTTAAGCAGCAAAGGGATAAAAGCCCAGAGCTTAGATCTTTAGCGAAAGTCTCTACTCGATTTGCACAACACTGGCTCAGCACAAACTAAAATCCCACCTTCCCCCTGGATGCTGCTCTGCAAATGAGGCACAAAACCCAGAGGTAGCTAATGAATATGATGCATTATTTTCTGCCCAGAATCAGCACAATGTTGCTTGGCACAGATGCACATTAACAATGATGAATCTCAAAAGTTCACATTGATTAATTACTCGGATTTTCTCATTCACCACTTCTTACAAAGGGAAGGCAGATGACAATGTTGGAAATATTTCTCCCTTTACCCCACCCCCCGGATATTCTGTGCTACCTTTTTCTTTAAAGGAAACCAACAAACAATGAAACCCTGTTTCTCAGCATCTATTTTTAACTGTAACGTTTTGGGGCTTAGAAGAGGAACCGGATTATCTTAAAACGTAGCTCCAAGGAAGGCAAAGAAGAATTAGGAAAGCTTCTGAAACAGTCAAGCCATTGTGAAAAGAAAACCACTTCCTTATCTAGCAGGGATGCGTAAACACAATTATTGCCAACAGCCTTAATATTCCTCACAGAAGTAGACATTTTTCAGGCCTCAGGCCAAGAGTATGAGGAGTAGGTGATAAGCATTTACACTGGAACCCTTAAACACATTTATACTGGAACACTTCAACACATTTATACTGGAAGCCAAAGGCTTGAACGGTGTCCTTAACGGGCTCGGATTCTAAGGAAGTCAGATCTGATCCACCATGGGTTCACATGACCCTGAGTGATATCAAGTTCAAAATTGTAGCATGTACTATCATAGCTTCCACAAAATCAGGTTTTCAGTATGTAAGCTAATAATTTTGAAACTGCTGTCAAAAGTGAGACCTGCAAATCCATGGCCTTTCAACTAACCTGTTTCTAAATTCAAGGTCATCTACATCTGGGTCTGAGGTCACACTGTCACCCTCTATATAATGAAGAAACATTTCCATTCTGCATAGAATAAAACACAACAATGGCTCCTCAGCTACCACTCTGAAGTTCAAAATAATCCCACAGAGTAAGACAAATGTGTCTTCAAACATTAATAAAAACACAGATGGAAAGCATGCTTGTTTGAACATTACCAACATCAACTAAGTACCCTTAAATCAATAAATATGGCTTTCTCATTCTTTGTGCCATCCAAGCCAGCCAATAGTCATCAATTCAACCACAGGAAGCTGGTAAAACTGACACTACCATTGTTATTAGCAAAATTACTAAGCGACCAGTACCAGAGCATCCTAGTTATTGAATCACATCAGGTCCGTCTTGAGATTTCAAAGAGGGGTGTATTTTGATTTCCATCATCAGCAAAAGGGAAAGTGAGCTAGACACAACTAAATGATTTTCCAAAATTGCAGGAGGAATTGCATAGTATATATGACAACATATAGACGGTATCACCCAGGAAATCCATATACTTCTCTCTAATTAGCTACTTTGGAGCAGATTGCTTTCAATAGGCTCAGGAAAATTGAGCTTGTTTCACTGGAGACAGTTCTGGGTTCAGTTATTAACCTTTTAGCCCTTAAACAAGGAAAGGTCTTTAAAGTGTACATTAACAAGTATACCTGTCAATAGAAATCAAGGTAGAATCAAGATGTGAATTTTATTTATTTACTTCTAAGTAATAAAACAACTCAAAAAAAACCCAAACAAAACAGTACATATTTTGTCACTGATTAACAAATTCAGTCATAATCTACCTGGAAAAGCCTGGAGCAGAGATATCAAGTTTTACAATGTTGCAGCAGCTCCTAAATTTGGATTACATTGACAATACTATTAAACAAGTGCAAGATTTATCCCGAGGCCTCAGGGATACTGCTGGCCAGCACTTGGCAGGAGAGGGAGGTAAGACAGACAGGCATCCCATGCCCATGCCAGCTGATGTGATTAGGGCTGCTCAGCCTGCCCATTCCTGCAGAGGCTGCATCTGTTCCTGAGAGCAGTTGCCTTAACACATGGAGTCATATTCCTGCTTACCAACTCCAAGCTCCTTTCTAGTTGAGGTGAGCCAAGTCCTGATAATTCTCAAGCATCTCCAGGGTTGCCTCGAATGACACTAGAAATGGGGAGAATGTGCCTGTTCTAGAGATCAGAGCCTGTAGAACCATGTACAGATTTAATAAAATGTTTTAACAGTTGCAGAACTGTGTTTCCATTTTCCTTTGGAATCAACTTCTATGTTATAACACAGGAAAAAAGCAAATGGGAAACTGAAAAGTTCTGCTGACACAGATGCAGTTATAATGTTTTAAATTTCCCTTTAGGAAACTTGGATCTCCCTTACTATCAGTTCAAAACAAAGGTATAAAAACAAAGTTATCAAAAGAATCAAAACATTTTCAAAGTAATATTTTAATCTTAATACAGGGAATATTCATAAAATAAATTTAAGCTACATTAAGAAAACAATTACCTAATGCTGCAAATATATATATACTTTGCAGTTTTCATCTGATACAATAAAATTGACTTATATTTTTTCTTTTTTATGCTCAAGTAGCATAGCCTTTTTCATCTCCCAAGGTCCACACAGGGTATAATGAACTATTAAAAATCAATGTTATGGTCTTCTATTACTCAGCTAATAACAGCTTCTATTACTCAGCTAATAACACAAGCAATTATCTAAGGTAAGGCATGTAGATCATAAAAGGGAAAGTAGAGCCCCATCTCTGATTAGATGCTAACAAACTGGATAAAAAAAAAGCACACTGACAAAAATAAAGCCAAAGAATAAAACTCCAACACAAATAAAAATAAAATTTTAAAAAACAAACACCAAAACAAACAACAACATAAAAAAGAGAGAACCTTAGTTTTTGTGCTGGTTTTGGCTGGGATAGAGGTAATTTTCTGCACAGTAGATAGTATGGGGCTAAGTTTTGTTTTGGTTTTGGGCTAGAAAAACTGTTGACAACGCAGGAATCATTTTGTTAGCAATTACCAGGACTTACACATGGCCAAGGCCTTTTCTGCTTCTCATACAGCCCTGCCAGTGAGTGGGCTGGGGGACATACAGAAAACTGGGAGGGGACACAGCCAGGAGAGCTGACCCCAACTGGCATCATGCTCACCATACAAAGCTGGGGGGAAAGAAGGAACTGAGAGACGTGCTTGGAGTGATGGCATTTGTCTTCCTAAGTAACATGTAAGGAGTCCTGCTTGCCTGGGGATGGCTGAGCACCTGCTGGCCCATGGGAAGTGGATCCCTTGTTTTACACTGTTTGCACACACAGCATTTTCTTTACCCATTGAACTGTCTTTATCTCAAGGATATCTCACTTTTGCCATTTCAATTCTCTCCCCCCTCCCACTGGAGAAAAAGAACAAGCAGCTGTGTGTGGCTGAAGTGGCAGCTGGGGTTAAACCAGGACACTGTTGCTAATGGAAAAAATGCCATTATCTCTGTTACACATAGAGAGATGGAAGAGATTTGGAACGAGTATACCTCTACTACTTTTCCTATTGGACAATTATTCACAAGTCTTAACGCTTTTATAGCTGTGTGGGAAAAGAATTCACCTCATCAATTCAACAGGAAACTAACCCAACACATGCAAGGACTATATTTCTTCTGACTTATTATGTTCAATTAGCTTATGGTAAAGCCATAAAAGAGCCAAATAAAAGAATTTGTGTTGCAAGGAATACCTAAAACTATATCAGCCCAGAGTAGGCCCCAAGGTTAGAGAAAGGGGAGAAAGAAATAAAAAAGGAATAGAAATGCCCCACTTCAGTGGCTTCAACCCACTGCATCATTTCAGCTAAACTGTTTTACCACTACTATAATTTTACATTCAGCAAGCACAGAGAAAGGAGGTCAGCTTTCTCTCAAAAAGATTTAATGCCATAGAAGAACACAAAAAAATATTGTGGAGTCCAACAATCAGCCAAACCAAATACAGATCAGAAAAATTTGATAATTTGACAACTCGCTACAGAAGGTCCCACTGTGAAAATCAAGACAGACCCATAATTGCTGTCAATAGTTGTCCTCTGGATCTGAGACAGCTGCATGATAATGCAGAAAAAGAGAATTAAGAAAAAAGTTTCAACTTGGTAATTGAGATGTTTGTCTAACAGAAATCCATACACATCCCGTAATAAAGTTTCAGTAGCTACTTAAATGCCATGCTCTCATTATACTTTTATACTTTGTGGGATTATGTGAGCCCATTCTTAGCACATAGGGAAATAGCTCACCTTGACATATGAGTAAGAAGGTACCACACAATACTAGAAGCAAGAGACAAAATAAGTGAGTCATTTACAAGCAATTTAAATGGATTAGGAGCTCTAGACTACTTGTCTTATGTAATCACCAAAACAGACCTCTCAATCAAGAGCTGTGACATGAGTCAAAATAAGCACATAATCTGAAAGGCAAGAAGAGGGGGCTGCAGCAAAACAGTCTTTCAAAGTAACACTGATCTATCCAGCTCTGGAAAGGATGCAGATGTGCAGCTTCAAACAGGAAAATATATCTACTTTCTATATTAGAAATATTTTTAATCCTTTAAGTACATTTTTTTGATCATTTTTCCAAATGTACTGGTGAGAGGCAGGGGGAAAAGATTCTTGATAATTGACACCTTGCAAACAGCAAAGTAATGGACAGTAACAAGTGCTAAAGATGAAAGATTCTTTGGGAAGGAAAAAAAAGAGGGTTTATTAGTTGCTTGGGAAGCTGTAGGTGGGGTTTGATTTCGGCTTTTTTTTTTTATCTCGTTTCCAGCTGTAGTGGTTTTAAGACAGTTTGCTTCCTTTAAACAGCAAATTGCCTACTAGAAGCACCACCTTTGTATTTCAGCCTGATTTGTCAAGCAGAAAGCATCTGCATTTCAGTAAACATAAGGTAGATTCTTTAATAATCTATCCAAAACACAAATTTAGAAAAGCAAAAAGCCTTGAAATAACCTTTAAAGGCAGAAAGTTTTAGCTACACAGAAAAAAGTAGATAAAAAATAAGGCTTCATTACTTCATTAACCCAATGTATGACATTAATACACTTGATATTTGTCACATCTGGTGCATAGCTACCCTCAACAGTTCTCTTCCCAGTAATCTAGAAAAATTATAAAAGAGGTAAATTGATATTATACTAAGATAGTTATCTTTCTCCCCCACTTCTGCTCACTTATGAAACTTTCACTGTGCATTAATAGAGTTTCCAGTTTAATATTGTGTAAGTGCCCATGAAAACTCTCATGAATGAAACACTATCAGCTAAGAGAAGATGTCTAAGACCTTGGTCCAAGTCCTGGCAGGGCACCCTCTCAAGACAGGTGGAACTTCAAATACACGAAAAGAATCTAGGTCTGTGATCCATACTTGTCTTTGGCAGTGAAGGACACTAGAGCAGTTAACTACGGCTGTAGGAAGGCTGCCACGCTGCCTGCACAGTCAGCAAGAGGGAGTGGGTTCTCAATTCTCCCACTTCAGTGCAAACCCTGACAACTTGCTTTCCACTTCTGGGGGGTTGGAGCAGGGCTGCCAGACTCGTGCTGAACAAGCTGAGGCTCACAGACACATTCTGTCTCTCCAGCTCTCCTCATTGGGAAGGATGAACACCTGGGAGAAGGAACTTCAGCTACTACAGCTCATCTGTCAACACTTGGTGGGAAGACATGCACAATTATTTTACATTGAAATGAGGATGAGTTAAGAGTATATGACTGTAACTTTAGTGGGATGCTTTTTTTAAGTATGCAACTTGACCATTAATATACCCAAATCAAAAAATTAATTACATAGAAAAACATTCTTCTTTGAGACAGATTCAAGAATGATCAGGGGAAAAGCAGAGTTTTGAGTGGCTTACTACAAGGCCAGAGATTACAGAAAACATTCTAGAGCATAATTTAACCTGCCTTTAAAAAAATGAAAACATTTGTTTTCAAAAAAAACCTTCCAAATTTGAGAGAGGTTGTCACAGTGCAGCCAGCTCAAGAACAACAGTGACTCAGTCCTCCTCAACCTAGGGGGCTGGTAAACTCTGAAACTTGACAAAAACTTTACTTAAAATCTGACCTACAATAGGAAGTTACATGTCCATCTGTGCAGACTAACCAGTGTTATATATCACTGTGATGACTTCTAAAAAGAAACCCAGAAGATGAACATAACATGTTTGGAATCAATGGAAGTGGAAAAAACCCATATCAAGCCCCACAAAGCACATTACTAGAAGTGAAAGTCTCCTCCTTAAGGAACCACTGCTTGGTAAACCCTCAGGATCCTTCGAAAACCCAGGATATCCTTTTCCAGCACTGACTGGTAGGTTGGAGCAGCTACAGAATATATATCAATTCATAGTGATTTATTTTTCATTTGGCACAAAAGCTCCTTCTGTGTGGACATGACGGTGCTTTAGGCCACATTTCAATCCAGGAAAAACCATCCTTATAGGCATCTTAACTGAAACTCAAAGTGCTCAGACTGCTTGTAGACTGCAGCATATGAAGTTAAATGTGAAATATCTTCACAGAAATTAATATCGGATTTTGAGCCATTCCTCCCACTCTCACGGTATTGTAGGAACCAAAAGGAAAATTTGGTGGAAAACTGGTGGAACAAGCTGGCAGATTATGTGTACACATGCCAGGGTCCTTCCTTCCAGTGGGAGTCACTATGTGGCATTGTGCACAGGTTTACAAGGACTTTCCTCAAGCACCTGAGCAGTGCTTTGAGAATAAAGCAGTGCTACTACCCTGGTATATGTTCTTATTTCTGCAGAGACTGGTATGTCAAATAAATGAAAGCCTCCTTCCCACTTTAAATTTCTTAGCATGGATTGACTCTGCAGGTAAAGTTTTTCATTAAAATCCTGTGGCTCAATTTCCTGCATCTACACATGCCTTGACCTTATTTCCAGGAAGCAAGTGAAATCCAGTTCAGCCTTTTCTTGTTAATTTAGATTCAAACACTAAACAAATCTAGTGAGGATAAGCCTGATAAAAGCATCAGTGAACTGCCTGGCTGCCATGTGTGAAATTCAGGAATGATCCAGAAATGAAACAACTATTCATTGAACTAAATAAAATTACTTATGTTGTTGGGTGATGTTCCTATTCTTTCATTATCAAGTAATTGACCTGTACTAATGCTATATGCTTTTTTGCCCAATCTATTAAGATCCAGAAACCAGTTCTTGATAATTTCTGACTGAAATTTCTGGCAGGCAGCAAGTGACATAATACGAGGTGATTAATTCCAGTGAAAGTAGGAAGGTAAAGGCTTTATAGGTAAAAGAGAAACTCTGAGATAAGGAAAAAATAATAGCTCAAATATATGATCCTTCAAGATGGCATCCAAGAACCACTAAGGACTAAAAAGCCTTCGTAAACTGCAGTAGATTGGATCATGCATAACACGCTCAACTATGAAGCATCTCTCTTCAAATGCAAATAGGGCTCTTTTCTTTAAGGGCAAATACAAAACAGAAAATAGGCATGTCTGTGTAGGAGTTGGACTCATCTTCCAAACCATCCCATTTGACTTCTGTCATATGAAATAACTTCCAGTTCTTTTAGTGGCAATCAATACTGCCTGTTTCAATTAATCTGAAGCTAAATCAATTTAGAAACGATGTCACTGGTGTACTGACTGACAACTGACCACTTCAGTATTACTCTGGTGCTCTACAGTGGAAACCATATCCAAAAAAGCCAAATGTTTCTTCAATTTGTTGTATGCTTTGGGTTGGGATCTTTTACTTTCTTTTTTAAAATTTCTCCAGAATTAATTCTTTGAATAGAATTATATTCATTACCTAAGAACAATTATTTTAACGTCATTCACAAGAACCAGAATAATGTCACATATAACTTGACAAAATGAAAACATTTTAAATCCAAATACATCAGGAAATTCACTAAAGAAAAGCAATTCCAAGCAAAACCTCAAATTTTATTAAAGTAATAAAAACAGAGAGGTGCAGAGCATCAAATATTGCATCTTCACAAAGTGATTTATCATGCAACATTTCAAATGACAAGATAAACGACAACTGAGATTGAAGAAGGAGGTGTGTCCTTAAAAGTTTATCCTGTCTAGTTAGAGTTTATCTCTAGGGGGATTCAAGATGATAGGAGTAGAGGGTAGCTCTGAAAATTTTTCAAAACAGAAGATTTTAAGTGCATTTTTTAAATCATTATTTGTGTTCCAAACTGTTGTGGTTTAACCCCAGCAAGCAACCAAGCCCCACACAGCCACCCGCTCACTTCCCCACCAGCAGGCTTGGGGAGAGAATCAGCTGCGTAAAAGACAGAAATCTTGTGGATTGAGATAAAGAGAATTTAATCGGGAAAGAAAAAGCCATGCACACAAGCAAATCACAACAAGGGACTAATTCAGTGCTTCCCATGGGCAGGCAGGTGTTCAGCCATCTCCAGCAGAGCAGGGCCCCACCACACACAGCAGTGACTTGGGAAAACAAACACCATCACTCCAAACATCCCCCTCTTCCTCCTCCTTCCCCCAGCTTTATATACTGAGCATGATGTTACATGGTCTGGAATGTCCCTTTGGCCAGTTTGGGTCACCTGTCCAGGCTGTGTCTCCTCCCACTCTCCCATTCACCCCCAGCTTCCTGGCCAGTGTGGCCACATAAAAAGCACAAAAGATCTCGGCTGTGTGTGAGCTCAGCAATAACAAAACCTCTCTATATTTCAACCCTGTGTTCAGCACAAATGCAAAACACAGCCCCACATCTGCCACTGTGGAGAAAATGAACTCTACCCCAGCCAGAACCAGCACACAAGCATACCTCAATTTAGTTCCTGATTTAACCAAACCTAAGAGCATCCATGCCATTCAATTACATTCTGGCTCTTAAAAGTGACCATCTGCTTCATTAATATATGAGGCTTTTTAGAAAGTAATAAAAATCCCTAAAGAATAAGGGTGACTTTATTATCTTCCCACATTATTACTATAGGTCCAAATCCATTTAGAGTTGAACAAAGCAAATAAAGGATGACAGCCTAAATTCATTTGGCATATCAGTAAAAAACAGAAATTATTTCAGTTTAAGACAGTATACATTTATCCTTTTTTTAGCTAAATTTTTGGTGAAGTAAAGTAAATATATTTATGCAGATTTGAGGTGCATGCTGTAGAACTTCTGCCTCTCAGACAAGGGATAAACAATAGAAGACAGTTGAAATTATGCATATGCAACTTGGGTTATTTTATTGTATTTTAGAGAACAGGTATAAGCTAGATTGAAACAAATTCCTATTAATCAAAATGAATGTTCTTTTAGCTTTTTGCACAGATTACTCTTCCAAATATCACAGTGGCCGGATAATGAGTTGGACACTTGACACCAAAAGAAATAATACTTGCCCCAAGAACCTTCATGATCACAAGACGCAGCAATCAGCAAAGTACTTTGGAATTCTTGCTTTGTTTCGTGGGACACTAAGCCCTTGTTGTAAGTGGTTACTTGATGAACAGTCCCTCAAGGGCAACAAAAGATACCTCTGCTGGCACAAGATGTTGCTTGGTTAGAGCAGCAGCAGCAGAGCTCAAGTCTGCGATAAGACAGAAGGGGAACTCTCATGAAAATATCTGGGACTGAAGCTCTCTTATGCTGTATTTATTGGGCTTGAATCTATGTTCTTATAAGCACAGAGAAAAATACAACCTGTGAAAAGAGAGATTTACTTTTCAGTAAACCCCCTTTAGGATCCCTGCTGGAGTAACTTGCTCTATTCCTCCCCCACCTCTCAAAAATATATTTATCATGATATGTTGAATTTAACAGAAGAAAAACAGTCCACCACAAAAACTGAAGTGCTTCAGAAAACTGATGGATTCTTGTCCTCCTGTTGGAGAAGTTGTGGCCAATTTCAATCTGACAAGTGGCTTGTAGGCAGCCATGGGACTATGGCTGGTTTGGTGGCAGATACGCAGATTCAACATTAACAGAGCACAGATGGCCAAGGCATTCAGCCCCCACAATGAGCCTCCACATTTTTCCTGGACTTTGCCTGCTCAGAGGAAATATTGACAAGAGGGTCCTCCACATAGGCCACCAACAAACCAAACCACTTAATTTAGGGTTATTTTGAAACTGAGTTCATGAAGCATTCAACTTTTTCATTAAATATTTCAAGCTTTACTTTGGACCTAGTAAAATACTGTGGAAAAATTCAATGAAGAGCAATGAAAATCATTTAAAAATATTTTATCTTCTCAGCTTATTTAACTGAGAAGACTAACTTCTAACTACCTGCAATAAACCTACAGCTGGAGGATCTCAATCCAGCAAACAAGTATATAGCAAGATCTAAGAGCAAGAAACAGAGTTGAAACCATTTCAAAAGAAAAATAAAACCCAAATGTTAAATGAGGATCATTTATCATTGGGATAGTTTACTGGAGTTTATGAACACTTCAAACAAAAACCAAAAAAAATGGAAAGCTTTGGGTTACACATCCCTGGTAATCTTAAAAAGTTTCCTCCTGTCCATCCTAGACTTTTTTGAGCCTTGCCTGGACAAGTGTGGGGTGAAATGTGTAGACAGATAAACATCAGGACATCTTGATTCTAGCAGAGGTTTCCTTTTATCACAACAAAATTACAATAAACAAAGCATCATCATAAATAAAGCTCTGGATAGAGAATACATTTGCATACATATGCCTTTCTAAGTATTTTCGAGCAAGTTATCTGTAGAAAAAGCCTAAATCTTCCTGCAAATTTTGATTGGAGTTTTATTGCCTGTGTACATCATCACAATCATTGACATTAGGGTCCACCCACATATTTCAGATTACAATATCTGGATTTCTGGTTTTGTCTAAATTAAACATGACTCTACATCACTCCTCTTTTTGCCACTGGGTTATTATGTTTTATTGTTGTGTATTTCTATACCCACTTCTGTCTGCTACTATCTTGCCCTCCCTCTGCTTCTGGTAGAAAGAGAGAACAATACATATTCACTGACAAAGAACTGAAAATTTTATGTCTTCAAAACAGTATTAATGCAATTTTCTTTGGCATGTTGCGATGCCAAAGGAAAGCTCATCGTTCTGGTAAATACAGATGGAAAAGGCATTTTAACAGCTGACTTTTTCTTTTGTGGGTTTTTTCCCCCAGTTTTGAATTTTCACTTCAAGCAGTCTCTGGTGTTTGCATTTTGCATCAGGCACCAGCAATTAACCTGAATGAAAATACCTTCCCTCTGGTAGAAGAGATGATGAAAATCATTTCATGTCAGTGGAACCAAACATTTGGAGAACAGCTTCTAATCAAGATCGATACTTATAATGAGAAAAGGGCTTAAAACCTAGCAAAGCAATAATGCACATATTAGTTTTTTGATTGAACATGCTGATAACCTCAGAAACAAACATTGCACCAGTCAACCTGCAGCAAACATAATGGGACTGCCACTCTCACAGGGGGTTTGATTCAATCAGTCCCAAATCTTCACAAAGGCAGACACCAAAATACTGTGCACCCCCAGCTACATCACTGCTCTTTTATCTAACACATTTCAGCAGAGGCTTAGTCTCAAAAGACATTGCTAATTTTTTTTTCTCCCCCCTTATTTGAGGTATAATTAACTTTTCTAAACAATATACAGTTAGGCTAACGATTTCGTTTTGTAGGCAAGAGAATAACTACTGTGTTTTCATTTTAATGTATAATTCCAGCCCAATAATCCTACAGGGAAGGTTTTTAATAAGATATGAAATTTCAGAGGAAGAGAAAGCAGTAGCATGAATGGCCTCTTCCTATTCCTTCTGCAGTACTTGTTTTCAGTATCTGAGGTAAGAGACATTTAATGCCCTTTGGGTTTTATAGTTTATTTTACAATTTTCTATTAATGAGTATCAAGGAATGCAGCACTGTCCAGATATAGTGCAAATTAACAGGGGTACTTATAGAGCCACATTTGGTCTAGATCTTAACATGGTTTTCTCCCAAGACATAATTCAGTTCTCAAACTCATGATGGCTCTGTACATGTGCAGATAATCCAAATTTTTCCCCTCAATTCCTTGGTCACATAAAATTTGTACAGTGGGAAATCCCTCCTGGCTCAAAATGGGAAGAAAGGAAACTACTACAGTTTTTGTGATCTAACCTTTCCTGCCCTGAAGACGTGCAAATGGAAACAAGGTGTTCCAACAACCTGCTGCCCAAAATTTTCAACGAAACGGGCCATTTCCCGGGCAATGTTTTGATTTTCTTAAGTGAAAAAACATTCAGCTGGAAAATATGCAAGCAGCTCTATTAAATACCATTAAAACCATTAAAGCATTGATAATTTCTGTCTGCAGCAATTTGCTAATAGCACCAAAGACACATTCTGGGTGACTCAGCACTGACAATGAACTACAACTGTATGATATCAGGCATCCACACAGTATCTGAGAGATTTGAGATGGAATGTAGATCACAACTCAAGCTTCCCTTTCTCCCCCGTAGTCATTCTTGCATGCTTCAACTCTTTTCCTTCCCTCTCAATTCTACTTTCCCAAAGTCAGCACAAAGTTACAGCAGTACTTCTATTTCTGGAAGTACTTTTAAACTGCACTTCCCCCTCCATGCACACATATTATATCTGAGCTCAAAACCACATTGTTTGCAATCAAGCAAGCGCTTTTCAAGGAGTAAATGTTTCATCTTGAGCAACAATGCCGTAATAATTCAGATTTTCACAATTTTCACAAGACCTCCGGAAGCCTAGTTTAAAAATTTTAAGGATGCAATGAGGACAGAGAAGTTCATCTGGGAAGACCATCTGAGTTGAGCTCTGTGGAGGCAGCCCATGTCTCAACAGCTCCCATACCCTCTAAACTTCAGAAGACAGCAATAGCAGCTCAACATAGTCAGATTTCATGGGGAGCAGGCATTAGACAGACCTGACTCAAGAGTGCTCAATGCCAGAAGAGAGGCAGGAAATACTGTCCTCAGCACCATCTTGTAGCTCAGCTCTGCTTGATTCAGTATCTGCATAGGGCTCAAGGGGCTTAGCCTGGGTTTTGACTCCGTGAAAGGCCCCCTTCCTGTCATTCCAGTCAGCAACACAAAGGGAGACTGACATCAATGACAAATAAAAGTATCAGTTTCCCCAGGAGTTCCAAAACAGACAACTAACAGATCAGCATCCTAACAGACCAGTAGTGAGAACAGATACCAACATTTTCTTTTAAAAAATATGCTCAATCATTTAGCTTGCACAGGATAATCATTTCATGAACCAGACATCTAAGGAACCATATTATAAATTGCATAATTCACTTAATTTGGTAAAGGATTCAACTGGTTAGCAGTATAGTAAAACCATATTCAGTTCACCTAGAAATACCTATAAAGAGTCAAAAGTATCTAATATTATTTTAGGTCTACAGAAATGTGAGCTGTACTTACAGCCAGAGGTCTCAACAGTTCAAGATTATTACTATAAACTTCATAGCAGCCGTTCCATAACAAGTTTAATTTTCTTCTCAAGCTGTGTGAATTTCACTGAAATGGGCAAAGTGGCACAAGCTCAAAAACAGAGATGAAATTGGCTTCTGTTGACTTCCTGGTATTTATTGCATGAAGAGGTAAATATTGACAATGATTAAGACAGATTAGAAGAAGGTTAGCAAGTCAATATGTGCCTTGAAGGAAGAGAACACTTGATATTTATTAAAGTCACGGTATATTAACTAGAGATGATCTTCCTTTGCTTTTTTTAAAGGCAAAGAATGTTGGCTTGCGAAGGACCATTCATTGCCATCTAGCAGCTCATTTGACTTTAACCAGTGTTTTCCTGTGTTTTGAAAAATCCCAAATATTCTCCCTCTGGATGCTTGCAGAACACTATTTCCTTCTTGCCTTTGAGCCAAACAGCATGTGCTCCTGTGTCTGTATTTTTACTGGCACTATTGCTATCACAAATACTGAGAAATTTCTCTTCAAGTTTAAGCACATGAGGCCTGTCCATAACTAGCAACGCATTTCAGTATATATCTGCATGCAAGAATAACATTTTCATTCTTTGCTGAAAGATGATTGATTTATAATTTTAAACTGGGAGATAAAAATCATAAAAATTATGGTTTTGTGGGAAAAAAAAAACATGGTTCTCTCCATTTGCTTCAGCAAAGGTCTTGCACGTACTAGATTCACTTTCAGGTCCAAGTTTACCAGTAATATAGAGTTCTAAACTGGAAACCATTTTTCCATGCTTTAACAATTTGAAGCCAGGTTTAAAAAGTTGGAGTAGTATGAGTTACCAATAATGGCCAAAACCAGATCAGAATGTAGGAGCTTTACATTAAGTTTTGCATTTGGTTTCCAGTTTTAAAACCACCCTGCAAACATGAATAAAATCTTGAAAGGAGAATTTATGAACATTTGCATATTTGAAGACTACAAAGAAGGTCACTCATTACATAAAAGATATTCAGAAGTTTCAAAAGATCCCTTCATCAAGATACTGCTTTGTGACACAAATGAGTCAGATTTTAAGAGAGGAGGTCAGATCAGTATGTATGAAACCTAAGTCACAAAATGGGTCAGGCTGGAAGGGACCTCAGTGGGTCATCTGCTCCAACCTCCCTGCTAGAGCACCTGGCACAGGATTCTGTCAAAACACTTCCTGAATATCTCCAGTGAGGTAGACTCCACAACTTCTATGGATAATCTATTCTGGTGCATGGTCACTCACACGTCTTCCTCACGTTTAGAAAGCTATGCTTTGAAATTATGTCCCTGGTGTTCAAATGGAAATCAAAGGAAGATATCACCAACGTTTGACCTAACCTTTAGCTTCTGCTCAACATCATAGATTTTGGCTAAGAACAGCATTCATTGTGGGGAGCTGCCATTGTTAAAAGGAATTTTTGAGCCATTCCTGAGGAACATCATAGTAACAATAAAATGCTGTATAATAGAAAAATTAGTTTCTTGTAAAGAAAATGTTATAGCCTCAAGTTTCAACAGCTTATTGTGAGCAAAGAGCAACAAGTATCTATTTAAAAATAAAAATATTTCTCCCACTTGAAGTTTAACAACAACAACGTCTAAAGTGTTCTTTGATATTTTTAATTATTATTTTTTCAATACCTCCAGAATAGATCCCAGAGAACTGTAGAGAAATCCAGTATGCATGGGCAAGATACAATCTTGCTGTACACTGAAATATTGTTTGGGGCAGAAAAGACAGCTCTGCTGCCCCAGAAGGGATTGGCCAACTTCTTGTGTCAGTGTTCCTTTTTCTGGTTTGCTTTATAACAGATTGTTAACCTGTCATTTCGCTTCTAACTGGGTTTCTGCTTTTCCCTGGCTGTTCTCTCCAGCTGACTCATTTGGCCTAGTTCTCCAAGTGACAGAGAACTGAAAACAGGAGTGTCCTCATCAAGAAACTGCTATACATAAAGGAAACAATACAGCACCCCGAAAATGCAAAAAAAAAAAAAAAAAAAAAAACAAACCAAAAAAACCCCAAAAACTCTAAAATAGAATTTCTTTTAAATGTGCAGTTGTAGCAGTTTTACAAAACCTTTTTGTTTTAGGATCCATGTTTGATCATATACCAATATGTCCAAAACAAAGCCCCACAGTTTTCAGTCCCAACAGTATATCTTCCTAAATTTCTTTCACCAAGCTGCAAAGCCCCAGGGGGAATCCTAGGGCAGCATTTCAGGCTTGCTTTTCAGAAGTGCAGGTCAACAGTATCCTATGTTCAAAGCTCTATAACAAATTGTCACCAATGGTACCTGTTATCTTCAGTACTATATTCTCAATGTATCTTATAGTAACAATGTACTACATGTATTCCTAAAGCTGGGATGATTATCTAGGATATTTAAATCTACTTTTGAGTTTTCCTGAAACTGTTTTCATCCTGCAAAGTAATATGCCTCTTTTACTGATAAATATACAGAAGAGCTTTCATTGAAAACCTTTTACTGTACTTAATTAAACTCCAAATTATATTCCTCACATTGCCCACAAAATACTGCCCAAGAAGCAAATTAAGAGCTCACAAGGAAACATCCTAGATGTAAACTTCAGCATATGTTCCAAAAGCAGTAAGTGAAGCTAGCATTGCCTGAGGAAGCCTTTTGCAAAAACACATATTCAAGGCTGCTCAGAGAACTTGTTCTTACAGTGGTCAAATCACAGAAGTTGTTCAAGTAGCTCTGCAAAATTATTCTGCATGTTGAAACAGAACAAGAGCTCACTGAAATTGCAGAAATTTAGTTCATGAAGAGTGGGTATAAATCTTACATGCTCTAACAGAATCATCAGAGGTCTATCTGTGGTAACTCTGCTTGCCCTGCACTTCTTTCCTATTTATCCACACCACCCCCACATGCTGTATACCTCCTACTATTCTCCATGGAAGAAAACTCATCCCTGTTGGTACAGTCCTGCTTTGGCAGCCTTCCCTCCTACCTCAGGCCATACAACTGCCAGTTCACAGCTTCTCTGGTCTCAGTTCAGCCACCGGCCAAGCTGGAAGGCCTGAGCAGCTTCCAATATATTTCCTTTTCTTCATTGCTCTCTGCCTGAGCCCTGCATGTTGAAGAGGCAGCTAGCAGCTAGCCACCAGCAATCAGCTGTGCACCACCTGCTCCTCTAATGGCCTGAGCATCTTCCCTGGATTAAGAAGAAACTTGATTCACCCATAAGCAAGAGAATGAAAGGCTGCTGCAAACATCACACAGGCATAAAACAGAACACCACAGTTCATGCATGTATGAATATGCAGGCCTGGTAAAGCTGTCAAGTTTCCTCTTCAGCAAGCTCTCTTCTCCATGCCAGAGACTCCCTGAAACTTCAAGCACAATGTGCAGAATGAGCTGGGACTTCAACTTCCCTGGAGGCTGTAGATTTACCAGCTGAGTTCACAGTTCACTAAAATAAGATACAGCCATATTCAGCAACAGGGTTTAATTCCATTAAGTAATTATTTCACCTGTGGTCTAGGGTATTAATTTTGTTAGAGTCTTATAAAAGAAAGTCATTACAGATGCCTTAAAGGTGAACACCTACAAAGTGAATGGCAGCTATAAATCCATCACTATCTAATTGTTGCAGTTCATATTCCAATGTATTTCCTTGCTCTGTCATCTCCTTCCTTCTTTTTCTCAGTCAAAGATTTACTTTTCCCAATAATTAAATTAAATTAGATAAATTTGAGCCTAACTGAAACTAATTTTGTATAATATCCCAAACCATTTGCATAAGGCTTCTAAAAATCTCCAAGCTATTTCTCTAGGCAGTAGGGTAGCTAATTTTCTACCTCTCCAAGCAGCCTTCAATGCATCACAGATCATATGTTTAGAAGACAGGATAATTTTATTCCTTTGCAAAAAAAAAAAAGTGTCCATTGAAATCCTAATGCATCATGAAAATTCCATGTTTCCACAGAGATTAAATAATTCACCCTCCATGGAATATATTTGATCGTATAATAACAGGCAGACATAATCATTATGACCTGAATATCACCATTTAGGAAATCAATTCCTGAACTTTTGGGATATGCAAATCCAATTGAGTCTTGAACTGTGGAACTCTCAAAATGAACTGAGACTTTTGGCAGCGTGCAAATATTCACCATCCCTTCAGGCTGGGCCAATGTATCTGGCATCCTCTCCCACATACAACAGATTCCATCTCATCCCAGTAGGATATCCTTCCCTGCAACAATTTGGTTTACAAAAGCTAAACTATACTACAGAAGTATTGTAATTATGATAGTTGCTTATCAAGGATAAATTATTAGAAACAAAAGGAATTAAATATGAAATTGTTGCTCACAGGCATTTGTCTCTCTGTGCATTCTTGGAATACAGAGTTAATTTTTCAAACAAAAATCAGTCCCTTGGCCACAACCCCTCACTGACACAGTGAACATCTGACTGAGCCTGACTCAGAACCTGTTGTTTTGAACCATGGATGGGCTGAGCTCTTGTTTGACTATATATAAGAATCTGGCAGGACTCACCAAGATCCAAAATAGCCAGATCTCTCACGACTCTTTCATAGTGGCAATTTTCAACACAACAGAATTAAAGTGGTTTTTCACTAAAGCGGGACGAGCAAACACAGAACAGCATAATTCTTTTTTTTTCCAAGCATCTAAATATAAAGCTATTCATATTCCAGACTAAGACTACAGCTCCTACTGTACTTGAAAATTAACTCTAAATTCTAGGTGATCCATTTTTTTTCTGGACTCTATATGCAAGGAAAACTCCTTTTGAAATTAATATATTTCAAGCATTAAAAAAGAATTTTAATTCCACAGGTCAGCAAGCCAGTGCTGAAAATTCCCCAAGGCAAAGTGCTCAGCAGAAGCCTATTCATAGCAGAGACATGAGGGATTCACATCATGAAGTCACAATGCCAATTTCTGTCCCCCCCATTTTAGGAAGAGCTTAAACCCTAAACAATTCACCAAGGAACGTCTATCACATTACATTTACAACCATACCAAAAACACTTCTAGGTCCCTGGAGGGCTCAGTTATAATCCCACATTTAAGTTACAACCTGAGTCTCACATCCCATCTGTCTAAATGACTTGCTAGGGCTAGCACAAGTCAACAGCAAACTCTCTGGTGCCACACTCAACCCTCTTCCCTTGGTGTTCCAAGCATCTAAAATACAACTATTAAGAGACCCAAACACAATCTGCTGCAGTGCAAAGGCACATTATAAATTATTTTTTGGAAGTTTTGAAACCCTTGAGTGCATTTTCACCCAAGTAAAGCAAATCCTTTGTGCCCTTGAGCGTGCACACAGGAAAAAGAGTACCAGATGCTTCTGAAGACTCCTCATTCTGCATTACTTTGTGACTAGGACCTAAAACCTGTTATTTCTTTCGCAGAAAGAAACTAAATTTCTTTTTGTTTTTATGCAATTATTCTTTATTTGGAGGTGGGAGAAGTACTTCATCCTGACACTTGAATAATTACAGCTTAGACTTCAATTCTTTTCAACAGTCTGCATTACAGTACTTTTCCTTCCATTACCCACAGGTCTGCTGAGGCCCTGAGTAATCTGGAATAGGAGGGAATATATATATCCTGCACTTCCATGAAGGCAAAAACATACACAGCCAACAACAGCTGCAGTAACAGAAATCATTTAAAAATCTCTTTATCAAGGTGCTGATAGGAAGAGATAGGATGCATTTAGGGCACAGAGACTGGAGAGAGGAGTCAGTGCATTATCCCAGTACCTGGGAGTCCTGTTCTGCCAAGGACTTCCAAGTCATCCTAGGTAAATCACAGCATTTCTCCAAAACCAGGCTCCCCAAACTGTCAGTTTCTCTGCTATTTCTCCAGTATCCTCTAGTATCAATTGATAGAACTGTTGTTCTTTTCCCCACAGGTTCGGATAGCACACAATAGGCAATACTGAAGTTCAGTGGTCATAGGAGTTGAAAGGAGTACCCTCAAATCAAAATATTGTATATGTTTACCTGAATAACTCCAACATGCTTAAAGCATTGTAAAATCAAAACTCTTGTTCAAACTCACTCATTAAAAGTGAAAAAAATGCCTAATAACCAGAGCAGGCCTTGGTAAAAACACAACATTAATGAAAATATATACGCATATCTAGATTTCTTTGAACTATTTTGATCTGGAAAGTAGGTTGTATGGCTCTTATTGTCATGCTTTTTAATGAAGTTTCTAATAGCTCACAAAAATAGCAGAAACTGCAAACAAAAAATACATGTAACTCTTAGTACATTCATATAGTCTAATTAATATAGAGTATAAATTAGAGTATAATTAATATACTCTAATGTATATAGAGGATATGTTTATAAATGAACTTAAAAACAACGCAGGACTTATTAGTCTGAAAGCACATCCAGAAACTACGTAGAATAAAAATAATTCCAATCATAAATAAAGTGGAGGAACAGATAATCACTACAGCAATGTCCATACATGAAAAACACTGAGAAAAGATACAACATGAAGAAAATTATAGTAATACTATGCACCTGTGTCTTTTATGGGTATAAAGAAACAAACAGGCTGAAATACCAATTTGATTGACAGAAAAAAAAATAGAATTTGGGAGTGATCATAAAAGATACATTTTACATTAGGAAACAAGGAATCGTTTAGAATATCAGATTTCAGGTAGTAAATTGCCAAGTAGAAAGCTTATTTAGAAGCAGTAAAATAATGGTAGTAATTAAAATAACATTTGAAAGTATATTTTCTGGACTATTTTAACAACAAAAAAAATGCATAATTACTTGCACTGAATATTTTTTGCAATGCAGCTGCCGGATTCGTGCCACACTGAATTTATTCACTATGCTTTTTTTAAAAAAAAACTAGACTGATACATTTTCCATGAAGTTATTTAAATACCACCCCAAGATGCCAAGTTGGCTCTGTGACTGTAAAGATATATTTTTTAAAGAGTGTGAAATAATTCATTAACATATTCATGAGGGAGTAAAATAACTGCAGACTTCAGGTGAAACAGTAGCTTAAGTATCACCAGAGCTAAATTGCATCAAAAGGTGCTAAATCCTGTGAACGTGCTTGCTATAGCACCACAGAGACTTCTACCAAAACAGCCAAGTCTTCATGTAAGTCCCCAAGAGCTTTACAACAAAGAGGAGAAATTTGATTTAAATAAGGACACTGGCACAAAAAAGTCGCCATAACAGGGGGGTAAAAAAAAACCCCAAAACAAAAACTGAGGAAGAAATAAGGGGGAAGAAAGCAACAAGGGCATTTCCAATCAGAAAGTAACGTTCTGGCAAACGAGGGAAAAGTTGGTTTACAAACCGCATAGAAACGTTGCCTCCATCTTATCTTTTAAAAGAGACTATGAAATTCCCCCACAGATATGCGTGACCAAGTATTGTTCATGCTAGCTAGAAAAGCAGTGTTGCCTGTACAACATTTCCTGCAGTGGAGACAGGACATCCAGATTAAGAGCATGGGAAAGAGCAGTGAGTCATCATTACATTAGGACCTGTCTAATCTATTCTTATTCCTTTAACTACTGTTTCCCACATTTAGAAAACAATCACTGGAGCTGCAATCTCCCAGTCTTGTAACTGTCTAATGTTCCATGTTGGTTGGGAGCAGAGAACAGGATTATATGATTATCCTCTTTTCTTTGCAAATATTGCCTCTCCTTCAATTTTGATGTCTTTGTTAACATATCTCTCTAGTCATGACTGTACATGTGATTTGTCTTTAATGGACTCTTGTTGGGTTGTCTGCAGTTTCTTTATCTTCTGTTAAAAACATGCAAAAAGAAATTAGCCCATTAGCAAAAATGCAATAGTACCAATTTGGTAAACAGTAAAACAGTTTGTTGCTGTAAACAGCAATACAGAATAATTAATACTAAACAATTCCACTACAATTGAAGAAATATATTTAAAATAAACTGATTGTAGTTTTCCAGAAAGCACAGATTAAGAACCGCTGTTAAAGAGGACCTTCCATCATCATCCTCAGGACTGTTTTGATTCAGGACAACTGCATTTCTCAATAAGTTTGCTTGGGCTTGTATTTGCGTTTTCTTCTTTTTTCTTTTTTTTTTCTTTCTTTTCTTTTTCTTAAAGTAACTACCTCAAAACAACCCATGTGTCCCAAATAAAACAGCAGCTCTGCACAGTCCTCTTGCATTCACCCTTCCCATGCATTAACTGTGTTGTACTGCCCATTTTAAGGTGGTGCAGTTGAAGGCAAACAGATCCATGCAATCCTTCACAGGGGTCAGACTTGCCTTCCACCCTTACGCATGAATTTACACATCATCTGACATTTATAGATGTGTGCTCTCGTTGGTCCTTGTCTCCCTCCAGTGGTGGGAGGATCAGACCTCTCTACACCTCAAACAAGATACGTGGTCATCCTCTGACTATATTATACAGCTAAGTCTTCCACAAACTTTTTGTTGCTCCACTGAATGAGGAATGCCAGAAATACTTGTTGTTTTTCCTCTAAACATGCAGCTTCTTGTTATTTTAATACTAGTTCCTTTCCATCTCCAATTCATCACTATTCAAGGTCAATCCTGGTCTCTTATGTAGTTTCAACTTCAAGCCATTAGCAAATTTCATTAGCACATTCCTGTTTTTATCCTACTTTTTGGTAATTAGTGAAAATAATAAATAAGATCGATGTCAAAGCCAGTCCCTGAGGAACTCCACTAATAACCTCCCTCCAGCCTTATAGCTTCTTTCAACGCAGTTTCTTGTTATCTCCTTCAGTCACTCCCAAAGCATTTGTACTAACAACCACCTCCTCCAGTTTAGATAGCAGTTTTCCCCACACAGCACCATATGGAGGGCTCTGCTGGGGTTTGGGGCAGATTCAATCTTTTCTTTGCTCTCAAGGTGAGTGACATGGCTATGAGAAAGACAGAGGATGCACTGCAAGAGGTGTTGTCAGGGGGAAAATTAAAAAGCCATCATATGTGGCCCTGATGAGACCTTATCTGGAAGATTATGCATAACTTTTACATTTAACAATATTTAAAAAAGAAAAAGCCGTGAAGGAGGGCAATTAAAAAGTCACACGTGGAAGCCAAATAGAAGGGCCTACTCTTGTAACTTAGCACAAGGATTTGCCTTGTGTGGCAAGATTTGGGGTGGCCTCTGTGAAAAGGCCAAGCTCTTCAGTGGTGGCAGCAGCACCACTGGGATAACATATTTAAAAAGGGAAAAAAAACCCCTGCACAATTGAAGCTGGAGAGGGAAGTGAGAATGTGAGAGCAACAACTACACAGACAACAAGGTCAGTGAAGAGGAACAAGGAGGAGGAGGCAGAGAAAGAGGCGCTCCACCCCCAGAACAGAGACTTCTCTTCAATCTGTGGTACAGACCGTGGTGAAGCAGCTGTGTCCCTGTAACCCATGGAGGTTAAAAATGGAGCAAATAGCCTCCTGAAGCCCATGGAAGACCCCACACTGAAGCAGGTGTGACCCAGCAGGAAGGCTGTGCTGTAGCAGACTCCTGGCAGGACCTGTGGGCTCATTGAGAAAGGAGCCCATGCTAGAACAGGTTTTCTGGCAGGACCTGTGAGCCCATGGGAGACCCATGGAGGAGGGAGGAGTTTGCTTCTGAAGGACTGCACCCTGTGGAAGGGACCCATGGGAGGCAGCTCCTCAGGACTCACAGTGGAGAACTTCATGACAAACTGTCTCACACAGGAGGGTCCCCATGGAGGAAGGAGCAGGAGAAGAGTGTGAGCACTCCTCCCCTGAGGAGAAAGGAACAGCAGGGACAACATGTGATGAATGGACCTCAGTCCTCATTCCCTATCCCCCTGCACCACTGAGGGGGAGGAGTTAGATAAAATAGGGAGTAAAGTTAAGCACAGAAAGAAGTATGGGGAGGTGGTACTTTAGGATTCAGTTTTCTTTCTTTGTCATTATCCTATTCTGATTTGTTTGATAATAAATTTCCCCAATTCTAGTCTGTTCTGTCCATGGTGGCAATCAGTGAGTGATGTCTCCCTGTCCTTAACTCAGAATCTTTTTATTATATTTTCTCTCCCTTTTCCAGTTGAGGATGGAGAGCAATGGAGCAATTTCGGTGGGCAACTGACATCCAGACATGGTCAACCCACCGCATCATCTCAATAGTAAATGCCAGAGACAGAGAGAAAAAACTGTTTAAAAGCAATGGAACAATTATAAAAATTCCCGTGGACACATTCTGTCTGGAATTCATAAAAGCTTCAGATCACAAAAGGCATAACATTTGTGACTAGACTTGCATATATGACGAGAAAATCAAGAAAGAGCTCCTTTTAAAACAGTCTCATTTATGAGATCTACAACACAGGTATTGGCACTATCTGAAAGTAGTAAACTTGATATCCCAGTTCCTTCTGCTGCCTCCATATTTTTCCCTTTCCAAAGGTTCTCAGTCTTGACTTCATTGTCTCCAGTGCAAGGCAGAAGAAAGAGACACATTTACACACAGTGTTTTTCAAAACCATCACTCTCAAAGTCAGGCCCTAAAGGATAATGTGCAACTAGAATTGAAGATACTGGACATTGCACCCGCATAAACATTCCTAGATCTTTGCTGCCTTTAGCTCTTTACTGACTTCTCTGTCTGTGTAGCTTCACAGACCAGCTCAATTCCCTCTTTGTTCAAGAAGGACATGCTCAGAACTTGCTTTCAACAGCCTCAACAGCATACCAGCTCTCAGGCTGATCATGAGCTCAAATTGATGCTGGATTACAGAGTGCCAGAGCTAGTTTATTAGTTTTACTATCTCTGTCTGCTCACAGGTCTAAACAGAAGTTTTAGCCCAAAAGGGATGGC
The DNA here is from genome assembly GCF_963513975.1 of Fringilla coelebs. Taxonomy (NCBI): domain Eukaryota; kingdom Metazoa; phylum Chordata; class Aves; order Passeriformes; family Fringillidae; genus Fringilla; species Fringilla coelebs. Next base: position 104,519,159 of record NC_140028.1, on the reverse strand, counting down.
AAGATGTAGTGGTTTGGTAATGTACTGCAGATAAGTCAATGAAGGAAGGGGAGGAAAGAGAGGGAGGAGGCTGAAACAGGGTAGGAAAGGATATTTTGGGATGTCAAAGTCTGTTATATTGTCATTTGCATGAACCAATATTGTATTTAAAGCTAGAAGATCTCATAACTTACTGTGAAGAACCAGATGGTTTAAAATCAGTATTACTGCTGACATTTATGAGCCCCCTAGAGAGGTACAGCATTCAGTTTGTGGGGGGGAAGGGGTGTTGGCTTTTTTTTTTAATCATAATTTTGGGATGATTTATCATTTTGGCCCTGTATGATTTATCTCTTAAATTCCCTCCCCAATCACTTACTATATGTATTAAACTGCAGTATCAATTCAATCACCCAAAAATAACATTAAAAATCATTTACTTTACCCCACTATAAATATTCTGTTGTTATTGTTCTATTGACCTTTACTCTTTTAGCTTTTTTCCCCAATAATGACTTCTAAAAAGGAGAGAAGGGTTGAAGTTTAGTCTATGTCAGTACACCCAGCTGTGACTCCTTTCTGCACACCAATATCTGTATTAACACATAGTTATGGCTGTCATCAACTAAATGAATTTGCTCAGTTCTAAACTAGAAGCATGCAATGCTTCAACAACCTGTGTGCAATTCCTACACACACTTCACAAGCCCCCTCTGCTCGACTGAAAATGAAGTAACAAACAGAACCTGAGAACAAAAGAGGTTTTCCATCCTGCAGATTAAAAAAAATCTCATTGCTTAGTATTCGTATGAAATCAAGTGTGTCAGAAAAACAGATTTGTGTCAGAACAATGAAATAATGAAGAGGAGAAATAAAACAAAAACCAAAATAGCTGACTCTTCGTTTCAGAAGAGAAGACTCAACTTGCTCACTGTTGCCATATTCACTCAGGATGCGGGGCCATCCACGCCCCATAGCCATGCTGTAATCCCTGCATTACCTGACTGAGCACGGGCTCAGTGTTCAAGGAAGCATCTTAATACCAGGTAAGAGACTGATAGGAAACAGCTCGGGGAATATTTAGTTCTTCACAAAAGTGTAAAGTAGACCCACAGCTGAACAGCCAAAAGCATTTGTCTCAGTTGTGAATGATAATTGTTCCAACTGGCGCTCCAGTTAAGGCTAGAGTGTGTTAAATGACTGGGTTTATTGTCTTCTCTGCCTCTTCCTCATTGTTGCTTTGGCTCAAAAAAACCCTCACATTTCCCAGAAAGACTTTCATCGAGATACCTCTAAAGGTGTAATTTTCCAATGGGAGTTACGATTCACACAAATGTTGTGCAGCAAATCAATTAAATTACAGCAGAAAGAAGAACTAAAAGGCTAAAGCAAAAATTAAATTTAAATCTTAGTTATAGAATATTGTTTTAATATTAGGGGTTTCCCAAAACCACCTTGAGACTGCAGAAATAAGTTGGAGCACACAGACATTTTTCACACCTTTTAGTCTCCCACAACTATAAAGACAAAAGACCATTTTGTTTTCAACTGGGACTCCAGCATTGAACTTGATAGCATTACTCTAAATATAACAAACTTATCACCAACAAGCGAAAGTCTATCAGTAGCTAATCCACAGATGTAAAGACCTAAAATAAAGTAGCATTTGAGAAGTCAGCTTTATTCAATAGACCACTCAAGAATAACAGCACTTATCAGTAAGTGAAAGACATGAAGAGTTCTGGAGTTACCACTCACATAATATAGGCTTTCCAAAATAGCCCAATTTTTCCCCAGAATATACATAATTTTTGCCACAGTGTCAGTGAGTACTTTCATAGGTGAACACTGGTATGTGGGCTACTGTGCAAGTGTACCTTCCAGCCTTGAAAGGCACTGAAGCAACACAACTCCAAGAAGTCTGGGGGAATGGCTGCTCATGTGCCACTTGTTCAAAGCCATCAAGTGTAAATTTTTCTATAGAATCAAACAACATGTCCTAGTAAAGAACAATTTATTTGCTTTCTCCTCACAAGCAGATAATATCTGACCACAAAATAGGCACTTACCTCCTCCATTGCCAAGTCAGGAGATTATCTAGACTCTAGAAATTTGAATATCTGTATTTTCTTGAAATACAAAAGACGACAAGACAGAGACTTGCTTCACTAGACAAGATAAACCAAGTCAGTTTAACTACTCCATCTATATTTGCATTTACACTTGTAAAATACTTCCTTTCCTGCATTATGAGGCCAACTGAATCATAAGGATCACTATATAGAGCCCCCTACTTTTTAAATAAGGATGCTTATGAAATAATTATGTACATAATTGCCATGTGGGAGCCAAGTAGTTCAACTACCTTTGCCCTCAATTTATGGTGTAAATTGCCAGAAGAATACCAGTTTACTTCTCCCATCATTCTAGCACAGTTAATCAATCTTAAAAAAAAAAAAAAACTTTAAAAAGTGAGTACTTACCCTGCTTTTTCCATTCTCTGTAAAAAAATTATTGCTTGGGAAGGGACACACAATGGAAATGCTACTGAAATGTCAGGGTCTAATTTTTTTTACAAAATATCATTTAAAATGTTATTTTAGTCTATGCATTTGTCACTCACTGCAACATGTTCACAAGCAAAGCTTACAAAACAGACCGTAAAAAATGAAATCTTGCAACAACTTTCAAGAGAAAAGGGACAATGAATTTAAGTCCTATTTGTCTCCTCTCCAAGTCAAATTTCATTGGTGTTGGTGTCATGGAATGAAAGCAAGGAAGTTCATGACTGAAAACAGCTTCCTGGTTGGGAGAAGCCTAGATGCTAAAGCAGACCTTGACTCAGTTCAAGGTGTCTTTTCTGTCCCCTTGTACTTTCTGATGTGTCACACAGGAAATAAATGTTTTGGTGCTGGGGCAGAAATGCAAAAAAGCAAAGAGTTGTTGGGTCCCATGTGCTAGTGTTTCGTAGTCCCAGAGCTTATAAAATGAGGATAGTTAAATACATGAATCTCCCAAGAGTAGTGTGCATAGTAATTAGACAACAAATTTAGAGCACTTTGAGAAGTACTGTGTCAGTATTTACTGCTATCTTTATTCATACTGAAAAACCCCAAAATATTATTTTTTACATTTATAGGAGTAAATGCATTAAGATGCGCAAACGCAAAGTAGGAACTTTTCAGAATTATTTCAAGAAACTAAAACTGTAGACTGTCCATACAGTCTTTATAGAAGATTGAACTCTTGAGCTCAGATATTAAGTACAAGAGTTGTTAAAAATAGTGAAAGAAGTCAAACTATATTTGGAATAATAATTGGCAAACTTTTCTAGATCTATAAAGAAACCAAATTTATCAGCTTTCTATCTAGGATAGCACAAATTATTCAATAGAAATAAAATTTCAGCATATTCAATTCTGAAGCGGACAAATTAAACTATAAAAATTCCTGTTTGCTGACTGGAGATCATTCTGTGTGCACAAAATGGCCATGAGCAGATCAGGTCTTTCAACTATTTCACTATTTAAAACACAGAATCATAGAACTGTAATGGTAGGAAAGGACCTCTGGAGATGTTCTAGTCAAACCTCTCTGGCTTAGAGGGGTCAAAGACAGCAGGCTGCTCAGGCCTGTCTGGATTTTGAGTAACTCCAAGGATGGAGATGCTACAGACTCCCTTCCTGGCCAGCCCATCTAACAGACAGCCTGCCCAGCTTGTATCTTCTCTTCTTTCCTCTGCTTAGAAACAGCTTTCAGGAGAATTTGCTCTCTTTCCCAGGAGTCAAGGTGAAGGCGACTGGCCTGTATCTTGCTTTATCCTCCTACTTGTCCTTCTTGAAGATGGGAGATCACAGGAACTTCATCTCAAATTCCACAACCTTTCAAACACCACCAAATGAAGCCCCATGTTACAAGCCAGCTCCCTCAGTCCTCATGAGTGCATTCCCATCCGGTCCCATCTACTAGTAAGTGTTCAGTTTAAGTGCCCCCTAACCTGAGCCTCCTGCACCAAAGATAAATCTTCTGTGCTCCAGGCTTTCCCAGTGCTCTCAGGTGACTGGGACTCCCAAAGTCAGATCTTCCCAGAAAAGACCAGGGCAGAAAAGGCATCAATAACCTTGGCCTTTCCAATACTCTTTTTCATCTATCAAATTCAGTACCAGAGACACATTTTCCCTAGTTTTCCTTTTGTAGACGTCCACGTCAGTCCCTCTGACATCATTTGCCAGATTCCCTGCACACTTTGGCTCTCGTAATCTCATTTCTGCACTCAGTTATTTTTGAATTCCTCCTAGGTCTACTACCCACACATATTCTTACATTTTATATTTGAGTTCTGTCAGGAGAATCTTGTTGATCTGTGCAGACCTCCTGACACCCTCGCCTGTTTCCTAAAAATCAGAATGGATATTCTTGAGATTGGAGTCGGTCATTCCTGAAAATCATCCAGACCTTCTAGATCCTTCTTCTCTCCAGGACTGTAACCCATGGTATTCTTTCAAGCAGGTTCCTAAACAGACTGAAGTCAGCTCTCTTGAATTCCAAGACTGCGATCCTGTTTTTTGCTTCAATCTTTCCTCTCAGGATCCTGAACACTACCTACCAACATCAGTGTCACTGGTAACTCCTCACCAGTTCTTCCTTGATTGTAAGTAAGGCATCCTGCACAGCAGATTCTCAATCACCTGTGTCAGAAAGCTGTCCTTGCTGCACACTGGGAAAAATCCTCCTGGATTGCTTGTGCCCGGCTATTGCCCATCTAGCATAGACAGGGGTGTTTTAAAGTCCCACAGCATGTGAACACGAGGCTTCTTCCAGATGCCTGAATGTCTTAATTACATCTGTTTCTTGATCAAACACTCACCGTATTGCCCACATTGGTCCATCTGCTAATTCCAGCCCTGGCTCATCCATAACAATACAGCTCTGTGTGTTCCTCCTACTTTCTCACATAAAGGTCAGCTCCCCCACCTCACTGTCCTGGCTTGTTCTTCCTTAAGGTCCTATTGGCACACACAGCAACACATCTCCTTTTGAGCTATCCTACCACATCTCTAAAAGCTCTGAGACTGTAGCTGTACAAACACAGAAGGACACTGCATAAGCATTAATGTACAGGCACTTGGGAGAGGTGCTGATTTCCCAATAAGCAGATGAACGTTTCTTCCATCATGCTGTAAGCTCACTAATCCCTTATTTGTGTGCACACATTTGAAATGGGCCCGCTTTCCCCCCGTTTTATCAATTAGAAGGTCTCTCTTATCCTCACTTGTACATGGGTTGACATCTCATTTGTCTGTCATTCCTAGTTTCAAGCTCTCCTTTCACTGGATCAGCCAGCCTGTTGGCTCTTCATAGCAATCCTTGGTCTTCACAGAGCATCCTATTGTTGTGAAAGTACATCATACTTAAGGCATTCCCTGTGAAAGAAGTCTTTGCATTCAGCCATTCCACAACATACACTTTTCTTCGGGAAATAACTATCACTTCCCCCACAAAGAAAGGAAATCAATCTTAAGAGACCCCCCCCAATCTGAAAAAAGGAGCACTGTCTTCACATTTTGACAATAGCAGAGTTGCTATTGATTTCACTTCATTCTGATTGATTCCATCTCTACCATAACTCTGTTGTTTCCTAGAACCTGACCTTTGACTTCAGAAACCAGAAGCTTCAAGTTTAATGATTAAATGGATTCTAACACATTTATGAAAAACAAATTCAAGAAATCCAGTTGCCTAATCAACTAGAGAAAACTAATATATAAAATATGAGCAAAAGATACAGAATTTATTTAATACACTCTCCTTTTGGGATACTCATCCTTCTGTCCACAAAGTACCTCAAAATAAATATTCTGATGTAATATGTCCAAGCCCATCCCAGAGATCTATAATTGTACTACTTATTTTCAGAGATGAGTTATGCAGCCTTGTTGATTTTCAAGAACATTTGGACTCAACTAATTTGCAAAAATGAGGCTGAGATGCATTTGCAAGTTTCCTCTTTGAGTATTAAAAGAGACCGAGGATTTGAACATCCAGCAATCGCAAATCTAACTAAAAATTTATTATTTAGATTATTTCACAAGGAAGTTTGGATCCTTAAATGAACAGACTAAAGCTGGATAGTGACCAAATAACCAATCTACAGCTGCAATTAAACATTTCCTTACAACCAAGAAAGCCCCTAATTCCTTATTTCAGTGAATATTCATTTGGTAGTCTGCTCCTATAAAAATATTTTAACCTGTGTGTGTCTTAAGAACACTAACTGGGTAGGGCTGCTTGGCTGGAAATTGCTATCGATCATATGGAACCCTCTAGCTCCCAGCAACACCAATTTCCACTGCGCCAAGAAAAACTGCTACACTTGCATTTAGAGCCCACAGTAACAACCACCCATAAGCAAAAGGCAAAGGGACAGAGAAGCAAAACAGTTTGGTTTTGTTTAGATGAGCCACCAGAGTCAGAAACAAAGCCAAAACCTTACTTCATAGCCAACACCTTTTCTCCTAGAGCAGGGAAAGTAATTTCCTGAGGACTACAATGCAGTCATTGCCTGCATTTCTTAGTTTAAGTGACAAAAAGAAAAATTCCTAAGCCTGATTAGTGACATGTTTCTTTCTCCCCCCCATTCCTTCTCCTCTCCCTCCTTCCCTTTTCTCCAAAAGGTACTTTGCATACTACCAGATTATCTTGTGCAAAATTGTCACCGTAGCTCTGTCAGGTTATAGAGAAAAAAACTGACAAAACAAAAAAGCTGATTAAATAACAATCACTCATAGACTTAAAGAACTGTTCAACTAGAATTTGGGGATGCAGATTATCAATGTTTTAAAGAGGCATATGAACCACAGCATGTACGCTCAGATACCCACCTTGCAAAGATTAAAAGATAATTGAAAATGCAATCACATTTTTAGCCTGTGGAAGCAGGAGTTATGATTACACCTACCCCCATACATGCAGAAGTCACAAGTATGTGCACCTGACCACATTGTGGCACACACTGGGTGGCACAGTTTAACCACAGGGGAGAGGACACACCAGCACTGACTACACCTGCTCAATATCTCCCAGTAAGCCACAAAAAGATTTGTCTTCCTTCCAAGGCAGTGAGGAGCTGCAAGTCTGTGGTCAATAGAGCATAAAACTCAAACTAATAAGGACTAATGAGTTAAAAGCACGTTGCTATGGACTACTTCCTCATAGCAGAACTAAACTTCTAGGTTTTGCCTGTTCATCCAAAGAGCAGATTGTTCCCAAGTGAGATGCAAGAAAGAAAATTTGTTGTATCTGGACTTTTATCTATCTGATCTTTATTCCATCATAAAACTGCAATTTGTCAAATGTTAGCATTTCATGGAAACACTTTCTTTTGACAGAACACAGAGACAGGCTGGAAACCTGCTGTTTTGTAGCTGTTTATTTACCTGTCTCCTCAGCAATAAAGAGCTGGATGTGAAGACTTGCAGGTTTCAGAGCCACCTGAGCTCCTAGCTGCCTTACTCCAGCCTGTGACTCCCAGGACAGCCTCCCACTCACCAGGGAACCCAGGGAGCCCATGAGGCTGCTGAATAAAACTGCTATAATCCTTTTAGTTTCACCAGAAAACCCCACTGATTAACAGCAGCAAAACAGTCAAACCCTGTCAGCTTCACCCAGCAGCAGTCAGGGATCCTGCAGAGTACACCAGTTGCATAAGCAAACATTGTGGTATTTTAATAGCATGCTATGGAGAAGGGGGAAAACTTCTATTTCCAGTTTAGAATTTTCAGTGTTTTGGATAAAAACTGGTGAATAAAAATTTGGTTGCAAAGCCAGCTCTGCCAGAACCAAGTGAATTGCTCTTACTTGGATATCTCATTACTTCTGGCAAACTACAGTGCTGTTTTCCTGTAGATTACAGGTCTGACTCAAGACAAACATGCCTGCATAGGAGTATGCTATAACCATTTCTCTGACCTTTCTACCACAAAAGAAGAACTAACAATGTTTTATATCCATATTCAGAAGTTTGCCAATATAAACAGTTCAACCAGAAAGGCAGCCTAAGTCATTAAATTATCTGCTAAAATCTGAAAAGCATTCACTTGTCAAACAGATAATCCAGTCCCTGCACTGGAGGAGCTGAGGGGACCCAGCTGTAATTCATCACACAAATCATTCCCATACACTGCAGGAGAACACATGTGACAGAAGGACAGCAGGACATCATCTTACTGCATCTTTTCTCAGCAGCTCTTTTTATGTAGCTTTGATCTTGACTGGATTTTCCAATACAAAGAGATATTATAGCTTTAAGAAAGGCCCCAAACCACAGTAATTTAGTAATCCAGATACACATGAGAGCAAAGTATGCACCAGTTTTATAACCTTAAGGTTTTTACAAGACAGGAGAAATGGACAAGACATCAGGAAACCATTATTAAAATAATTTTTTTACCATAACTTTGTCTGTATATGAATAGCATTTTCTAGGAAAGAGAGGTTGATTTGAGACTGCTCTGAAGCAGTGTATTACCATTGTATGTTGGCATGTTTACTAGCTCTGTAGAAAACTGGCCAAAAAAAGAAAAGCCTAGTCCTATGGCTAACACTGACATGGCTAAGGGCTTGTTTTACAAAGTGCTAAGATTTCACAGTTATGGTTAAAGGCCTGAAGTGCTCTTGAAATTAACTGGAGACAGAGACAGCAAGGTATGTTCCCTGCAGCTGGAACAAATTACAGTCTCAATGGAGTTAATCATCAATTAAGATCCACTCCATCTCACAGAGTATTTTCCCTCCTCTGCAAAGTAATCTCAGGTTCCTGTCTCTCACTCCACCAGCTTCCTCACAAACCCACACAAATTTTTCTTGTAGAGACCTCCAAGCTGCCCAGGATCACATCTTAAGTCAGATGCTCACCTTGCCTGACTTTTATTTCTGAGACTCAAGTTTCTGTTATTGGAGATGTCAGCCTGAGACAATAAAGGAGTAGATCTTTGCCAATTTTCTTTAAACCACTTTATGATATTATATGCAATTTTTCCCATGGAAAGGTACAGTAGATATAGGCAATATGCATAAGGAGCTGCACATTTTGCTTGACAGAACTTGGAGATGATGCCAACAAGCTGCTGCTTTCAAGGATATAAGCCACAGCTGAGCCTATTGCAGTGCTCTATACCCACTAGGGCTCTGCAAAGGCCAGCAGCCATCACCAGCCCCAGCTTGGTGATTACATGATTTTTATCCATTTTGACAATATGGAACTTTTGCTGGAATTGTCAATACTGAGCACAAAACAAGCAACTTTTTTTCCTAAATTAACTGTAAACAAACCTAAATCTTTTGTGATGGCTAGCCTGGGAAGCTAGCTTAGGTGTTGCAAAGGTAAAGTTCTACCTTTCCACCGTGAAAATTTTTCCTCTGCAAAAAAACCCCTATATTTCAGTGCAGTATCTCAGAAAGACAGCAAAACAAGCAGTTTCCCGAAAGATGATTTTCTTTGTTGCTGAATGAGCTATTATAAATGACCTAGAAAGATTTTTAATACCTTCAGTCACAACCCTTATTAGTACCCTTTCTTAACTAAAAGGTGAAAGAAGTCCTTAAGCCAGCTGTCCTCAAGTTTTAGGGCTGTGAGTCTCTCCCTTCCTACACCTTTTTGTATCTCACCTTGAAAAAATAAAAATAGCATTAATTACATCTGTTTGCTGCACTGAAAAGTCTCACAATTTAATTTAAAAGGTGATGTCTATCTATGGCAAATAGCATCTTGTACCACATTTCAACACTAATTTTTAATAGGGTTTAACAAACATAAGCCAAAGATGAAGAGGTTAAAGGGGAAATGATAAATAATTTGAAACCTCATTTCACTCTGAGCCACTTTTACCTACATTTTCATGTCATGCATGGCACACTGATGGCTCCTTAAAAGAATAAGAGCATACTGCTAGCCCTCTCCTTCAGACTATTGCAAGATAAGCTATCACAAACAGTTATCACTGAAATTTCCAGAAAAAAGAAAAACAATACCAAAACTCCTCTCAAATACAACAAGCACAACTGGGGGAAAAAAAAGCCAAACAACAAAACAAATAAAACAACAACAAACCAGCACTACACACACAAAACCAAACCAAAAATGAAAAAAAATACTAATATTTTCAAGCTTTATTATTTGAGCTGGGAAGATGAATGAAATACTTAGTCCTTTCACAGAAAAATGTACAGAAGATGCTTTTTAATCATAGGATAGTTTCATTTCAGCTTTCTCTGGAACATGGCCATTGTCATGGGAGTGCGCCCATGATATAGAACATTGCATAGCGCAGCAACCTATGCAAGATATAACAAATAACCACATATAGCCAAAATATATAAATATAACCACATCACGTGTCGTTAAGATTTTATGTTGCAGTAATCTGTGGGTTTCTGGGCTTTATACGAGTCCAAATCGAGCTAGCTCAGACTCTAGCCCACACGGACTTGCATAGATGAAAGTAACAAATGAGAAGCGCTCTTCTCCACGTGGGGACGAGTATCCTGTTTATTGGCTTGGGACAGGACACTTCTGGTGATGGCGACCACCCAGGTAGAAAAGAGAAAAGAGGGCGTGGCACCCTCGCAGTGGAGTTTTATACCCAAGGGAGCGGGGAGAGGTACCCATGGGACAGACCACCAGGTGTGTATTGGGGGGGGGGGTGCGTGAGGGAGAGACCATGTGATGGGGGAGGGGAAAACATACTCAGTAAAATTTCCCATCACCCAGTGCAAAACAACATCTAAATAAACTATTTAGTGCAATACAACATTGTGCGAGTAGAACCATTGCTTTGCTGAGATCCTAGGCCATTTCAAAATTGCAGACAAGGAGAGTTTCATAGCATGCACAGCCACTGACCACTGACAAAACTCGATCTCCCAGGCTTCATACAAAGGGAATTATGGATTCCAACCTATGGTTGCCAGCCTTTACAGTAAAGGAAATATTGGGATCAGAAGCCACCCAAATTTTCTTAGCCAAAAGGAAATAACTAGCAGACACATTCAGAGATACATAATTCTGTCCAAAACATTAGAAAATAAGTGGCTACTGATAAGTTTCTTCATCTGTATTTAGGAACTGACTTTCTAACACCACTGTTAGAAAAAGTAAATTCTGTGCAATACAGCTGAAATAAAAGCCTTTAGTTTTGTGACAACACCCCCCCCCCCTCCCCAAACAAATATTGAAAGGTGCAGATCTTGAATTAGGGGTCTCATTTTGGCCAATCTTGGAATAACAGTGCCAGCTGAAACCGCTTGACTGAGTCTCTCAAGTGATATTGTAGCTTTTTTCACAGATAAATTTTTTGTTAAAGACAGACTAGTTCTTTCTCATAGATTGTAGAAGAATCAGCATTATTCCAAATAAATTTTAAAATTCTGTTTTTCATCAGAAACAAGCAATCACCAAAAGATTCAAACTTACTGTTTTCCAAATATCATTTACTTCTGCTTGGATTGCAAAAACACTGAGAACAAACAAAGCAAGATCAAAGACAGAGTCCGCATTGCAGAAAATCTTGAAATAGCAACAGAAATCTCAGAAGCAAGAAAGAAAATCCAAACAATAGAAAGAAACAAGGACAGAACTTGGAAGAAGTCTACAAATGAGGCTTTTTGTGTATCAGCACAAATATCTTACTTGTGTTTTCCCTTCAGTAACATTATTCCAGCTCATGCTGAATTGAGCCTGGATTCAGAGCGGCTCACATCAGGTGCATCAAAACATCCAGAGGAGAAGGGAAAAAGGAAAACTGTTTTGATGGCATTGCCATCAGGAGTCTTATAGTATAAGCATACTGCTTTGTTCATTTTCATATCAGAAGTTAATTCAATTGCTACCATTCAGAAGAAAACATTATGAGATTAACTCCCTTCCCTTCTCCCTCACCCTAGCAATCCCTAGTAATTTCTATGTGCCCACAGCACGAACAGATTTTTATAAATTTGTGCAGAGAATTAGAAAGGAGCTGAGTTACCTTCAGCAGAGAGGTTTCCAAAAGAGAGCCATGACCAAGACTGTATGTTGAGGTATCCCAGCTGAGAGTGGCCAAACTCTGCCTGTGCAGAGTCTCTGCCCTCTTAGACCTGGCTGGCAGGTCAGGCACCCCGACACTCCCCCACCTGTTTCAGGCAACAGATTAAAGCCACCTGTTAGGATTTTAAACCAGGCCTATTAATTTCGACCTGGGGGAGGGCACACTTGCATCAGCCACAGCCTGACCATTAGAAACAGGATTTGGTGGAGCCTGGAAGTAAGCTGGGGATCAATAAAATCTATCAATAGCTTTCTAAGTGTGGGGTAGATCTCTCAATGATGGGACAAAAGGCCAAAGCAGCTGTAAACACATAGTTCAGACAAAGGCCTTGGGCATATGTTGGTCAATCACTAAAATTAAGATACAGGTGACTCCAGCAAAGAAACTCAGGCTCTGTAGTGCCCAGTGCTGGAACATGCACATTGATCCCGAGACCATTACATGAAGGATGACGGATTTGTCTGCACTTGGGAACACAAATATGCTTTGCAATCCAAACACTTCAGATCCACAGCCCAGAATGAAAGGAGCTGGGTAGAACAAACGAAGATAGAGAACATAGAGGGCTTTCATTTCAGTTATGACAAAAATAAAAATAGTGGTAGTGACTCAGACAAGTCCTTGTCTCTTTGAGTGAGTATGGTAAAGGACAAGCAGTAGCTACGGCCATGGCTCTGCTGGTTAAAGCCTGGAGTTTTTGTCTGTGCCCTGAAGCCCCGTCAGCCTTTGTCTGTGCGGATTGGGATGCAGAACGAGAGAGCTGAGAACCTGTACTGCAGTTGTGTGGGAAATGCTTGACAAGATAGCAGACATGGGGTTAAATGCACAGGGAAAGTGCACAGAGATTAAAATCATTGGTCCCAGGAGGGTGGCACACACCCCCGAGAAACCTTCAGCCTGTTCTGCAGCCAAATACCAAATGGCCACCTTCAATTTTATTATCTTTTACTTAGATAGGACAGACAGTTCACAGACACTAAGAGTGGCACCTTTGAAGCTCTGTTTAATTTTCTATGTCTGAACAGTTCCATGGCCCACTTTTTAATTGCTGCAGCTAATGGAGGTGGGAAGATAGATGAAAAATGCCAAGCTTTATGAGACAGTAAAGCTTTTTCAGTTCCCAACTGTTTTGCTATTTATTTCCAGAGTGGAATATCGTAGTTTGTGGTGCTCTACCCTGACATGTGCATTCGGAATAGTTTTTTTTAATAGACCACTCTTAAGATTATAGACTCATCTTGCGTTGTAAAACTCTTTATTCACTGCTTTTTCATTAGATCCCCTTGGAAGGCTGGAAATATTAAATCTAACAACAGCTGGGACCTAATCCTGCCCCACAGAACAATATGACAAACCTCTCAGACTCCTCTAGAAATTCCTTAAATCAGGAAGAGCCTGGACACTGATTTCTTGCATACTCTATTGCAGAGTACAGCTAACAATTTGCTTTTGCAGGGACCAGTGCAAATCAGCCTAGATGGCATTTTGAGACATTAAAACAGGAGAAAAAGGAGTAACAAAAATAATATTTTAAGGGAGTTACTAACTATTGTCTTTCATAAAACAAAACATAAATTTAGGTGTCAAAAAAAGAATGCACAGGACAAGGTTCCTGCAAGCACAGGAATGATATAGGAACATAAGGCCCACAGGTCAGCTCTGCAGCTAATGTATACAGGGACTGTTGACATGTAGACATGTTGAACTACACTTAAACTAGATAGCTAAGCATATTTTGGAAACCACATTATGGCAGCAATTTCAGTGGTCACTTTTTCCACAGGTGATGACCACAGACACCATCGCTGACTTGTGTTTCACTATCTGACAGCAGGATAAGTGAGGGATCCTTTTCTTTCCTTTTTGTTTCCCCCAACAGATGGGTACACTGCCTTCATACCAGCCAAGTTCAGCTATGTGCAGAAAACTCCATGCAGGTCTCAGCATCCAAGACTGCATTCCCTCCAGGAATGGAAAATAAGTATTCTCCCCTTCCAAAAGACTGAGAATACAGGTTTTAATTTTTATGTGTAAAAATTCATACAAATACAAGTTTTTCATCAAAGGCATTTCATTCTGCACTAGAAAAGTCATCTGGGATCAGGTTCAGAATAGGTTTTATGGCTGTAAAGCAAGACCTCAGTAGAGATCAGATTTATTCCACCAAAAGCACCTTTATTCAGGATAAAGAAAGAACCCTGCTCATCTCTGCCTTGGTTATTTGCACTATCATGAAATTTTGCACATCTTGAAATTACAATTACTCTTCATGATACGGTGAATCATAAGATAAATAAGTTAATCTTTTGAGGGAACTGCATATCAAAATTACCAGGGAAATATTTTAACTATTAGGGCATAGGGTGCCTCCTCCCTTTGTTCTATTTGGTCACACGGACGTCTTCTCATTGGAAGCACCTCTCCAATAAAAACAACCCAACCCAGAGCCAACTAAAAGAACTAAAGAGTGCCATTCTCAGCAAGACAGGTAGTTTTCAGCTTACTCAGACAGGAAAGAAAACCAAATTGATATCTTTCACACCCTGACAAAATACTCAAATTCTTTGTACTGGGAGCAACGACCAGCATCTTCCCCTCATTTTCCACATTTTAGAAGTCAAACAGAGGTACTTCCTTACATGTATTTTCCTGCTGTCTCCTCTCAAGCAGCACTTCACCCACCACACTGGTTTTCTTTCAGAGGGACTGAGATGTGCCATTCTGGCACACGACAAAATGTGTTAACACACACACCCCAGAGCTGTGCATCCTCTGTGCCCATTACCTACATAGCAAACTCCTCCCTAAGCAATATCCCTTAACATCCTAATTTCCTGCTAATTTCTATAACCTTGCATTTTCAGTCTCCCCTCAGAGCAAGAGGTGTTTCCTGTGTTTCTCTTTCAAAGGTTAACTGCAAGGTAAAGCATAGTTGTAGTTCCACAGCACTGCAGGGGGGGAAACAACAAGAACAAATGAAAATAAGAGCTGGGAATAAGAGGAAATCCCTTAATCTAGTTTAGGTTGTTTCATCTTTTCTCTTGCTGCCCATGAAGAAAGTGATCACCTTGGGGGAAAAAATAATAGTTCAATAATCCCAGTTTATTCCTGGGACAGAGAATGAGTCCCTAAACTATTTCTTCTCAATTGGATGCCATTAGACCACTGCCAGGCAACCTGTGACTAATGTTAGGAAACACAGGTGCAGCAATCATCAGCCAGCAGGCACCAAGGCAAGATGGGCTTGCTACTCCAGAAAGACCCTGCAGAAAAACATGGGGATCATTTCATTCAGCAAGATGGTGGGGGAAAAACAGACTGCATAAAACTGACAGTCACCCTTTCCATACCTTGACACGTCCTGATCTCTAGGAAGACTGTGCTCTCCCCTTCCTGTCACCTCTATTTATAGAATCTGAACATTTACTTGAATTGAAGCTATCTTTATTGTGTAGACATTATACTCTGGTCACTACGTTTAATCTCTGAGCCTGGGGCTTGGGGATTTTATGTGCATATGCATGTCACCCATTAAAACCCAACTGAAAATAATGGGGTTTAAGAGTACAAGAGACTCTGTTTCTGCCAACAAAAATTCTGAAATTAATCCAAATGTGATTTCTTGAAATATTTAGACTTATGTATAACAGCTGCTGAGATTTTGCTTTAAAACTAGTGAACTATCCTGCTAATGTAGGGAGGATACTGCATTTACATGTTTTTAGGTAACTTTTTACCTGTTCATGCTCACAGTGTTGTTTCTCCCAGGACCTTTAGTGTTGTTGCTGTTCTTTTACATAAGGGATGTTGCTCCCCTGCCAGAACCCCTTGCAAAAGATCTGTAGTTTTTTCTGGATCAGTAGTATATGCCAGGAAAGTATTTCCAATGTTGGTCAAGTACTAGGATTAAAAATCATATTCTTCTATCACAGAAAAATAGGATTCCTTTCGTCCATCTCCTGATTCTTTAATGCATTAACACTACTGAAGCTTTTTTCCCTATAGGTTTGAGGGTAGAATCTCTTTTGCTACTATTCTTAAAGGCAAGGTTGTCACCATTACATACAGATCTAGAGTATTAAGGAGAATGCTATTGGGGTACTAAAAGAATCAGTATAAAAATTGCCTCCATCTTCTTTGTGTTTCCCCCAGTTTCACCAATGAGATTTTGGTATTTGTAGTTAGTTCATAGCCCCAAGCTTGGACTCTCCTTGCCAATTTGAACCAAGACCACAAAGCCATGAGGAAAAAGCCAGAATTGGGATGCAAAGGTCTGATTCTTCTGACAATAATAAAAGCAAGACCAAACTCTTATATAGTCTATACCTCTTGTAGCCATTTTTCATTGAATTGTATTCTATTCCCTGGGTAGTGGTAGGGACTCATCAAGATTATTTAACCATTCATTATTTAACCATCATTGTTTTAGCATTTCAGTTGTTTGATTTTGAAATACCTCTAACACAGAAAATCTGCCTGTAGAGAAAGCCACATATACATATTTATGTATATATATGTGTGTGTGTGTGTCTGTATGTATGTACACATGCATCCACCATAGTTTATCAAACATGAATGTTATAAAACTCCTTAAAAGCACAGCAGAAGCCTGTCAGTCAAATAGCTGGAAAAGACAGATTTTGATATTTCCCCCTCACTCAATATGAATACATTACTTTGAGACAAAAATAATAATGCCATTCTTGGTTCATGTTTTATGCAAAAATCAGTTTTGGTAGATGAGAGAGTTTTATCTAAGTAGATTTAGTGAAATAGCTGAATTATCTTCGTATCTTCTAGACTTAAATAGCCTTTGACAAATCACTTAACCTCCCTATAGCTCCCCTAAAATACCGGGGGGGGGGGGGAAGGGGTGTGGAAATCTTCTTTTAGAGACTTCCAGAATACTCAGAATACTTCAGGTAGAAAAACTACATATTTATTTGAAATTCAGTGTGATGTAACTGATATTAACACGTCATGGACTTTGGAAACTGTTGGTTACTTCCATTACAGTTGTGCCTCAAAATTAATCCCCTGATTGCTCCTCACATCCTATCCGTGCCATCCAGCAGTGATTTATATCCAGGCAGAGGACTTTGCACTGAAGTAGATTAGGAGTCCACATCACAGCAGCTCTGCTTCAGGGACAAGAGCAGGTAGGCAACAATTGCTAGAGATGTTGCTCACGTTCTCATGGGGCCCTGCCCTTTGATCGGATACAAAACATGATACACTAGGAAGGAAGCATTTCCTTCTTTTTTCAATGTCAGTGTTCATGAATACTAAATAGGAAAGACTTTGCATCTTTTTACACCATTAAGCAAGGATTAATGTTTTTTATGCATATTCACTTCCACTGGGAGGGAAAAAACATTTAAAAAATCATTCTCTTCCATTAACATGAGCTTTTTCAGTATGTTTTCACACCATTTGGGATTTTTTTTTCTAAAAGCACTCTAGCTATATAGCTTGCTTGCCTGGAACAAACCCCTGCTGTGAGCTTTTTTACATAAGAAGTTGAGTATTTTTGAATTCTCCCTGTCCTATGTCCTTTACACAGACATGTGAAGAAAAGACAGCTGCCAAAGTACAGGAGAATCCTTCCCTAAACACCCTGCTGTTGACCCAGGCAGAAGTGACCAACCTTCTCTCTTCATTTAAAAAGAAGCTGAGCCTCTGTTGCTATTTCTCATCCCCAGCTGACTTCTTGTGTATGCTCAGAACTGAACCTAACCACTTCCATGGGAGCCAAATGCCACTCTGCATTTCAGAGAGCTACTAGGAGAAGGACAAAATGGTGCAGTAACCAGGCAATATAAATACAAAAACATATCCAGGCCGTGGAACATCTCTGAGTTTCAGGAATGGGTGGTATTTTGCAGAGCAGGGCTGAGTACACCATAAAAGTGCATTCTAGTAATATCTGAAGCAAGGTTTTACACATAACAGCAAGACAAAGAATAAGCTTTCAGCATCTTTTGCTTCTGTGTCAGAATATACAAGTAACAATAGATATCATCAGTCTGACATTTTAAAAAGGATAACTGGTTTAATTACACTCATATTTTCTAATCTTTCTGAAGAACAATATACACAATTACTTTCATTACTACAAAACACTCTATTACTTGTCCCCTACTACAATATATCAAAGTCAAGGACAACATAAGACAAAATCTCAATTCTCCTTATTCCTCATCCTTTAAAGCTAAAACTGATTGTCATCAGGTCCTGATGTCATCATTTCAGTTTCAAATGAACACAGAGAAAAAAATCTCATTGTAAAAGTTCTCACTTTTTTTTTTTTCTGCTCTTTTTTTTCATGGTTTCCTGTTGGGAAGTAAAACTTGCTGCCTCCTTATCAAAATATGATAGGGGCTTCACGTCATTTCTTGTTCCTTTTCTTAAATATTTCACACTGTAAGATGACCAAAAAAAACCAACTTCATGCTGGCTGCATGGTAATTCTGAGACAAGTGCTGCACAGGTTCTGAACCTGGCATACACTCAAAGGCCAAGCTTTTCACACAGCTTTCAATTCCAGATGAACTGACTCTAAATAATTAGGTCATTATGGCAAACAAGTAGAAATCTACCCAAACTCAGTGTCTGTTGGTGCTCACTGTCCCTGAAATGCCCCAGAATTTTTCAAGGTCACTCACACCCCACAGTAGCAGAAGTTAAAATGACTTAAAATGAGTGGGCATTCTCTTTGCTTTTTTTTTTAATGAAACAGTTTTTTCAAAACATCTAATAATGTAATTAAACTTCAAAGGCATAAAAGAGATATCCTTTCACCTTTATAATCAGAGAAATAAAAACATCTTCTTCCCTCCAAGATTTCTCAAACTATCTGCTAAGCCTTCTTTATTTTTAGCCTTACATGAAAAACAAACAGCAAAAGAGCTTGAAAAGTCTAAATGCAAGAGTTCTGAGTTCTCCTGCAGAGAAGGAGGAGGATGGAGTCAAGGTGTTTGGCAGAGTTCACGTGTCCTGCTAGGTGACAGTGACAGAAGGCAGCACTGCCTGAGCCAGTAGCAGGCCACTGCATCCTCCCTCCTCAGAAGCAGCAGCACGGAGACATCATGGAACACGCCTGGGCAAGAGTGGAAATTGTGCAGGAAAAAAAACCAGTTTTGATGTGTATGAATTGTAGGAAAGTGCAATAAGAGGAAAAAATATTGAATGAAATGGGAAACATCTATTTGTAGTCAAAGTGGAAAATTACAATAGATATGAAAGGTTTTTGTCTGGGCATTATATGACCATCTTGCACTTTGCTTTCCTCCACATTCTACCTTTTTATCTTTTTTTAGAAAGATAAAAGCTACTTCAAAGCAAAAATTTGAAAGGACTTTAAAAAACCAAACACCATTCATGGGAAATTAATTAATTAATCTTTACAAAATGAGTAATTTTAACATTTCTAATACATGCATCTTTTCACCATGACCATTTGCTGGTTTTTACCCAGTTTCCCAAATAACATCTGTTATTTCTGAAATTCCAGTACTGAGTGCATTTACCCTTTCTCAGACTAATTTTGAAGGGTGTCACCTGGAGGTTTGGATGTCCACAGATGCCAGGGACCATTCCCTCAGTTTTGGAGACAGGGCAATTTCTATGAAAACAGAGGGAAACTCCTAGCCCAGCTAGTCTGAGCTACACCACAGGTACCCTGCCCTGTCCAAACTCCAGCAGATCCTGGTGCTGACTGAGAAGTTGTTTTGTGTTTTCTGGCAGATTTCTTGTGTCAAGTGTGCCAATAGCTAGGAACCTTTGCAAAAGGTTCAAAACTTGAACAGAGAAATCAAGGTCAAGTCATAAAAAAGCCTCTACCACACGGACAAAGAACTTGAGAGCAGTAGGTGAAAAGTCTTCAAAGACAAGGAGAGCACACAAGGAGATGACCCAGAGCTTTCCTTAGTCCTCACAATTGTTAAACAAGTATCACTAAGCTTAGAGAAAGCACTTTGGGTTTGTTGTTGTTTGACTTCTAGTTGGTTTGTGTCTGTTTGTGCATTTGTCTATTTTCAGGTTTTTCTTCCAGGCATACCTGCGTTTTATCTGCTTTTCTTCCTTCACGGGAGCTAACGGAGTCCACTCTGACACACAACAGGGTTTTCTGTTTTAAAACAAAAGTGCTTTTTCTGACTCTACCATGATATTTTTTGTGTGTGTCATGGCAAATCTCTGCCCAGATCCTCTGATGTGCGCTTGGCAAATTGCTCAGCTCTGCAGGAGCCAGGCCGGTGTGTGTCTCCTGCACAGCAGTGGTTTTACAACACAGCAGCTCGTTGGGCAAATGCACTAGATCCTACTTGTTTCTGCTTTTGCCAAATGTTAACACAGTCAGAACGAAGGAAGAGACTGGGTCAAAGTGAAAACAATGTAGGGTGCTATGCCATGTGTAGCTTCAGCAATCAAGAAGTTAGAAAACAGAGCACTTGCTTCAGAAATTCAATACATGGCACCTCTTGTCTCTCTAGACCCAAAAAACACAGGTGAGAGGGAGAAGGGTGCTGAAAATGATCTGTCTCATCAAACAAAATTATGTTCTTGAAACCAGGGCCAAGAAAACTGAGAACATCGAAATTGGCCACCAAACTCACAGAATTGTGACAGTTTGCACCCATCAAAAATTTTGTCACAGATTGTTCTGACTTGCCACACCTCTGCCTGCAGAGAAGCCTCTGCTGCAATATGCATGATGAATACATATCACAGAATGGGCAAAAATCCAGTCACCCAGCATTGGACAACACAGTGAGAAAAAGAATATTTTCAATTCTTGAATGTTTGTTGTCTTTGAAAATATTTGAATTGAAATAATTATAGTTTTATTTAATACTGTAGCTTCATAATTACAACTTTTAAAACAATGCACTTATTCTCCAGAGAAGCAGAGAAAATGTTCATGTGCATTCTACATTTATAGAATATTCAATCATATGTCTGAAAAGGCAAGCAGAGGGATTTGAAGATTTTTTCTTAAATGCTTTGAACAGGGCAGCAAAAAATTGCTTATGCGCTTTGTGTAGTAGTAGTAGTAGTAGTAGTAGTAATAATAATAATAATAATAATAATAATAATAATAATAATAATAATAATAATAATAATAGGTCTTATGTAATCCAGCATGAAAACTGTGCATGGCTGCTGGCACAGCAAATTAGCTAGAGGCCTTTGGGGGCAAGATGAGCTAAACATCCAGAGATGCAGACTCTGGCCAGTTCAGAAATTCTCTATAACTGCCTCTACAAAGCAGGACTCCTGGTGTGGAGCTAATGGGAATGCCCTAGCCTCTAGGAAAGAAATCCAGGTGTGTGAACCTGGGGAGGATACCCCCTCTGTCACTCACTATTACCAGAGGGGATGAAGACTGCCAACCTATAGAGATATTTCTCTCTTCTGCACATTTTTAAAAGTAATAAAGAATTGTTTCTGTTCCCAACAATGCTGATGCTGGCAGTAAAATCACACATTAGTTCACCTCTGATTACTCCCATGCTTTTCCTGGTCAAAAGGCAGAATTTACCAGAAAATTCATGAACATCCAACAACATGCTCTGATCGATCTGTAGGTGGCTGGAATCATCAGAGCATGGGCACTTGTGCTCATTGATTCAAAGGTAATCCTTGCACTTCATCACATTCCAACTAGCTGAGCAGAGGTATGGTGTTCAGACCAGCCTGGGTCTCTCCAAGCTCATGGCAGAAAACCAAAGCCACACTAATAGTAGCAGGGGTCTTTTTCACGTGCCAATTTGTATTTTTTGTCACCTTAGCTCAGCACCTGTGCCTATGCATCAGCCCAAAATTCAAAAGAAAAGCATGGATGTGACTACAGTTTTTTAGTATATGAGTGAATCACTAAACTACTGCCAGCTTACTTTTGTGCACCATGACATGGCAAGCTTGTCATTTGAAAGCAATTTGGGTACTCAGTGAACCACAGCACACGTTCTGCCAGCTCATGCATAGCACACATATTGTGTCAAATTATACATTACTACTAACCATGGTACCTCTCATTTAGAACATCACATCACATTATGTCAGGTTACACTGTATCGAGCCACATCATTTTCTCTAAAGGAAACCCTGTCAGACCCATTGCAAGGAAAGCTTCCATTCTTTTTTATTTCATTTAATAGGAACGGCCCATCTATAGCAACACTGGTGACCTCTCCCTTCCACTTCCATCTCTGAGGACCTCGCAGAGATTTCTTTTTCTTTATACAAATGCTAGAATCAAATGTGTAATTTCTCATCTCAAAAGGCATGCTGCCAGTTTAATAATGTCCCTGTCATCCAGTCCCTCAGGAATGTCTCCTGAAAGAGGAGAAATTAAAAAATATACTTTATTATTTCAAACCAATAATGAAATAAATGGGCAGGAGATCTTTCTCCTTTTGATGCCATTATTAAAAGCGATCAGCTCAGGATGGGGGCACACAACAGGTCGGCGGTTCTGCCATCGCTGCTCCCAGGAGTCACTCAGAGAAAAGTGCAGCAGCTTTGTCCCCTAAGGGGCAGAGCTGGGGGTCCCATCCTCACGAGAGTGCTCTGGGGTATATCTGTGTTCTTCTGTCTGCCACTCCAGGGGTCCTCACTCATGCTGTGGTCTTTGCAGCTAGGGTGAGGGGTGACCGAGGATTCCAGCATCCCTGCAGGCTCGGAACTCTGTTCTTGACATCTAGACCCCGCTCTAGGCTCTCAATTTTGATTTGGCTCGTTGCTTTTGGGGGTTTATCAGATGAGTTTGGGGGCTTTCACCCCGTTGCACCCTGGGTCTGGGATTCATTTACATGTCTCCTGATGTAGCCCTCCTTTCCCACCGAGAAACAGTCATTTACCTGTCCCAGGCAGGGTGATACTGATACAATACAGTATATACGACCACATCAGCATACCAATCTGTTGGGGTGCCATCTCCCGGGAAACAGCGGGCTACGCCCAGCAGCTGTCCCTGCAGGAAAGGGGGCTCGGGGCGGGTCTCTGTCCCCCCCCGTGCTATCCCCGGGGTGCTCCCTCCCGGGCTCAGTGGGGACCCGTGCCCCAGGGGGGGTCAGCCCGCCGTTCCCGGACGGGCCGGTCCCCGCGGACACCGCCCGTGGGGGCTCCCCCGGCCCCGCCGGGACCCGCGCTGGGGAGGGGGTGCTCCACCGCTCCCGCATCATCCCCGGCCCGGGCGGGACCGCGCCGAAGGTGGGGGTCGGGCCCCACCACTTTCGGGCCGGCTAGCAGCTACTGAGAACAGGTAGTTAAAAGTATACTGTTAACAGAACATTACAACATGAAATTATAAACCATAAATAGTTAGAACTCCCACTTAGCAGTTACTGGTTTCAGTTGTGAGCTTTGCAATCTAAAAAAAATGGATAACCCTTTTTTGTTCATAACAAATAATATTAATATTTTCTGTTCCACAGTGCATCCACATCTCATGCAAGTGTACTCCAGCACTTGGCAAACATTAGCTTTTCAAGAGACCAGCCTGAAAAAAAATGTGCTGGGGCAGCTGCCTTGCTTTACTGAATTTGCTCTGGAGCAATACAGACAACATGCATACTGCCTGAAGCATAAAGTGTGGATTTGCTGGAAGATCTGATAACTCCTTCATGACCCCCCTGCATACTGCAATTTTCCACTTTAGTTACCTGCTAATCTTTTCCTACACATTGTTAAATTGTCAGGACATTGAATAAGGGACCGGTTTTACACTGGACATCTGGCAAAAGGAGGTGGAATCTCACCTCTGGCACACTGTAATACACCAAATTTGTGCTTCTGGAGGTACCAGACCACAAGTGTGTGTTTATGAGCACAGCTGGGTGGAAGCCTCTGCCCCAAATTAACCATGCTCATAATCTGCATCTTTCCTCCATCTTTGTTAGAGAAGCTACACCTGCAGCCAGGCTGCAGCTCTCCTTAAACAGAGGGCCTCGTTGTAAAGCATTAGAAGAGGAAGCATGGCTCCACTATGGTTTTCTCCTTCTCCAGAAGGGGAAGAAACCACCTGGAAACCCTATGGTGAGCTTCTTAAGAAGATGCAACCACTCATTCCAAAAAGGTTCGGCAGACCTGTGCAAAAAGCAGTTGCTGCCACCATGAATGGGAACCCCAAAGGTGTAATGAGGGCTCAGCAGCTGGAATCTCTCCTCTTCCATGTGGCACACATCCTAGCCAGAGCACCTGGGCATTGTGCTAGTGAGTGTGAAGGAGAAATCCAAGAAAAAAATGGGAGCAAGTGCCATCAAATTCAAGTATTCAAGATAACTATCACCTTAATTTTCAGAAGGTCTTGCACAGAGCTCTGCTACATTAATTTCATACATAATTGGAAAAAGCCTCAGACTTTATGCTCAGTATGCTTATTATACTGACAACTCAATAAATTTCCTACTTGTAATATTTTCCAGTAATACATAAATTTTATCTCTTATGAAATCACACTGTGAAGAATCAGAGATTACTGCTGTTTTTATCTAACTCTAATAGGACACAGCACTCAAGTAAAAAATACAGTTCATTATGGCTCAAACATTAAATAGTTCCATTGTTTAATAGGAATGTATTTTCTGTACAAATCTAATTCTATAACCTTCATTCTTTAATTAAGGCCCTGATGCTTGTTCATCCAACCAATATAATAATTTATCATAGAATTTTAAAAAAATTCCTACTGACTGAATAACAGGGAAAAAAGCCAAAGAAAAGTCCAAGAAACATGCCAGTTTTGCTTTAAGAGTACAATAGAGATGGTGCATATGCTACTAGTTTTTGCCACCTGTCACTTGATCCTAGTAGACTAAATGCATTCCCTATTCATAGAAATCACGTCTCATCTAAGTCAGAGTCCAAGAGTCAGAAAAGAGGAGAAATTTAAACTTATTTTCAGTGCTTCAACCAGTGAATATTTGGGCCCAAAAGCTACCTTCACATTTTATAAATAAAGGATGAAATATAACTTCCATTATATGTTTGCTTAGATATATATACAAAAATTACTCTCTCTCTATATATATATATATGTGTGTGTCTGTGTGTGTGCATGCACATAGGGATACCACTACAGTAAAGACCACAGAATATAAATTTGGAGAACTTCACCAGAGAGTGCAAATTTGAAATTTCAGTACACCAAAACAAGGCCTATGCCTTTGAATGCTTTTCAGAAAGATTAGATGTGAAAGTTTATTTTAAATCTGGAACTACATATTTCTTTATTCATCCAAAAGGTTTTTCTTCCTACAGAACTGCAGTAAGGACAGCTTTTGTGAGCAGCACGCTTACAAAACAAGAGATTAACTCTTCCCCAACTGTAGAAGGCTTTAAGTAAATAATAGAGAAATAAGGGGACAATAGCTCTAGATAAGAGATTCTCAAAATTAATCATGCACTCAACATTTGGAGGTACTTGCTATACCAAGTCTGAACATGTGCTTCACCAGGAAACCTGGTGCCTGTAAAAACTACATATGGGGGGAATGAGTCTTAATTTACACCTACTTTGCACCTGCCAAAGCATTTCTATGTGATGCTAGCCACATTGCTCAAAGAGTTAGCTAGTGTCAGTTACCTATATGATCATTGTATCTTTATTCTGGGTACCCATTTTAACATCTTGGCAGACTTGCAGAACCCATAATCAGCCAGGTCTGAAATGAACTAATTAATAATAATAATAATAATAACAGGATACATTTCTATAAAGTCTACAATGCAAACACTCAGTCTGGACTTTCAGGATTGGTATCTCACATTAACATATGCTTAAAAGGACATAGTACTATATTTTGTATTAAAACCATTTAAATACCCTCCAATTTCAGGCCTCTGTTCTCCAGCATTAGGGCAGAGGCACTACTTCACCTCTCCAGATGTTCATGAGCAGCAACCAGTTAATACTCAAAAGCATTTAGACACAACCCTGAAAGCCCCTGACATGTCCCTGGGAAGAAGCAGCCATGGCACATTGGGAGCAGGGCTGGGGAGCCCTGAGCACAGCCCTGCAGCCATGTGTGAGTCTGACTAGAAGGAAATACTGAAAAAGCAGCTATTTGGTTAGCAAGGTCTGTGGAAAAGGATTTTTACCCAAACAATTCCTATTTATAAAGGCTGAGAACGGTATCTCATGGGTCTTGAGTGACTAACCTTGCAGCCTTAACATTTTTTTAACAGGTGCCACGTTTGCTGTTTAGTGAAGTTTCCTCAGTACCACAGCCAGTGGCACAGAAGGCAGGGCTGTGCCTGAGCCCCTCCACAGCACAGCTCTATGGGGAGGGAATCACCTGTGGGGCTCACTGAGGCTTTTTTGTGCCACCAGGGATTTTGGCTTTTAAATCAGAGAGCTGGGGGAAAGGTGTTCTGGGACAAAGCAATGTGTTTCCTCCAAATTGCACTCTGTGGCTGTTTCACCTTTTTCTGCTGCGTTCCTCATAAAAGCATTAAGCCCAAGACAGAGGCAGCACAGAAAATTTAAGCCTGAAGGGCTAAAGTCATAAGCAGTGGACAACAGAGTCTGAAAATAGGAAGTCTTTAGCCAAACAATAAAAAGCAACTACTTTTGTAGCATTAAAAAAAAAAAAGGAAAAGTCTCATTTCTGTGAGAAGGGTTATGCAAAGTAACATATTTCATACCATCACACTGCTAAACGAACCCTGTTCCAATTCTGATTGTAGCAGTGTGGCTTTGATGTAATGCCACTGTGCCTGATTTATTCTAGTCCAAGGGAAAATTGAATCCACCTATGTGTGTCTGGGCCTTTTTGTTATCAAACTCTATCATAACATACATCAAGACATCAGGACCATATCAGCCAGTCAGCTTTCTTCTCAAAAGTCAGAACGATGCCTAAACTCACAAAAAATCTACAGCTCAACAAAATTATCTTTTTTTTTTTTTTAGGGCTTGTCTCTTTCCTGATCCCCTCAGCAGCGTGTTTGGTAAACCCCACTTTGTGTGTGGTTTCAGCTTGTACCAATAAAACTAGCTTTAAAACTGGAGTCACCCAGTCCCACATTCCCAAGAGGCAGCAAGGGAAGCAGGCAGAGGGAATGTTTGCCTGTGGCTACTCACATCTCCCAACTGCTGCCCCCATCAAGCCTCTCCAGCAGAAATCATTGTGGGACAGCACTTACTCTGTGAAGCCCTCCTGGCAAAAGCTGGATGATTTCTTCCTCAGGTTGAAAGGGATTTGTTTATCATGAAGTAGCTTTGCAGTGGCCATTCCCTCACTGTTCAGCACCACCGAATCTCCAGCACAGCTCCCTTCTTTGCAGAAAGGAGAGGGCCCATTTTTTTTATTTTCTTATAATTTTAATTTAATTAATTTTAATTCATATAAATATAATATATCATTTTAAATTATTAACTTGTCTTTTATTTTAATTTTTATAATAAAGTTTTCGTTTGAGCTAAGATATCTGAAGAGCAAAGCTAGCAAGGAAGAGTCCAGACTGTGTCTGAAATAGGGCAAGAACACTGCTATGAATATATAAGAGCTTTTAGATGGTTAGATTTTTCTTGTTGCTGGTTGTGGGGTTGTATTTTTTTTAATTGTCAGACACATTAACTTTTTATATCTTTTATAAAAGTGCACTAAAATTAAAATTCCACTACAAAGAAATACAAGTGTGTTACCTTCCTAATATTGGATTTATTCTGCAGCAACATACACACTTAGCACCGCAAACACCCTTTTGCCTTTAAAGGTCATTTTGACTTTGAGACTTCAAAATAAAAGGAAAAGGTAGTATTATCTACTAATGCTTTGCTTCTGTGATCTTAAATTTTAACCTTTTCTTGCTATGATCTATATATGGATGCAGGTTGCTATATAATGAGCTGGAATCTCAGCAGATTTAAAATAGGCATAGTCCACCAAGTTGAATTGAGCTGTGCCAATTTATGCCTACTCAAGTTCTGGACCACTATTCACAGCCCTTTCAGCAATTTCCAACTAGCTTGATACAATCTTTTTCTCTTAATCCCCATTTCTGTAATGAGCAGCACACCAGAAAGGGTTGAAATTCCATTCAACTGTGCCACATATTCCCTAAAATTCTTAGCCTCATGGAATAATAGTATGAGCCCAGGGCGTCCTTACCTTAGGTCTAATAACTTGTGCTATGTGGTTACTTATAATGTGGAACTTGTTGAAAGGCTACAGCCAATATCTGACACTATCTTTGACTTTCAGCCTCGTCACATTATGGGAATTAGCACAACTTAATGGGATATTTCATATATAATTGGCAAGCTTATGCTTTTCACTAGAAGAGGTAAGCTGGAGAACTGCTCCAGAGACTCTGCTCTAAAAAACTACTTTTATGTTACTAAAACCTGATGTTTTGTTATACTTGTCTTCCTGAAACATTAGCTATTCTAGCCTTACCAGAACTGTATTTGAGCCTATACTTCATGTGTGCCTGTTTATTTTTTGGCACGGACCTAACTCTGTAATGCCCATCCATTTCAGCCTTGCCACATACCCTACAAAACAGAAGTTATCTTAAATCTGGGTATACTTGCCAGAGTTGATATATTCACCCATATTGTTGGGTCAACATTCATAATAACAATTCCTATTATATTTCATATCTGTTATTATAAGATTATGATCTAGCAGTGCCTGGAGGTCTCAGAAGTAGCTGGCTCATCATCCACATGCTTTTATACTCCTGGAGAAACCATCTAAAATGAATTTGGGTTATTTAAGCAGCTGCAGTGTACTTTCTAATTTCAGCCTCTGGACTTGCACCAGACGTCACTTGGAGACAGAGAGTGTGAAATGACAGAAGACCATTTCCCAACAGTGATATTAGCTCGTGTTTCTAAAGCAATTCTTAGTGCCTCCCAGACTAAATGTCTTTAATAGCTGTCCCAGGAAAATGAATGGACCATGACCAGAAATAAGACAGGTTTCAAGTGAACAAGGAAATCATAAGTGAGCCTGAAGTCATTTGAGACCCGGATGGAGCTGAGTGCTTAGGAATATGCCTCTGATCCATCTTTGTAGTTACATAATTGAAACTGTAATTCTGCTGGGTTTCAGCTCTCTGTTGTCATCTACATTTAATCTCACCCTCCAGGCTGCTCACAATAGTGCTAAAAATCCTTATACAGACAATGCACTATAGCTCAATGAGAGACCCCCAGAGCTGAAACCACAGAGAACTTTTGGAGAAAGAAAGAGAGCAATGGACAAGCTTGTGATACAGCTAAACCACCCACTGAATTCTGCAAAAGATATGGTCTGCCTTACCTCTGTTGCTTTATTTTTTCCCAAACTGAATAGATGCTGCCCTGTTCTTCATATTTATTCCATTGTAGATATTGTAGACACAAAATGTCAGAATCAGACATGCAAGTGTAAGAAAGCAGTATTTTAATTGATGGCTTTAACACAGCCAACATTTGCTACAACTACAAAAATGTGAGACCCTTTCTCCTTTTGCTTCTGAGGTTAGAGCATAACAGCAGGCTTTATATGGTTATTATTTTATTAGGTTTATGTGGGGATTAGAAAAATATTAAGATTATATATATACATGTGATAATTATATAAGAATAGGCTAATACTGGAGACTAATTATAGATTAGAACATAATTCTGCATGGAAAATCTTCCAGATATATCAGGGCCACTTTCATACTACCTAACTGCTGCTGCCTGTGTACAGTTGCCTACATATGTAGTACCCGCTAGTAGATGGCTTCTTGCCCCATCTTTCCCACAAGAGTTCAGGGCCACAGACGTGACTGAAAGCATGCCCTTCTTTCCATGACATTTAGCCTTTTTTTTCTGCTCAGCCTTTGACGTCTGCTCAAAGCCTTCTGCCTCATTTATTGAGAACATCCACATTATGAGTAGCACTTTGGCAAAAAACAGTGTGCTGTGTATGCACTCTATACTGCATATGGAAATATTTTTCTGCTACTGAAGGAATAGGCAGACCAGCCTGCAGACAGCAATATGGGAGAAAGACAACCACCCAGTGAAAAAAGTTCAATGAGAGCTAAGGAACTTCCTCTATACAGTGGTTTCACTCAATAAAGGTGTTCACATACTAAAAGAAAGTTTTGTGATGGTGTAGAAGTGAATCTAAACTATTGATTTTTTTGTAAAAGGTCTTCCCATAAGCAAATCTCTCAAGAGAAATCCCCACAGGTGCAATGAATCTGTGCTTAAAATGAAAACTTTAATAATCTTTTGTAAGGCTTTCCTTGATTTCAACTGTGGCAGAGAACAACACAACCTTCCACAGCCACTGTTCCTCTCTACATCCTTAACAAGACCTCAGTCAAATCTGATAGGCATCTCACTTGCTCAAGGCACTTTTAGACATTCTTAGCAGTGACAAAAAGCCTTGGTAATGAAACTGCTGAGTTGAAAACAGATTGATCAGTTCAGTAAGTACAAGAAACGCATGTGTGTGTCTGGAAGGTTTAAAAGAAAAGTAACAGATGCAGACCTGTTCTTAAAATCTGAGTATCTCTTTCGGGTAGGAAAGCAGTATAAGATACAATTAGTAATTTGCCCTTACTAGTTTTATATTTCCCTATCTACTACTTAGCCATTCACATGCCCAAGTGTGCACAGACATCTGAGGAGTGCATCCTCAGTCTAGTCTTAATTACATCTTGGTTTGCATTTAAAAGCTTAGAAACATTATTATGGGCTATTCAGAGATTCCAGGAACTGCATATTGAAGGAGAGATTAGAGCCCTGCTGAAGCCAAAGGGAGATTTGCCATGAACTCCAGTATCTCAGCCAGGGCACTCATGTGGGCTAAACTGAGCCTGCAGTTGTTGCTCTGGCAATTTGTAACTGCAGAAAAGATAGCTGGTGGCTAAAATGGAGTAGTAAATGCCAAAACTCACAATTTCAGTTGTTTCTCAACTGTATCATGCCACTCTAAATACCCTTCTAAGAGACACTGCATTACCAAAGTCATTAACAAGTCATTTTATTCCCATTATCTCCACATTTTCATCCAGAAACAGAGGAAAAAGTTAATCAGATGTCTTGCTCACCTACACACATTGAATATTAATGGTTGCTTTCTTAATGCTAGACTAAACACTCTGGAACTTATGAATAGCATACTAGACCCACATCAATTGTACACACATGGAAACACATGCCTAGCCTGAATTTTCTCTGCTTTGACTTGAGGAAAATCAGTCACAGTGCAGATCTCTGGGTCAGGTCCTCAATTTGCCTGCTTACACTGTGTTAAAGAAACATTCTTGGCATCTTGGAGCCATCTCCAGTGCTAAGCCTGATGGACAAAGTTGCCTGAAGCAATGTGAAATTTGCTTGAAGCATTGACTCAAGACCAGGCTCCAAAAGGAGACAGGGGTAGGTTGAAAAAGTTGCTAAAATAATTTGCTGTCCTGGAGCTGATGCAGTCTGGTGTCAGCTTGCAGTTTGCAGGGTCTACTCAGCTGCAACTGAGACTGCAAAGTGAGGCATTCACTTTGCATGCACTAAGTCAATATAACTGTTTAAATTATATTTAAATAATATTAAAATGGAACACATTGTTTCATTTTATTTATTTTTTTGGCATACAATTTAAGCCTCACTAACATCCACATGATATATCATGTGACTGACCCAGTTTAAACTTCTCATCCCTTGAGACAGAGGTATAAAGTCTCTGTAGCAGGAATAATTTTCAGAAAGTGCTGTGTCTGCTCAGTGCATTATGAACCAACAAGTTCAAAACTCAAATCAGGCCGGAGCTATTCCAAGCACTAGTCACCTCAGATATATGTTTCTACTTCTCTTGATCAGACAGATTCACACTGTCACAGCCAAATGCAGAGGTGGGATAGCCTAATCAAAAACATTTCTGAGTAACACATGAATGACAAATAGAACCTGATAGACAGGAAAATAAAAGATATGCAGTTAATTAACTTAATACTTGATAGACTGGCCCTACCACTGGCCCAATACAGGGAATCAGCCATATGAACACAAATGAAACATCCAGGGATGAGAGCACAATCATTTAAATGAACAGCAGTGGGTGACGACAGAAACTACACACTTGCTTCCAGTTTATGTCTTTGCATATCTCTTTTAAGCCCCATACAAAGTAAATTCAAAGTGTCTGTGAGACATAGCCACTTATCTATGGCAAATTGCACCCGTAACTGTGGAGAGCATCATTTACTGGACTTACAGCTGGTTACACTCCAGAACTTCAGGTATGACAGGTATCAATGACAAGAGTTTGCTTTCTGTGAAAATACACTGAAAAACACTGCAACTGGAAACACACCAGTTTATAAGAGGAACAAAGTTCTTCTGTCCAGCTCCAGCTGGTCCCTGTGGAACAGAGCTTTGGCACCTTATGCCCACATCCTCCTCTGTGTAGCACCATGGAAAAGCATCTTGCTAATGAAACATATGATTTACATGCTCATATGCCTCTTCTCTTCTCCACGTATTTTATTTAGCCTACACTTCCCTTTTAATAGATTTAAAATACTAACTGAGGAATCAAGCTGTAGCTGAGTTGTAGCCAAACAAAGGCTAGTGTCTTCTTTTTTTATTAGGAAGGAATACTAACTAATACAAAAGTATGAAACCGCTATCATCACAAGGAGGCAGATTTGAGTCTGCCACGGCTCCCTTCCCAGTAAAAATTTGTACAAGGAATATGTGGTAAATAAAAAAACTCACCTAGGAATTTACCAGAGTGTACTTAGTGATTCTGGCAGTGTAAGGACAAAAGCTAACCACCATGGAGCAAGCCAAGTGATGTACTTTTAATATCAGCCACAATAATAACTGCACTATATGTACACCTTTACAACCCACATAATTAATTGCTACAATAAGTGATGTTATCTACACTGTGGAACAAATTTTCTAGCCAGATGCCAGCTGATGTCTGCCAGGGTCACATCCAGATTCCAATCTAAGACAAGACCCTGTCTCTCTTTCATATCTAGTTGGAAGCTGAGCATATGGGCTGGTGCAAATCCAGCATGTGCCAGCCTGGCCCCTGAACTCCCTTGTTTCAGAAACCAGATCACCTTTTGATATACCCTGTAGAGCCAGACTCTGACACTCTTTCCCTGCTTACTTGCACATGGTTCAGATTGTCCTCCCATGTACAAGACTTTTACTTTGTATAGTAAAACCTGTCTCAAGAGATTGTTGTCATATCCCAGGTGCTGAAACAGCTGCAGAGGAGCTGGTTTTGCATAGCATTATTTCATTAACATTCAGGATCACAACACTAGATTTAAAAATAGATGTAAATAGTCAAAGAAATTAATCTGTAGTTTTTTTACTGCAGTCTTCATAGAAAGCTGGGTAAACAGTTTTTGCTTTATCAGATTTCCCAGTAGAAACACAGCAGGAGTCAGTAGTAAGCAAAGAGGTTGTTGTTCAGCTGATTTGTATTGTCTTGTAACAGATAAGGCGGGGGATCCACAAATTCCTAAGAGTCATCACGTCTTCCCTCTTAAAAAAGAGCTGCCTTTCACAAATACCTGTCTACAGATTCTGTGGACTTAGTTCCCATCACTACATTGATCTTGCTGATTGTCATTAAAAATTTGACTGTTTTCTGCCATTTTTCATGGATAGCTGACTCCACTGCTACGTATTTGTAGAGTGCTTCGGCTCAGTGTATCAGTAAACAGAAATATTCCAGATTCCATTTGAAGTTTTCTAGCCTTGCTGCCTTTCCAGCCTTGGGATACCACACACATTTACCAGTGTAACCATGCAACAGGAGGTTGTTTGGTAACACATTCCCAAGGAGCCAGGAAATACAAGGATGAAAATCATTGCAAGTTCTGTCTGAACCACCTAGACACCCAGGATTTGAATCACAAGTCAAGTGGATACAAAACTTCTGGGATTGCTTTTGCTCTCAATCTGTCAGTCTTTTTCTTTTTTTTTTTTTTTTTTAACTGTTCAGAGCAGAATACTCAGGGGAAGCTGAATTCTAATTCATTACTGAGACATCTAGCATTCGACTGACAGTGATGCAGGCATGCCTAAATACTTAGAAGACAGAAAAGGAGAAGATATTTTCCTAACTGATTTTTTTTTCACACTCCTAATATGCTCAGTGGAACAGATAGAACAGTCACTGGGGTGGGACTTGCTGCTGCAGAAAAATGCCATAAGATTTTTGGCGTAGCCACACAGTGGAGTGGACATTTCTAACTTGTTATTTCTGCTCACATCACTGATACAAAGACAACTACAGGCAATTGAAAGATTCTGACTGACTAATGGGATTTGTAACTGTCCTGAATGTACTCATCCCCCACAAAGATTACTGTTGGGAAATCAGGGTGGGTGTGAGTGGGAGTCCACAGACAGTTTAGAGCCACTGTGATGAGTGAAGTCCTGAAGCTAAGGAGTTATTTCCACTTTTGTTGAAGGACAAATCTTGTGGTAAAGAAAAAATGCTAAGTTCTTTTCATTCATCTTCTGGATGGGGAATGTTTTAAATAATGTTTTTAGGATTTTTCCCCATTGTTTTACTTCTTTCCTATGCAATCTGAGATTTTTCTATAATAGCACCAAGGATTAGTGGAAAATAGCACATATCTTTAGACTTTCATTAAAAGATAGGAGCTAACAAAAGTGTAGTCATCCCTGAGAAAACCTTAAGGGCATCCTTTACCATCCCATTTGCATGCAGCACTTACCAATCTCACAATATTCTTAATATGTAGGTCCTTACTGCATGTGGTTCCCCTTGAATAACTAACATTTGTATCTTTCAGGCAGCTGGTATAACATAAATCTATGGAGTTCAAGATACTGCTCATTTAGATTTCCTTATTTGGCAGCTGAGCCTCACGCCTCTGTCATTTCTCCTGGCACATCTTAGAGTGCTAATAACTCTCAGTGGCTTAGTTTAACACAAGGTCCATACCTGACTAACTTCTATCCCCTCTATCAGTAATTCCCTAGTCAAGCTTCTACTCTGAATTGTGAAGAAGCTTTCTAGACCCAAATTCTGCTGGGCTTTTTTGCCAGAACAAAGAAATCACTAAACAAGTGAATATTTTATTTCAGTGTCATCATCAGTGCATGGTTGTAGGCATAGCTAGTTCCTTCAAAAGCACTGGCAGTTGCAAATCTTCTGTGACAGTTCACAACATTATTTCTCCCCAAATTACTTTAATTCTGAATTTACAGCTGCAGGCACAAAGATGGGAATGTTTTGTGATGATTTCTTCTGTCCTCAGTTAATTAGCATGTGGAAATACTGGCATCCCTGGAGCATGGATGGCTGGTGTCTGGAAGGCAATCAGATTTTCTAAACAAGTCCAGCTGCAGATGGGCCAGATTAATTTTTCTCTGAGTTCAAATAGGGAAAAAAAATACATGAGTCATGGAGCTGCTGTATTTACAGATGGTCCAAATGTGAAAATCCATAGTGCTTCCAATAGCATGGCTATAGAACATAAGCTCATTCAGGGGTGACTGCATCTTAATGACTTTGAAGTGCATTAATATCTATGAGCAGTAATATTGACAGGCATTCCGCCATCAATTCTGTGAAACTATTGCCAGGCAAGAGCAGAGTGCAAATAGTACAGGATCCTTTTTCTAGACAAAGGCAAGTAATAACAGTGCACAAGGAAGGTGCCTAACACGACCCATGCCCTGAGGTTAGAAATTCCTATTTCTATGAATGATATAGGAAAGATGTAATATAATATGGCAAATATTTCTCCCCATGAATATAAGTATTCAAAAGAGAAAGAAACTATCCCTGGAGAATGGTTATCTGGTAAGGAGTTTTTTGCTGGAAAACATGTCTGTAGATTTTGTAGGCCAAAAATTTCCAACAAAAATTTTCTCGCAAGAAAATTGACTTCAACTTGTCCATGATCCACTTAAGGTTCCTGTAACAGGTTCATATCCCTGGTTCATATCCCTGCTACTGCCATCCGATCAGCCTTAGCACTTGGGAGCCTAATCAGCTTACAGATGGGAAACTAATGCTGCTCAGAGAAACAACAACTTACATCTTGCTGTGTGCCATGTGCCTCACTGCCCTCGGAGGTGACTGCTTCCAACGCACAATCAACACTGAATTCCAGGAGCTATCACACACTCCATGTTCCCCACGTTGGAGGCCAGGAACAAGCCAAAATTAACATATTTGAAACTATGTGTGCATAATTACATGTACAAACAACAAGGCGATCCTTGGAATTTGCAGATCCCCAACACAGCTGTTCTCAGGCACTCTCTTATTTACACTGGAATGAGCTTTTCCAGGCAAGGGCAAAGCTGCAGGACTCTGATATGTGATGTTGATGGTGCACTTGTCCAAGCCTGGGCTGGAATCTCACTACACCACCAAGTCTGAGACCTGCTGTGCCAGGGCTGTCCCAAGCCAGCTCAACCTGCTGATGGTAGAGCTGGACCTAAGAGGGAGCCTCAGAGCCTGAACATCTCCACCAGCACATAGCCCTCTCAGCTGCCCACTGAGTTTGCCTCCCAGGCAAGCCCTGGAAGTGGTTTGTTGCGGGAGGTGCCTGGAGAAGGGGTCAAATGCACTGTTACAAATATGTAAGCCTGGCATAAAAGAAGCTCAGTCTCATTTGTTTCCACTCCTGCAGCTTTCCCTTTCCATGAAGAACACAGCACCAGCAGAACACAGCTGGGTGCCATAGTCATAGGTTGTTTATTGGCATGCCCACTTGGATATTAGCCTACAAACTAGACCTGACAGATGCATATTGGTATAAGAAAACCAACTAATGAAGTGTCAGGCATTGTCTGGTAGCATGGGACCAAGGAGACAGGACACCTGCTCCTACCCTGCCTTTGGTCTGTCTGTGACTGCAGTCAAGTAGTTTTGTTAAAATGCTTTTAGTTCTTCTAGTTTCTCCTCTTACCTTTTTTTTTTCCACATTCAGATGTAAATTTTTCTGTGAATGATACAACTATAGTATGAATTAGACCAGTACCCAAGTCCTACTCCAGTGACTTTGGCATCAATTAACAAAAATCTTAAAATAGTGTAACAGTCCACCCAGCATTTTGAACTTTTCTACAACAAATGTGTTTTAGATTATGTGCAAAATTCAATCACTTCTTTCACTTAGTTAAAAAATGACAAAAGAAGAAAATAATCACTATTACTGTACTAACTTTCCTCTTGTTTACACAACTTCTACAAATTCTTGAGTTCAGCAGAGCTGTGTCTGATTTACAAAATTTAAGCAAAAAGGATCTGTGTCTCTAGAAGCAATCCAGCCACAGAACTGGATAATCACCTGAAATTTCTATGGCAACAAGGAGAAAATTGTTCAGCCTACTGTCTGGGTATTTTCACTCTGTGTATACGAGGGAGTGCTATGTCACAGACAGGGAGAGAATATTTAACACATAATCAATTAAATTTCACCTTTGATCCACTCAGTTGTTTAGAAACATTATCTTGGCATTAGTGAATGATTTTTCTCATGGGCTGACAAGGTGCCTGTTTATTTTCTGTAAGGAATGATTAAGTTAGACATCCCTTTTCTTATTGTGAATGAATGATGAAAAATGGATTTGGTATTGACTGGCCCACTTACTAATGCTTCTGGATGTCTGTGCCTTAGCTCTTTGTGAAACTGTAGCCCTGGAGAGCATCATCCCATGCCTGACCTAGCAACATTTTTCTGTCAGGCACAAAACCATGTTTTGCCTGGCCTCCATGTGACTACTTAAGGGAGAAGCAGAAGGAGGGGGCATGGAGACTTTCACAACTTTTAACAGCTCTCATGTGAGGAGAAGTGCATTCTGTGCTCTCCCTACTGCAGGGGCAGTGCTATCTCATCTTGTCCCCCTCAGCATCTCAGTAGAGTTCAGGAAATTACTCCTCATGTGCAGCAAATAAACTATTATACCAGATGTCCCTCCTTAACACGCACCAAAGAAGCAAACAAATTTCTCAA
This sequence comes from Fringilla coelebs, assembly GCF_963513975.1. Lineage (NCBI taxonomy): Eukaryota > Metazoa > Chordata > Aves > Passeriformes > Fringillidae > Fringilla > Fringilla coelebs. The sequence goes on along the minus strand of NC_140028.1, from coordinate 104,481,135 downwards.
AGTATAGTGCTACCAGCTTCCCCTTCTGAGAAGACACAGGCCTGTGGCATGGTCAGACCTATGCCTTAGTTGAAAAGCTCAGTTAGAAGCTGAGTTGATGCCTACCAAGTCCACTGAGTGGATCAGACAGCTCCAATGAACCTCTGTGAGGTTTGTAACAGGCTCACAGTATTGATTAGGGCTCTAACACAACATGAATTTAAGGGCTGACTGATGCCAACTTGATTGATGCCACAACTCTGTGGCTCAAGATCCAATCTAGACCCAAGCATATGCTAAATTTGCATACGCCATATTGTTGTCTCCCTATCACAAAAGCTTCATACCTTCTTGGTGTTTTCTGGTGGGCAGCTCCTCAGAGCACTGACTCGCTCTTCTTCACAAAGTAGCCAAGTGACTCCAGTTGCCTTCTCAACCAGCCAACCCACTCTTATAGCACTCTTCTTCTCACTGGTTACAGCTGTGGCCTGTTAAAGTCAGGCCTGTTCCTAATCTTTGATAATTGGCCCAGCTGCAACTCCTTAGGGGTAAGATTACTTTCTATACTATCTTTATTTTCTTATATTCTATCCCCCTACACCATACAGACCTACACCTTCCTATTGAACAAATGGGAAGTTTCACAGCATACGGAACTGAAATTAAAATTTGTCTGTATAGACAGAAAACCAGTTTTGTACTATCCAGATCTTTTCACAATCCACCCAATGGAACAATTCCTTAAAATGTAGAAGACTGTCTTATGATAAGATGCAATCAATAAATACCACTAAGTGTGGCTGAATTTGACAATATTGTGTTTCAAAACTGCATACTGGTAAAAGCAAAGTGACTAGGCTATATATAGATGCTTTATAAAACCATTTGTATGCACAAAGAGAATAGTTTATGCAAAACAAGAGATTCAATATTTTGTGGCATTGTCACTTGCATGTTGTTTTGCTGGACAGTATCACCTAGACTGTGCAGGATCGGGTTAATTTGGAGACACAACCTAGAACTTGTAAACTGTCAGACATAGAAATGTGTGTAAAAACTCCTTGTTTTGTGGCCATGCAATCAGCAGTGACAGAAAATGCTAGAATCCCCCTAGAATAGCATTGCAATATAATACAGTCAAGTACTTAGCACTACTAGCACCTATGCTTCTGTATATGGTTTTAGGCATCCTAATTATGTGAATTACCTCTGTGCAAACTTGCAATGCTTTACAAAAGATTTTCAATAAATACTTATAATGCTGCTGGGAATATCGATAGCTTGGTATTGAGACAGAGCAAACATCCCCTAGCCCTAGTTCCTATCTTAATAGCAATGCAGCAACATCTATTTTTCCATATATATATTACAGCCTGATAGACAAGCTTTGTTGCTGTTAGCCTAGAATGTCCACTGGACTAAATCAAAGAATCTACAGCTATGAAATGACACCTGAACAAGACCTATAGTTATTCACCCATCTCTGGGACCAAAATTTCTTCAAATTCTGAATCAACTGTCCACCATCAATTGGAGCGGAGGAAACTGTGAAATGATTTAAGTGAATAAATAAAGTGAACAAGCCAACATACATTTCACTTTAAATAATAATAATTAGACATCAGGATCTGACAAACTAAGCTGAATATATGTCTGGGAGTCAAAAATTCCCATGGTTGAATTGCAGTCTTCTTGGACAGTTTCCTTTACCTCTTCTGCCTGGCTTTTAAGTTTCTCAATTTCTTTTGTAATTTATTTCAAATGGTATAACAGCAATTTAACACAGTGTCCTGGGTCGACTATATGATGCTTTTATCCCCAATCGTCTTGTTCTATTTATGCTGAATTAGAAGTTTTGCACTTTTAAGACTTGTTCCAGAGAGTGAAGGGGAGAGAGAAGAAGCGTGCAGTTTGTTTTCAGACACTGCACTCATTCCTCCACATTCCTGCTCCTGGACTGTACTGTCTGGGGATGAACAGACAGCGGGACAGAGCTCTCCTCTGCTTTTAGTTAGTTTTAGCTAGCTGAGGCAAAGAAGTTCCCTGTGTTTTTTTTTCTTTTTTCCCTTTTCTTTGCACCTCTTTAAACCTGCTCTGGACTGAACACCCAGAAGAGCAGAGGCAGCTAGCACTTGTGGCCCACACAGTTCCAGCACCGGAGAGACTGATAAGAGACTTAGTGAGCTGAACTGCAACCGGGAACGGGACTTTCTCAGTTTGTCATCTCTTTTGGAGCAGCAAGGGGTTTTATTGTTTAATATTGTTTAGGTTTTATTGTTTAATAAACTGTTTTTTTCCCACTTTTCTTCAAAGAGGTATTTTCTCCTGAAGTGGTTGAGCGAGGAGCCAATTGAATCTGCTTTTCTAGAGGAGCCCCTTTGGGGGTTCTCTCCCAAATTTGCCCTGAACCAGAACACACAGGGCCATTACTCTTCTGGAAGCTGTGTAAAGTATTGCCACATGCCTATGTGGCATTTTTGGTGCAGCTTCCTTCATCTGTATCTTTCCTCAATGTACCTCTACACAACAGTAAAATCTGCTTTCACTGGGACAGTGAGGCTCTGCCTCATGGTAGCACCTGCACTATGCCAGGACAGCCTGTCAAAGATCAAGTTGTCACCACATGTGGCACTATGTAGCCCATGGCTGAGGCCATGTGGTGGGGAGATAAATAAGGTAAATAATATCTGTCTTTCTGTACAGGAAGGACAGATACCAGGTTACAATTTTCTCAGCCATCACTATTTGCTGGAATTGGTAAGCCCTAGTGAGAAAGCAATTGTTTGGGTGCTGGCTGGTGAGGAAGGAGGCAACTTTACATTATTGGGATTTTTCCTGGTTCAGACAATCAAAACAGAGAAAGCAGAGTTCTACTCTAAAATTCACAAATGCTCTTCCTGCAGAGTCTCTAAACAATGCTTAGGGGAAGGAGGCTGCTTACTGAGTGCTGCTCTTTCCTTATGTATAGTTCAGAAAATATTAGATTTAAGCAGACTCAAATTGCAGGCTGTAATTCAGACAAGTAGCTGTCAGCCTTCACAAGCAGAACTCACTGACTGTGAAGTTATAACAAACACAAATGTTGGATAAGTCAAGATCTGATGCTGAATGTGCAGGATACACAAAAGGGCTACACACTGGCACCACATTTTCTCAGTTCTTTACAGGACAAATATCAGGTGAAGGGTTTCAAAATCATTCACTGAAACAGAGCTGCCTTGGCCTTACCTCAGCCCCTATTAGAGCAATTTCATTTGCAAAATTGTCAAGTATTCAGTACCCTGGCTGATCCCGTGAAATAGGAAAGAAATATGATGTTCAATTGCTCTGAAAGAATCATAAGACTTACTACTGATTAGACAGAATGCAACTTTACATAACCAATTAGCAAATATTAAAATTAATTTTGCAATGCCACAAAAGCAAGCATGTTTTTAGGCTTTTTGACTTCCATTTCAACTGGTTGTTGTTGGTCCACATGAAATCTAACAGTATGATCCTTAAATGGAGAGTGATATACATTTCCTCATCTCTAAGATGATTAGCACAGTTGGTAAGAGCATGGTGCTTATAACATCAAGGCTGTGCATTCAATCACTGTATGGGTCATTCACTTAAGAGTTGGACTTGATGATCCTTGTGGGTTCCTTTCAGCTCAGAAGATTCAGTGATTCTGCAATGTCTTTGAAGATTATCATTACTGTGCTGCACTTGGATGCCTTTCTGAGCACCTGAGCATAACAGAAGTCCACACATAAGGAGTACTAATAGGCAGACTGTCAGGCTTTGAAAAGCCTCCTCCCTTTATTTCAGTTAGCACAAGTTTTATTAAAATAAATGGAAGTGTGACAGAGATCTCATCACATCACATCACATTCTTGTTGTTCAGCAGCTGAACAAATCCCATGCAAGTAAATTCAGCAGAGTCCACATTGCACACACAAGTCTGTCTCTGCTGACAATGTTACAGCTGTCTCACTAATGTAGTTGCTTGGGATTTACTTACATTTCATGTTGCTTCTGGACAAATAGCCCTGGACCAAGAAGTTCTCTGGCTCCTCTCTGAGACTTTTTGACGACAAAAGACTGAGCATGCTGAGGCTGAATCCTGCAAAGTGCTTGTCATAAAGTATGTGTTTTATTTAGCATGTCAGAGGAGCAAGCCCAACTCACAGTCACCTTCTGTAGCATGACAAGCTCTTACCTGTTCTACAATAGAGCAGCTTCCACTAAAGCCAATGCTAGTTCCACCTTCTCCACAGACCCCAAATGTGGGAGATCAAAATCTATGAATAGCACAGATCATCACAGCATCTCCCTGAGAACTGAGAATTTCAAATCAGTGGTAGCATTAATATTTGACTCTGAGTCTACAAGCAAAGAACCTGACCCCAGGAGCACAGTAACACAAGCAATCCTGTTTACTGTAAATTAACTTCTTCCTGATTCAGTATCACCCAGCCAGCTCTAAACTGCCAGCACAAGCACAAAGGGGTCATACACATTTGCCTTCCCATTAGTGGGAAAGTTTATTACAGCACCTTGTATGCATTTGCACAAAGAAAAGATTATTCTCTACAGTCCAGTCCAGATTTTAATAAGTTCTGTGACTAATTTTGCAATATTTACTTTTTTAATATACTCAGCATCTGACAAGTCTTGTTTTGTTTGTATTTGCATATATTTTCATTTGATTGGTTAAATCCTGTGGCCCTTTCTAGGGGCCAGAACATGGAGTAACTCCTCAAGGAAGAAAGGACCTCACAATCTGCACTTTTAACCACACCAATGAATTTATTTACTTTGTGCATGGCATAATAGTTTTCTAGAGTAATTTCTTGATCCTGTTATCATAAGAGCACTTCCAAAAGCTTTAATCCAGATGCCAGAAATTAAACCCAAAAGAATTTTAATCCTGTTTTTTCATCTGTTTAAAGCAAGATTCTATTAGCCAATACTAACATGCATTCATAAATTTGGATGGGCCAAAATTTCATCATCAGTGTTTATGTACTCTTTCACATCACAAAAGATTCTGACTGTTTAAATTCTAATGCATTCATTTATGTCCCATCCTTAATTTGCTGATGCTACTGAGCAATGTAATTATCCAAGATCAAAAACTGTTTTGCTTTCTTTGAAAACTGAGCAGGGTGAGAAGTCATTAAAAAAAATAATCAGCAATTTAAGGCACACAATACAGGCAAAACAAATTTGTCTACTTGCAGCATAAACAATTTTTTCATAGCTCTATCTGTATACTTGGAAAGACTAAAATATCCCTGACCTGACTTTTGCCTCTCCCTGGTACAACAGGTTATTGAAATGTTAGATGTCTTCACAGCTCCCTCTAAAGTAAAGGCTTTAAACTTTAGAGTGTTCTTTCTTATGTCTATTCTTAACTTCATGCAGTAAACCAGAACTAAGTCAATCTCTATTACTTCTAAAAAATTTTAATAGAATTGAATGTATACGTCTTTTATTACTCATCTGTTTCAAGAATCAATTAACTATCCCTCAGGAAGCTATTTGTTTGTAGCTTTCATAATGTTTAAACAGAGCTTGACTACAAAAGCCGCAAATGGGAGCAAACTTACCTGAGTAATAGATGAGATACAAGAAAATCAGTGAGGCCCACTGAAAACAAAAAGGTCATGAGGAATTGAAAATGTAGATAAGTTAAAGTTCCTTGGGATGAAGTAGTTCTTTTTGTAGATAAAGTTCCTAGAGTGTCTTCAAAGTCTGCAAGTTCTTAATTTTTCCATGTTATTTTAAAACTAGAAGGCATAGATGTTCATTTCAGTCTGTATTGTTTGTGTAAACTACAGCTGTAGAAAGTAAATGTCATTACAAGAAACAAGGGGTGAAAAGACCAAACACCCTAAGAGCACAAAACAACAAAGTTAGCTGAATTTCTCAAAATTCTGTCTTTCATGTAGGGGGAAAAAAAGGCTCAAAGTTCCCTGACTTTCCCCCCCCCCCTTTTTTTTTTTTTAAGTTTAACTTGTTGCACATTACAGTTGACCCAAAGTTTTCAGCCTCTGGGAGGGAAAAAACCCCATTTATAAAGCAATATATTATTTTCCTTCTTGTACAAACTCCTATGATCTATATTATTTAACTATGTAGCTAAATTATCATGAGCTGCTGTTCAAGACACAGTGGAGAATGGTATCTTTGTATTGAGCCAAACTAAAACACCTAATTTCACCACAAGTCACTGATTCAGTAGCTTCAGCTGCTACTAGACAATGCTCTGGCTCCTGGTACCGATGCCATAGTCATGAACGTGGATGCTGCTGTTGCTGAGGCACTGTTTAAAAATGTGTCTTTCTGCAAGACCCACTTTGTAACTCAAACACTCTGCTTTGGCTGGTTCCTCACCCAGCCTCCTCTCAGGGGTTTAGAACCTAATGCAGCTGTCAACAGACAGGCCCACCTGCCTGAAGCAATCAGACAAAAATCAAGGGAAAAACTGAGTAAGGTGAAACAGACAGGGCCATTTTGGGGAGCAAAAGGGGCAGCCCCAGTGGACATCTTTTTGTTTGGCTTTCATAAGGGCTTCCTTCACTGATCCTGGTTGCATTCGCAGAGAAAAAAGCACTGAATTCACAGTCAGCAGGCTCAGCCTTTTGAGATGCACCCTTTGGCCCGCTGAAAGAGATGCAGGCAGTTCAGGGAAAACTGTTGTGTCTTCTCAGGGAAGGGGGAAAGGGATACTATTCAAATGAGAACTGCTTTTATAATTAATTTAGGAGAATTTTTTCCCCCTTTCCTTTTCTCCCCAACAGTAGTTAGTTGCTATTTTCACCACCACCTAATTACTTCGTACTGGTTTGTGGGAGGATTCAGCTTCACACGGCATCCCACACAGGTTGTCATTTTGTCAAGAATTCCTTCATTAACAAGCTGTCAGTACCCTGCCAACAGCCACCATTTGGTTTGTTAAGGGACTGGGGGCTCTGGAGTGAAGAGTTGGCTCTGTACCCTTTCCTTTTTGTAAAAAAAAAATAAATAAATAAAGCAAGAGGCAGATGTCTGCCAGTCTGTTCCTTTGTGACACATTGCAGCCTTTTCCCTTCTTTTTTTTCTTTTTTTCTTTTTTTTCTTTTTTTTTTTCCTTGCTGAAAGAGCAAGGCAGTAAAGGAGGGAGAGGAAAATCACACAGACTGTGTAGGTTGCAGCTCAAGCTCCTGCCTCCCTATCAGGCTGCTTCCTTGGGAAGTTGTCTGGGTGCTCTTTGCCCCATGCTACCTCCCAGTGCCACATACCCTCTGACATGCCCCAGCTTCAGCATGTTAAAGGAAAGATGTAAAGGAGTACAGGCACCATTTTACCTGCAACCTTTAAAACAATCATCCTAATGAAATAGGAAGACAGCCTGCCCATCACATAGATGCTTCCAGAGGAATTTGTCCTTTCCAGCTAATTAACTGGATTAACACAGATGCTGAGAGGCTTTGCCAGGTACTCCTATCACTACTCTTTTGAGATACTGATGATTAAGGATGGCTTTGTGCATCTTCCCCCTTGAAAGCCCAACCATATTTGCACAGTCATTTTTTTTCTCCTCTTAGCTCCCAAGATCAAGTCTCAGCTTGATTTCACTGATTAGTTTTTGATTGCACTGTGCCTACCAGGTATAGTTTCAAGGTTAGCACAGATGCTGAGAAAACTGGGGCATTTGTCCATTGTCTTGGGCATTTCCAAGAACCTGCTGTTGTGACCAAGTTTCAGCTATGTCAAGCAGGAATTTAGCTGGGTTGGCACAGATGACTGCAAATTAAAAGGCAGACAGTGGGACAGGGAGCAAAGAGCAATAGAGGTCTCTGTGGTATCCAGAAATGACAAAAATAAAGGATTGTTCAGAATGACAGAGGATGAAGTAAGTGTTGTCTCTGGAGGTCTATCTGGCAGGTTTTTGGTCCTTACAGGCCAGTGAGGCTGTCATTATGTTCAGAAGAGACTCAAAGGAATTCAGGGGAATCGAATCAAACTTTTTTTTCCCTCCTTTTCTTCCTGTCTAACAATTATGCCTTAAATGTCTGGTAGACCCTCCTGTCAGCTGCAAAATCATGTGTGCAAGAGTCCTATCTGTACACGGAACACTGACACTTCTTTGCCAACAGTCTTATGCACATTCAGCTACCTACAAATACAGGTTTAAAATGCACCCAGATAAACATTTCAGTTTATGTTAAAAAAAAGTGCAAAGGTGTTTATGCCCCTATAATTCTCAGAAACAGAGAATTATGACAAGGATCAATCACAATTATGCAAAAAGGATCTCTGAAAGTTGTGTTTGCTTTGCTCATAGATACCTCTTGCACAAAAGTGTCTGGATCATGAAGGAGGCTTTACAATATTCAAGTGCAGTGTAAACACAGCTATCTGGATAGGAAAAACTCTCCTCTTGTCAATTGCAAATAGATCCCAAACATAATTTCCAAGGAATCCACATGAGAGGAGTCAAGGAATGAGTAGAAATTAAGAGAAACAGGTTGGATGCAGTTTGTGCAAGTCATCCTCTCTGGTTATACTCTTTTATCCTCTCCTCACATCTTCTTTTCTCTCTTTTGTTCTTTGCTTATTTAAAGGTTTGGTTTTGTTTGTTTTTTTTTTTTTTTCTCTCAGTTCATACAATACTGGAGAGTGTAAAAGAACCAGCTGGGAGATGCTTTGATAGCCAGATGGTATGCACCTTGAAAAACACATGTGTATAGAGATAGATAGAAAGATAGATAGATAGATAGATAGATAGATAGATAGATAGATAGATAGATAGATATAGATATGCACACCTTCACCTCTGCAGGCTTTTTAATCTCTTCAGGCCCCTTCAAGCTGTCACCTCCACTGAATTAGCTCAAAGCTGAGCAGTGGTTATCCCACTGTCCTTCCTGGTGACAGCAGCCATCCAGGTTCAGCCAAAGGCCTCCTCATGGGTATTGTCCCAGGGCACATGTGACAGGGGTCTCTGAAAACCTGCAAGAAGTATTCACTCTAAATTTTAACTTATCAAAACCCAAGTTCTCCATTTTTCCCTGGGGGTTTCTTCTTTACTTGTTCCCACATTAGAGAAATTAGGCATAGGATCATCCCATGTCATAATCAAGGGATTTTGTCCTTGTGCCTCACAAGTGATAAGGTCTTTCTAAAATTTGGTTAGCAATTCTGAAATAAAAACTTTAAATAACACATTGTAGTCAGGAGAAGCAGAGGGACACCAGAGGCTTAAATTTCAGAAGGCTTCAGAATCTTGCAAATGATAAAGAATCCTTGGTCTATAACTATTTACCTGCCTCTACTCTTCAGGAGGAGTGCAAATAAATCCAAGACAACTAATAAATAATGTTTAGAACAGAGCCAAGCTGTGTATTTACAGGGCCCCAAATGACACGTGGTTAGAAGGACTTCCTTCAGCAGAAGATGTGTCCACACAGTCAGTACTGGGAAAACTAAAGCAGTGGCAAGGAAGGTATGACCCAGAATCCAGCCTGCAGGATGATGCTTTATATACAGCAATTTCCATGAGTTAAATGCAGAAAATAAAACCTGAGACAGGTTAAAAAAGAGGAGTACTGAACAGCTTCAAAATCCCATGCTCTGTTACAGACAGAATCACCTACATTTTTAAAGTGGTACTTGACGATCTGGCCGTATGGTTCCCATACAGCTTAACAGGACTCAGGCAGCCAAATCCCTTATGCAGCACTTAACAATGCTAAAAAATATGCCAGGCTCTACACCCATCATTTTTATTTGCTTCAGAGCATTAAAATATCAGCTGGATCTTAAATGTTCCCATTATAAATATGTTTCTTTGAACAACTGAGAAAATAGGGACTGAGACAGAGAAGTTACTGGCAGGACTGAGACCCTGGCAGACCACAATGCTGCTGCACAGCAAGTACTACCATCAAACACTAATGTTATTGAAACATGGGCAGGGCTGGAGATAAAGTAAAATACCTCTTCTCGTCTTTCAAAGCACTATTAGGAATGAGTTGATCCTTCTGAATCTGAAAGATGTAGCAATACTCCTCTAAAAGAAAAAAAAAAATTAAAATAAAATAAAATTATTAAGAAAAATTTTAAAAATTAAAAAATTAAAAAATAAAATAAAATAAAATAAAAATAATAATACTAAAAGTAAAAAATAAATAAATAAAAAATTAAATAAAAGAAAAATAAAATAAAAGAAAAATAAAAATAAATAAAAAACAAATAAATAATAAAATAAAAAGTAAAAAATAAAAAAGAAAACATATAATAAAAACAAAAATAATAAAATATAAAAATAAAATATAATAAAATAAAAAATAAATAAAATTTTAAAAATATCAAAATTTAAAAATAAAACAAAATAAAATTAAAAATAAAATTTAAAAAATAAAATAAAATAGGAAAAAATAAAATAAAATAAAGTTAAATTAAATTAAATTAAATTAAATAGAAAAATATTTGTCATTACATCCTGGATTATTTAAAAGCCTCAAATATAGGGATTTTCATATAGGGTTCATTGAGCTCATTATTTGTGCCTTAAAACAGCTATGCTTCCTAAATATCTGTGTGAACACAGAATAACAACATGCTAAAAATGTTGAGAACATCTCAAAACGGTTTCTTTGTACTGCATTGAGCATCCAGTGCCCAGGAATTGGTATTGGTGAAGAAAAAATCCCCAAAAATTAGCATAGACTCCCCACTGGGTGACTGTTTACGTCTTCTTGAAGGTTTTCTGGTTTATGAAAACTCCTGGTTTCTGACTCCTGTTTATAGGATTCCAGCCATGTTAAATCACATTTTCAAAACTAGACAAGAGCAAACTCTTCCACTAAGGCAAATCTGCCCTCCTGAGCTTTAATTAAGCAATGAAAACTTATGTTGATTTTAATTGTGGGCTCAAGGGTCTTATTTCATTCATATCTGTATTTGTACAGTATCTGCTCTAAAGGACAATACAACAAAATCCTCGCAACAAACTTAGTCCAGGAAAAAGAAGCTGAATTATTTTTCAATTTTAAATATTTATTGCATTTAAAATGTTTTTAAAATAAATGATAAATATGAAAGATTTCAAGAGTTAGCCTAGTTTCTGAGGAGAGCAGTTAAACAATGAGTCTGATGAGAGTTGAAGCCTACATAATTAAATTTTGCATACATGAGCCTGGAGTTAATTTTTTATGCACCCTAATGCTTCTGTAGAGTGCTTCATTTTTTATTGGCTAGCTGTGATGCTTTAGCTGCACTCTTTTCTTGCTCACACAATAACAAAACATACTGTATCTACCAAAGTAAGATCCTGTCCTGGCACTGGTTCTGAAGCAGCTTTGCTTTCACAGTACCAGTTGTTTTGGTCTCCAGAACCAGCCCACGCAGGATTTTGGATTAAGAATCAAAATACACAAGAACTAACATGCTTTGAGAGTCTCAGAGAAGTATTCACAAGACCACCTTCAGCCAAGGGAAGTGATTCTTCCTCTGTTTCCCCTGGAGGACAGAGGCAGACTTCTTTGGGAGCAGTTCATGTCAACTAAATCTCAGTGTCTCCCTCAGCTGCTTTAAATTTTTTAGAGGTGTCAGTACTATCAAGTTTAAGCAGCTTAAGGACAAATCTAGATGCTCGGATCGTCTAAAATTATAGCTAAATGTCTTAGAAGACTGCTAAATGTCTCTGACCAGTTTAATGTCTCCCTGCCATTAATCCCAAGGGTTTCAGTCCATTCTTTGAACACGCACCAGACTTTCTTTTCAGTTTTTCAGACCAGAACATTTACAGTATGATCTGGAAAAGTAAATTACTTAGACTGCAAGTCAGATACCAGGTTTCTACATTTGAAACAATGTAAAGTGAAGTAAGAGCTTAATTAAGTTTTGACTTAGAGGTTAAGGTAACTAGCTTTGCACTTCTAGAACAACTTTTACTAATGGCAAATCTCTGTCTTTAGTTACATAAACACTTTTAAATACTGCTCCTCATCCAAAAAAGAAATCACAGCAAAAGAGACAGTGGGCGATACTTAGACTTTAGTATGTGGAAGCCATTATCCAAAGACAGAATCCAGACAGAAGGGAAATAGTCTGTTTATTTTAAATACAGATGTTTGAGGAATTTCTTAGGGCTTTCATACTAGTATTTCAGCTAGCATTTATTTTAACAGGCATAGGAAATCCAAATGATAAAAATTCAGCACTCAAGCAGTGCTTCAGCAGCTAAACTGAGGGGACAAGACCTTCCACATCATTTTTTCTTCGAACAAACCAAACAAAAGGAGACTTCACAGTTATCACACTTATCTCTCTTCTTCCCTTCATTTATATACTGTGCAAAAGCAGAGCCATCCTAGGTCCTAGCACTAGGGCTAGGACGCAATTCAGCTATAACAATTTGTTTGCCCACTGTCTGTCTCCTTCAAGCCCTGGTGTGCACCCCAGCTGCTTGGCAGTGAAGGCTGCTCAGCCACCTGAAAGGCTCCTCTCTTGAGTCAACACGGGTGTGACCACAGAATGATGTGAGATTTGACATATGGCAAACAGAATAGGATCACAGTACTTGTGGACCAGATCTAGATGTACAAATCAGCATGTGGCAGGACTTTACAAGTCTGCAGATAGATAATACCCACTGATATTTTAGTATTTGAGGTGATTTTAAATCTCAGATTATTTACATCTACATTTTTAGGCACCTAGGCCTTGTTCTGATGTAAACCTTCTTTTGAAACAAGAACCTCAGAGAGGAATTGAACTCAACCACAATTTATTTTGTCTAACTGGGCATTGACATAAATATGTATGATATTTTATGGTCATGCACACACACACACATATACATATACATATACATATATATATATATGTGTGTATATATAAATTCTACGTACACCTGTGCACCCAGAGGTCTGCAAGATATCAGGTATCATTTTCAGTGGTCCCTAAGGCTACAAACATATAGGAGAAGGGAAGTGCAGATCACATGTTGGGAGCTACCCACACACACAGACAGACTGTGCTGACAGGCAGAACAAAGAGACAACATGGCACAGAGGAGAGCAGGAATTTGAAACATGAGAAATTCAGTCCAGGTTCAGTCATAGGAAAGCCCACTGATTTCAGTGCAGGCCCAGTACACTGGCAGAAGCTGCATCATCTCTCTGCTACTTTTTGAAGCCAGGGCATCTTGGCTTATCAAAGAAATACACAGCATGTGTGATTTACATCCTTTGGGCTCCTGAAGATGTAAAAGACTACCAAAACAGAAACTTTTGAATTCTCATGCTTTGTATTGGAAACCTAATCATGACTGTTGGACTGTAAATTGTTCTGAATTTAGCTGCTACATGCTGAGCCAAAATCTGTCCTCATAAGTTTAGTTGGCTTTCATCTCAAGGTTAGCTTTTCAAGAAAAAAACCTTTCACCAACACTAGCAAATGGATTCCATTTATCAGTTACCAAATTGATGGTGTCTTCCTGTTTCAATTCCATTATTTCAGTTTAATTATTAAATCCAATCTGATTGTCATAGCTATTAACAGTTTACCAGCAAAGGCTGCTTTCGTTTTTCTGTTTAGATGATGTAATGCTGCCTGACAAAATGCAGTTTGAAGCTACTTATATATATATACATGTGTGTGTGTGTGTGTGTGTGTGTGTGTGTCTGACAATCCATGATTCTTAAATAGAACAGGCTCTTCTCAGCTCCCTGATGTGGTCAAAACACTGGTATGGAGTTTGACTGTCTACTTCTTGTACATTGCACTACTGTATCATGCAGATTTGTAGTTAGGCAAACTCAGCAAAAATATATGTCAATAATAGGGAACACAGAATTTTTGCAGCCATTTACACTATTTAGGAGTATTTTCTACTTACCCTCCATATTTGCAAATGACTGACTACAAGCAGTTGAGAATCAAGATATTTATCTTGGTGATTGATGTCAATTAAAAACAAATTAAATTTTAATCTTCTGTTAAAAAACTGTTCATCCTTGGTAAGTCTGTGAGTGCATTCTTTCAAGGCTACTCCAAGGAAAAGAACAATAGCTTAAAACTTCACTGCTCCAACTGTTCTGCCATTCCTACAACTAGCAACTGTTGAGATTGAAGTGTCATCTGGAAGTTTTTCCTGTAAAAAATGAGATTGTGTCAAGAACATGATTTGGCTAAGAAATGCTATTTCAGCAGTTTCTTTTTTTTTTTTTTTTTTTAATTTTAACAGGATATCTTCTATAAAATTAAATAAGCCTTCTGGTTTCAGTGGATTTCAAGATACTCATGACTTGTCATTCTATATTTTCTTCTTTTGTAACTATAATCATTTGAGTGAACAGAACTGATTTTTTTTTCCCATCTTCTGAATCATCAGCAAGACTGAAAAGACAGAGTAACAAAAGGAGAAGTACATTTTAAAAACCTACTCAATAATCTAACTTTCAAAAAGTTGCATCCCATAACTGGAAAGAGTAAACATTTTTAAAAGGAAAAAAGAGATAGAAAGTTAAAAAACTTAAATGCTACTCATATTGTTAGTCTCAGTGACAGAAAAGGGGGGGGGGTGGAATTAATATAACAATTTGTGAATAATAGACTCCAAAACAAAAAATAAACATTCTATTTTAAAACCTGAATGTGAGATTCTTAATAAGCATGTATAACCACACAGTTAGAACTTGTCCACACCTACCTCACAGTCATATTGTTAAAGCATTCAGATTTGTAGCACTCCAATAAAATAAGGAATTACAACTTCTTGTCTATTATCAGAGAAAACATGATGATGTAGCAGTTTTGTGTGAATTAGGACTGCAGAATATGCCTTAAAATTAGAAAAAGAATGTATTTTAATTCTGTTTTCAAAAGGACTGATTATTAATATGTTTTCTTCTTAGAGAACTACTTATGACTAGAATTTCTTCAGTTTGGCACATCTATGGAATTCTAATGATAGTTATTTCTCCATCCACAAGGATAGATAGACTCAAGCTCTTCATTATTTGCCCTGTACTCCCAACTGCTTTGACAAACTGTGACTCACCACTGTACCTTAGGATTTTACAATCCTAAATTGAGCAAATTCTATTTATTTCTGTGAATACAGTCTCCAGTTCTGATAGGTGTGTCCATATCAGACGTTATCACCTTGGTTTTGGTGATGTCAGCGATGCAAGGAAGTGGCTTTACATGACGGAAATAGCTCTTTAATCATTTATGATAACCATGAAGCTCAACTGCTGACATTGTGTGAGTACAATGGCTAAATGTAACAGCAGGCTGTTGGAAAACAAGACTTCCTAAGCATACTATGGAAAATTCTGTCTCTGACAATCTCCTGAGGACCCCACTGCATTCAGAGTGGACAGCCAGGCTCACCTAGGAAACTACAAGCATAAGTGTTTGGTTTGGGTAAAATCTGGTTAAACAAAGCTACTTTTGTAAAGAGGAGAATGTCTGTGGCAGATTCACAGAAAAAGTGCCTGATGAAGAGCAAGAAGGAAGACCTTGCTGAAGGGTTTGAAGTAGGCAGTTTTTCCTCCTTTCCCAGAGTGAATGGCTTATAGCAATGAGGATCTAGGTGAAGACTTTTTCTTACCTCACAACCCCATTTTCTTAAATGGAGGTTTGATAATGTTTTCTTCAGTTTAGCTAGGAAATCTGTCTATCACTGACAAATCCATTTGCTTCTTCTGGGAAGGAGATGGGATCAGTCCCCACCATCGAGGCTGTGACTGAAGCTGAGGCACAGTAACTGGGACTCAGCCTGATGTTGGAAGGATATAGGGAAAAAAACAGGAAGTCTATGGGAACAGGAAAGAAAGGAAGAAAAAAACAACCAAAAATACAGAACAGGGATTGCCCTGCCCTGCAGCCACATAGCCATGACAGCAGTTGCCTGAAATGAGGGAAGAAGGTTTCGCTCATCTCTGTTCTAGTCAAAGCCAGAAACAAAACAAAACAAAACAAAATTCCTATTCCTCTGGCATCTCCTGTTAAGGGGTTGCAGGTTTTTCTGTAGCTGATTTAGCAAGTAGCTCTTCATTAAAATTTGTTTTGCACTGAGCTAAAACTTGAAATAAATATGCACTGGGCTACTCTAAGACTGACATGAGACATAAATGAGACATTCACTTTAAGAGCCCTGGCAGAACCACTGGCCTTAGCCTGTGACCTGCAGCTCTCTAAGTCTACCTGCTGACCATTAGTACTGCTCTCTTATCACCTCCTTTTTAGCAGGCACTAATGTAGATTTAAGGACAATGAACTGTTTCTCCTTGCCTTGAGGTTTTTGGGGTTTTAATGTGTTGTGTCTTTTTTTTTTTTTCCCCCAAGAAATAAAAACTTTTCACTAGAAAATCTTTTGTCTTGGATTAGATGCAGTTGGTGATGCCAAAAATAATACAACTTTTAGATTAACAATATTTTTCAAAGAGTGAATCAGATAACTGATATCTTCATTTAATAGCCTCTGTTAGCTATTTCTGCTTATGAGAGGACATAATTTGCCTCTCTCTCATTTTATTTTTGGGAAGTTCAGCAGTGCAAGAATTCTCCCTTAGGATCACAAAGCAAAGTTGGAAACGAGAGATGCAGAAGGAGTATTTGTTAAAAAGTATATAATTGCAAGTGCCAGTTTTTCTATAAAAAGGAAGCTGAGAAGCATGCTATGAATGTTCATTTGCAAAGTCTCAAGCTGTGACTGCGTAGCTGTGAATCTCATTCCGCTATTGTCAAAGCACCGCATTGGTAATTGGCAAGAATGGATGGCTGGCCACATACAAAGTAACAAAAGTTACAAGATCAGCAGCAACTAAATATACTTTCTTCTTCTCCAAAGTGTATAATCTCCTTTTGTTCTTTTTCCTCTGAGAGCTGCATGATAGGTGATGAAGGATGAAGTTGGGGAATAAAGGGAAAGCGCAATCCCGCGGCAAAGCTGGAATCCAAGCCCTCCGCTTGCTTTCCCCTCCTCTCTGCCCTGGAGCAGAGTGTAGTGCTGCGAGAGGGGCCAAAGTGACAGCAGCATCCAGTGAGCACTCCTCAGGGTCACTTATCAAACCCTCCAGGGACCACCAGGTGCCTGGATGTATTAAACCTCACAGTTGTATCCGCAGCCTGTCCTCCCCAGGGGAATAGCATCACCATCTGGGAGAGAGAATGTGGAAGGAAGTCCTTATTAATATCATGTGTCACAGTAGGACGTAAAGTGACATGACACACAAAGTGATGGAATGCAACTTGCTATAGCACCAGCTTTCTAAGGGGTAGGAATTTCACCTCAGCAGCAACCCAGACTGAAAATGTCTGCTATAAATTCCTGTAATGTAGGAAAGATGCCATAAAAAGATTGTGCCTCTTTTTCTGCAACAGCTGTGAATAATTTGACATTTAGGCAACTGTGTAATAAAAATAATAAATAATAAGTTAGCCAGAGCCTGCTGGATCCTTTAATAGATGCAACACTTGAGCTGCTGGAGTCTCTTGAGCATTTCTGAAATGTTATCAGAAAACATAGGTAAAAGAAGATCCCATTGGTAGCGCTGAATGTCCCCTAATGATTCCCTATCCAGATAATTTGCTCAGACTCATCACCTTTACTATCATAAATCAAACCCTGATGTGATTTTAAGTCCCTTAGCTACTCACAGAGGAAATATATTGTATTAGATTGTTTTCTGTTGCCTTTTATCATCTCCTATTCCAAGAAGTTTGGTAAATATCAAGGCAAGTTTTGAAATTATAGGGAATTTGAAAGTGTTTGGGTTGATGATTTTTTCTTGCTCAGTTTTGTTCTTTAGTTTGATGGAGTCTCTGAAAGAAAATTTTTACCTTTTGATGGAGGAGGAGGACCTGATTTTGTGGTGTATGAAAACTGAGAGACTTGGGTGGAGGTTTAGGATTTACAAAAATGCTTTCTCTAGGATAAAATGGGAAATGTTTTAATTCAATTTCTCATTACTTTACACAAAATTAACTTTTGAAGACATGAACTGTGCCACTCCAGCTGTGGTTCTGGAACAGTAAATTGGGTGGTAGCACCATGACTGGGTGAAAGTCGCCACAAAAAGTTAGGTAGAAGTACATCTCAGAATACTCCAACCTAAAATGAGTGCTTCTAAAAGAAGTAGGAAGCAGGAGTATTCAGAATATGAAAGAAGGTTCATTATGCAAAGAAATGTGGATATTTCAAGCTTTGTTTTATTTTGAACATGCCAAAATCAAAACTAGTTTAAGCCATCAATTAATGAAAATTATATATCCATGCTCTGAAAAAATTACTTTGTCTCAAAGATGAAATTCTGCACCTTTACTTTAGCCCTTCTAAACTCTCTAGTATCACAAAATAAGTATAGTACAAAACCACTGGCTTAACCTGATCGTTTTTCTTTCTGATGGAAAACTAAACTAAACCAAACTAAACCCATTCATACATATGGCTCAGGTTCCATTTTAACATCAGAACCACATCTCCCAGTGGATTACATTCACTGCCAAGCCCTTGTAGCTCGCAGTATTGGTGTGGCCATAGGGAGGACAATATGGCAGGAACAGGGACTCTTACTCAGGAAAGGGGCCAAGAGGTGTTTGGAAAAGGATTGCAGGAACAGGGAGACTTGCAAGGAGCTATGCAAAAGACTAAGGAAGCACTGATTAAAAGGGATGTTATGGGGAAAGGACTAGAAATTGAAGTGATTGTTGTAGGCAGATTTGGAGGGATGCAAAAATGAAGAAGCAGATAGAAAAACTTGGGAAAGGTGCTAGCTTTAAAGAACAGGGGTATGGCATGATTCTGATGGGAACATTTGTTACAAATTGAAGTGTCAGGATCAAAACAATTAGTTACTAAGGTGGTATTAAAGCTCAACTTTTTCAGTATAGTGAAGGTCAGAATATTTTCAAAGACTTTAATTTTCAAGTTGTGTGATTTAACAGACTGCATTTTGTCCATAAGGGGAATGGGTTAAACCTGAAATTGAAAGGCAAGAAGTCCTATGGAAAAAAAAATGGGACATTTGCCTTCATCCATCTGAACTGGAGGTAAATGAGCCATCTGGAGCTGAGCAGAGAAAGATGAACAGCTTCTCTGAAGAGAATGTGGAAGCAACATCCTCTCTGAGCACTGCTTTCCAACATGGAACTCAGTTTGGCCAGAGGGGTCCTCTGAGGGTAGCAGCAGGTGAGGCAGAGATGTGGTGGATTAGTGTGAGTGAGAGAGACACTGATAAATGTTTTCCAGGTTTGACAAAGTGAGCTTGAGCAGATGTGCTGTTCTCTGCCCAAGAAGGATGCTGTGGGACAGAGCCCCTACCCAAGCAATGCACTCAGCCAGTTGACCAAGAAATATCTTGCTTTAGAAGGACTATTTTGCTTTGCAAAAACTACTTTTGGCTGTCTCTGCTCCCTATGAAGAGCTAAGTCCCCATTTCAGAGCAGCTCTAGGCAGCTCTGTGAGTGCAGGCAAGAGGCACAAGGATCCAGGAGCAGGCTTTACACATGCTGCAGTCCCAAAAACCCACCCACACTGCTTAGCAAATTCCAGCTGCATCAGAATTAACAAGAACTCATCAGTCTATGCCTCAAGACTCTCAAGGTACCAGGGACCTGCTCTCAGTATAAAATAACTCCTCTGCACAACAAACATCCTCCATGAGGCCAAGGGGATGAATGCAAACCTGCCCCTCACCTCTGAACACGTCTGGGAATGCAGCTGTGGTGTTTGGTGTAACACAGGCAGTTTGAAGGGCTCTCAACTAACCCTGCTAAAAAACACAGGATCATATATCACATATGGATCAGCCATCCCCTTTTCCTCCTCTATAAAAGCCTGTTTAACCAGTTAATGACCTCATTGGCAGCATTGCCGACCCTGACAATGGCTTGGGAGGAAGCCCTGGGAATATCACCTACATCGCAGTTCATCACTGTCTCCTTCTTCCCTCATTTCCCCCCACCAAACATATGCTCTTTCCTAAAGCCTTTCTGTTGCTTTTTAGTTTGATTTTTCAATAACTCCCCCTGCTTTGTTGCACTGAACTCATCTATTCAAAGATAAAACCCCTACATAGTTAAACAGTAATTATGGAAAAGGCCAGGGAATATGCACCTACACCCACAGCAGCACAGTCATAAAATAGTTCTGTCCCAGATCCGTAAGCACTGCACAGTCTATTTTGAACAGTCTCCTGGTAATTTTGTGAGTTTTACAGGGCAACAGAAGGTTAGGCGGGCCTTTACTAGATCATGGTGAGTAGCAGCAAGTTGTCACTGACAGACAGAAAAAGCTGCATCTCTTCAGCACTAATGTGTGGACAGTGCAGAACATGTCTCTTTTAAACAAGAAATACCATAAGGGAAAGTCCTGGGAACTATCATAAGGGAAAGAGCTGGGAAACATATTGGGAGATTTTATTGCAATTCTTTCCTTATTATAGATGTGCATTTTTCTGTGCTGCCTAGCTGCTGTCTGGGGCTCTGTTTTGGAAACTGCATAGAGCAAGACAAAGCTGAGGAGCTGACAAATGGGCAAGCAGGCTGGCACAGAGCATAACAGCAACTAAGCCTCCCCTTACAGCTGCTCCCCCTGGACCAGCCACTTCTTTCATCATAGTCCCACAGTGATGCTTCACAGTGCATATCATACAGGATTATCTGGTTGCATTGTCTTACCTTAGATACCCATCTTCATCAAAATCCATGGCAAAACCATACACATCTTGTGTCACCCTGTAAGCATTATCAAAACATACGGAGGCCGATTCATTCCTTTAATTCAATTTCCTCTTTCTCTCTCTTTAGTAAGTGCATGCATACTGTTAATAATATTTCTTTAGTCCTCTACCAAGACTTGGTCCTTTTTTTTTTTTTTTTTGCCTTTAAAGCAGAAAAAATTATACTATTGGAGTTGGTTTCATTTCACTTTCAGAAAAGTGAAGCATGCTGCAGCAAATATATTCAGTTGGACTTGTGAGGCTGGAACTCCCACACACACAGACCATTTCTCCTGGGAGCTGAAACACTTTTACCATGTGTTGGGTGACAAAACACATTAGTATGTTCCTTATATAGAAACGCCATATACCACTGTGTTTTAAGCATAATTGGGTAGGAACGTTGTAGCATGAGCTCTAGAAAGTTGGACTCAGATGAGTGAGTATTAATCATTCCCAGGGAAAGGACTGAGATGAGATTTGGCTTCTGTGTTATGTTCTAGTGGATATGTAGCAGGCAGCTTGTATTTGCTTTGGGAAGTTTGGCATATTCCATTGCAAGTGATTTGATAGAGAAACACATGTATCCTGCATAAATATCAAGGAAATCTGTATTTAATGAAAGCAAAGCTGCATGCGCGCATACACAGAGGAAAAAAGAAGGAAAAAAGAGGCAGCATCGCAACTGTACTCACAATCAGGCTGCAGGTGAACCCTGAGACAGATAAGCACTCACCAGAGGTCATCTTCACCCCCTAAATTCACATGCCTTGATCCCCTCACCTACTGGGGAAACCAGAGAAATGTCTCCTGTTTTATAGGGCAGTGGATGTGGGTACCACTTGACAAGAAGATGCCCTGTGCTCCCATACAAAATTTGTGTAATGACCACATTGTTTTACAGGTCAGAGATAGAAGACTTGGAAGTAGACCTTTATGCTTGGATTGTGATTATTTTTTTTTTCCTTTTTTACCTCTGGATTGCCCTTTAAAAAAATAAAGCACTTAATTCCCAGTATTTCTAATTGTAATGAAAACCTAACAGCATTAGTTTCTTGAGCCCAGTCCTGCAGGTGGCTCTGGAAGCAGCCTTGTTTAAATTCAGGGTAACAGAATTATCAGAACATGAAGCTGGGCTCTGAGCAGTTATGGGGATGCTGGAAATTACTTGTGCCAGGAAATTGGCATTTATAAAGCTTGACCTGTCCTGTGTGAAATGATGAGGCCTGTGAAAGCTAAATCGGTCTTCAAGGAATCGCACTAATATCAGTCCATCATTCCAGCTCTGCAATAACCAGACATGGAAGACTTAGTACCTTAATAGCTTGTTTATGGGTCAGCCTGGGCTTGTGCGCCCTGCACACACGGCCTGGGTCTGCAGTCTTGCAAGGAAATATCCCAGTCTGTTCAGTTTGCTTTTCCTACCTACACAAGAGGTTTCTGGAGAGGCTTTAGAAAGCCACAGCAGCAGGTGAAAGAAGCAGAATGATTTTTGGAGTTGCCTCTCTAGAAACACCTCTCCCTGCTGCCTGCACTCATGCTTTGACAGCAAAACTGCTCTGGAGCCACTGATTTATTCTCGTCTTTTGTGAGGTGTCAGGGAGATCTGGGCATAAAATCCAGGGCATGACTGTGGATTAAGCAGCACCATTTTCACCTCTCTATAGCTCTCTGTGGTGCAGCAGATGCTTTCTTCATCATTGCTTTAAGAGAAAGGAGAAACTTCTTAACTATCTCTCTTGACATTGGCTTAAAAGACTGTGCCATTCCCACATTCACTTTATATTTCTGGCATTTTGGGATTTCAAACTTGAAAATATGTCTCAAATACCAGCATGGGTTTCAGACAATGAAATCATTAGCTTGAAAGAAAAAGCCTAAGCTGTCCATCAGCAGTAATGCTGACTATGTGACAGAATGCATAGAGCTTGTTATCCAGGAAAGGATTTTTTTTTTTTTTTTTATGGAAGGAAATAACCAGAATGGCATTTATTAAAAAAGATAAGAAAGGGGATTAATAAAATGTAGTTGTTGGAGCACTCTAGGTACAGTGATGGGCCAGTGAAACGTTTTCAGTGTTTTGATCAAGAATAATGTGAGGTGTTCAGGGTGTAAAGGTAACACAGCCCAGGGGATATTTGTCCAAGAAAGTATTTAGTTTGGAGATAGTATTTCTGAAAGTCTGGTTAGTGTTATAATTGCTTCAGACTTCTAATTATTATATAGCTTAAGTGAAATTACTTCTTCAGAGGAAAATATTGGGGTTTTTTACGTCTATACTGTGGTGTAATTTAAGAACAGGTAAAACTGAGCATCAAATAAAAATTTAACACAATTAGATTGTGATCCACAGCAGTATTCAAACCTAACTTTTTATATCTGAGCAATTTCATTACGTCTGTTGGCAGTGCCATCTCAGCTGTGTTCTTTATGTTACCTACAACCATATACTACTATTCCACATCAAAACAGATGATTAACATCATATTATAAAAAAGAAAAAAGCTTGATTTTTATGCAATTAATCAAAAATAAATCTTAAATAATAAAAACACTCCAGACTTTCCTCTGGATATGACTCTATACACAATTGCTATGGCATACAAGAGCATCTCAATCTGTGTTGCATCAGTAAAGAAAAATCAGAGCAGTGCTTTCCCTTATTGTCTAAGGTTAGAGACAATTGTGACTACCTCATCCTCCTTCATTTCATATAATTCTCCTTCAGGAGAAGAAGCAAGGAGAGATGGCATACCTGTTGCTCAAAACAAACAAATGTCTCTGCTATTATTACAAGCTTAATCATAATTCAGTTCCTCGCAGTGTGACTGTGTCTTATGCAGGATCTTCTGAAGCTGCAGATACATTGAAAGAAGGAAGGAAAACATGTAAACTATGTTTTGCAGATAGTTGGTGTCAATAATTATCCAGATTTTTTTTAATATGGCTGAGCCAATTTAATGTATGCTTTTATTAAATGCCAGAAGCAAAGGACATTCTGAGTGCAAAATATTGTAAACTGTGAAAGAAAAAGGTGACTCGGCTGTATGGTCGGTTTCCTCAAGCCACTCATTATTAGCCCTGTGCTCCTTGTGACCTTTCCTAGCCTTCTCCTGAGAAGAGATGTGACTACAGCAGGAGGTCAGACACTTCTTCAGTACTCTTAGTCTGAACTCAAATGCTTATTTTTGTCTGTAGAGCAAGTCACTTTGGGAGGAAAGAATTTTTATGTCAGAAAGCAATCATTTAGGAAAAATTAAGTAGGCTACACCATTGTGTAGGGTATAAGGATATGGATGAATATAGTACAGACTCTTGGCAGCTGAGATGCTGTATCTGCTTTTAAAATTTGCCTGCTGCAGATTTGTAAACCTTTGATTACAAAATCTCAGGTACAGGGGAGCAGAGGATGCTCCACAGGGATCTAATGACCTTTTGAGAAATGTGCTGAGGGGATACGGCCCCCTTTAAAATACATTTTTGCCAACATACACTCACACTTCATATGCCACAACCCCACTCTTTTGGGAATGATTGTGCAGGATAGAAAACTGTGCTTTAGTCATACACGGAGACACACAAATATGCTGGGTGGTTTGGGATGATTGCCCTCCTTCCTGAACAGTGATGTCTCTTACTGCCTAGTACAGCCAGCCCCACCCACTGCTGCTCTTCTGTGCGTGCGCATGAAGCCCTTTGTGATAAAGACTCTCTTTTTCTTGTTCTTCTGCATAGTAGCCAGCCCTCTGCTAGGATATGAGGTGGTGCAAAGCCTTATGTTTTCTAGATCTGATGGGAATGGATCCATAGCCTTGGTGAAATCACACAGAGGTCTGAGTTGTTGAAATGCTGAATTATGGATGAATTATTGCAAGTCAAGAGAGAAAGGCATTGCAGTTCATCTGGGAAAGACTGACTGGCATGAAGCCACTGGATTTGTAAACTGGATAGGGTCCACAGGCTGGAGGTATATCCTCCAAAACTAGGCATCCGAGCAGAAAGCTTTAAAGCAACTTAATCAAAATAGTGAATGACATTATCAAATAACTCCTAAGATTTGCAGAAAATATTTGTGATTTTTAGAATTAAAAAAAGAGATTTGCACATTATTGGCCAAAGCAAGCGAACCATTGCTGCCATCCTGCCCTTCCCTTTTCTAACTGCATTCATCTCCTTTGTCTTCTATTTAACTAGAGCCCACAGTTACATCTTCCTGTTAAAATGGGAATAAGATAGAAGTTCCAGTGAATTTAGTAGATGCTTAGAAAGATGCTTGGAACAAGAAGCAAGATCAGGATTTTGAAAGATCTGCAAATAAATATATCCTGGCACATAAATCCAACTGCTTTCCACTGAGAAATGGTCACTTTCCCACTGTCCTTCTTGCACTATTCAAGGCAATGCTTGTGAAGGATAACTTCTAAATTCATCTCAATTTTGTAAAGCTTAACTATGTGTCTTGGTACTACTCCTTCCTAAAAGTCCCTATGATAGCTTTATACTGACTATGAAAGGAGGAGTCACTTAAGGCAAGCTGGATAGGGAGCAACAGAATAAACTGCACATATATGGCTTAGCTGCATTTTTTACCATTATCATCTCTTGTTGCTATGGAGAGACAGATTTTATATATGTGCCAGCAAAGTCAGGTTATTCGGTGCCAAGCTACCAACTATTGCAGAGATTTCAAAAATGAGTGGCAGAAGTTTCTCTCTGAAATGGGGGGTTCTGAGGGACAGAAGACATCCATCTATATTTGTCAATTAAAGGTTTTCTCAGTCATTTGAAACCACTAGATTTTTGGCACACCTAACATAATTAACTCTGCCTGGAGTAGTTATAATGAAGCCTCAACACAGAACTCTCAAGTTCTGTTCTCAATAATGTAGCTATTATGGTGCTGATCTTTTTTTAATTTGATAACATATTTCAGGAGATGCCAAAAGTTAGAGCTCTTCTTTTCTCTCTTTTGGCACTGTTTAAGAAAACAGAAACAACAACAACAACAAAAAGGCAGCATGGAAGACTACCACGGAAAAGACTAGAAGACTACCTAAGGAAAGTTACAGTCAGAGTATTAAGAAGCCACTGATCACATCCTCTGATCTGATAAAATTTTATGTGGCATTTCTTAAAATATGGGTTTCAGCCTTAAGGTTCATATTTTAAAACTTCCTTCACACCTTTAGAATAAAAGAGGTTATTTCTGAAAAATAATCTTCTTCAAAGAGATACGCAATGCAGAAAGAAAAAATAAATTTAAAAATACCTTAAGTGCTACTGCCCCCCCAAGAGTTATGGTAGCTGGCAATCCTCCTGCCAGAATAGCTTTTAAAGATGAAGCACCCGGCAAATACAGAAATAAAATGTGTTAATACAGATCCAGTGGCAAGTATTCCCTGGATTTCATGAGGTTGGCAAGAAATGAACTCAGGTGCACTGGAGTTTGTGGAGAGAACAGACTGCCAGAAGCACACAAGACTGTTTTGCAGGCAGTGTTAATTTCAAAGATGCTAGCAAAAGCAAAGAATAGCACATTCTACCTTGTTCTCTGCCTCTATCATAAAATGCAGATTTATTCTTAACCACATTTCCCTTTATCAATACAGCTCTGACTTGGGATCAGTTAGGAAAATGCTTTTAACAAGGGGCATAAGGAATGTTATTCAGCATTTCAGCAAGCGGCACTGTGATCTAATCTCCTGCCAGAGTCCAGCTCCAACAAAGCCACCCAGTTCACAGCCTTCTCTCTTCCAGCCCTGCATCTTGTGATCCCATCTGCTATCAGCCTGAGCCACACCATAGCCTGCTAAAAGCTCATGCTGGCCCAATGAGAATACCTAGAACTGTCTAGAATGCAGAAGAAATCCTACCAAGCACATAACACTTTTTATTAAGCACAAAGGAGTTCAGCTACCTTCATCATATCCACTAAGGCTCCACCAAGATCCTTTAAAGTCTGAGTGGCTGGAGTGAAGATCTGCTGTTGCACCAGGACAGATGAAATGTCCACAGCAGTTCCTTGCTTATCAAAACTAAAATTCACCTTTTTTAAATTTTTTTTCCTTATATTTTGTCTTGATCTCACTCCTCATTTTCTCCAGAGCAAATACCCCTCCTAGGGAAGAGCTGATATCACCAGAAGAAAGCAGGGAGAAATTGACAGCAAAGGAAGCTTGCTCATTCCTGTTTTCCAGAAAAGACAGCAATAAGCATTTTGGCTCATACTAAGGCTGAATTAAGACTTTTAAATAAAAAACCTTGATTTGGAACAAAGACAGACCTGAAACCAGATATAGGGGTGTGAAATATGCTCTTGATAGACATCAAATTAAAGAGGTATATTTTTCTTATCAGTTTATCCGACTGAGTTAAATATACCTGTTGTTTTCTGACATTTGTGTGAGCTGTCATCTCAGACATGTATTTCAGTAGAATTACTAGCTCAATATTCAGAGCTGCTTTACTATAGTGTGCATCTGAAGGCACATTTGAATTCTAAACAAGTAAACATTTAATAAAAAAAATGTCCACCATAAGAAGTAGAATGACAGCAAAAAAACCCAATAATCAAATCCCTGAGCTGTTCTTATAAATCCCCTCAAGCTCTATAATGACCTGGGGGGTGATCAGTGGTCGTGTGACATGCATTTGACAGCTCAATCTAGCTCCTGCTGGACCACACTACTTCAAGTAGATTCCCACTCCCTCCACAACTGTGGTTTCCCATCTTTGTGCAACTGCAGGGACTCTTGCACCCCTTGCACACCCCCAGAGCATCTATCTAGATCCCTGCACCACAATCCAGAGGTCTGCAGTCCTCTGACCCCCAGGGAGCTGCGTCCTACCCTCAGCCCCACAGCACTATGAGGACTACCTGAAGGCAGGGGGAACAGGGCATTGTAGCTGCTCTCCTCTGGAGGTACATCCACAGCACACAAGACAACCCCACGATGGGAAATAAAGCACAAATGCAGAGCACACAGAAAAGATTGTCTAGCTCATACAAATTACAGGCTTGGTGCAGGAATCGGTGGGTGAAATTCTATGTTCTGTGTTATGCAGGAGCTCAGGCAAGATAAATTATTCCCTCTAGCCCTTTTATCTGTGAGGCTGAAATTGGGCACTTTGCTGGTGATACAGAACCCTCCTGTAGCAAAATCTCAAGATCTCTCTTCCTTTAGAAAGAGAAGTCTTGTGCAAGAGCACAGGCATCCTGGAATTACCAGAGGACATATTTCCATGGATAAAGAAAAGACTCTAAATCAAGAGTATGTATGATATTTCCTTTGGGAATTCCTCCATCCCATTCCCTGCTTCCACCATGTTTATCCAAGGCATAATTAGAGGAAGTGATACATATTGGATTGAATTCGTATCTCCATAGGAACCAAATGACTCTGAAGATCAGAACCTTTTGTATGACAACATTTTTGTATTTTTTATGAGAATTTTGTGCACTCAAAGTTAATTTTTCATTACCCAGTGGGACAGGAACATTAGCTATAAAATTCTTCTGTGGATGTGGTTGAGAGAGAACCCTGTTTTAAAGCCTTTGAAGTATGTGAACACATCTCCTCAACAAACCCATTTACACTTGTTCCAGTGTGCAAAAGAAATCAATTGTACTACAGGGCCTGAAGATCCCCTTGAGACTTGGCTTACTGAGAAAATATGCATCTTTGTCTGTTTGGGCTACCCCTCTAGGGGATCTAAAAATCAAGACCCACTGTGTAATTCTATGTCTAATTTCAGGACACATTGGGTCCACATCCATCAGGCATGGCATTGTGGAATTCCTCACACCCACCATACAACGCTCCAGTCTCTGGGACTCAAGATCACAGTTGTCTGTCTCAAGCATGGTTACCAGAGAAGGATTTTGCCATGAGAGAAGCACAGAATGGAGCAACAAAATGGCACTGGCCCCAGGCTTGGGGAGCTCTGGCACATCCTGGGCAATGCATCCAGGCAAGGGTTCCCACTGTGGCAAGTTATGTGGGATGGCAACTGTTCATATGCTTATCACTGGTCAAACAAAGATCACCCCAGGTTTTTGTCCAAGTGTCATTTCTGCCCTAGGAGGCAGTAAACAAAGCTGGGGGAGAAGAATGTATCACTGAAAATGGACAAGAACAATCCATAAGGAAAGCCAACTCAGCAAATGTGCTGAAGTCAGCTTGGGCTGGATAAAACTCTAGCACCAACTTACAACCCACCCCCTCAAAAGAAAAGAAAGACTGAGCATGGGCCTAAACAGCATTAGAAGCAAGGGAATAATTTAACCAACAGAATAAGAGAAATTTATAGTCAAGAAGCATTAATTCCTTTGTTCGTAAAAATGTACATAAAATGAAAAGTATTGAACAATCTCAGGACTTCCACCACCAAGAAGCCCAAGGTGAAGAAAGACTAACAAGAGGCTACTGGGTCCATGGGTGGTGACTCTCTCTCCCTCCCTCTTTCCCTCCACTCCTCCTTTCTATTTTTTTCTATCTCTCTACCTCACATTCACTGTTAAATAGAATTTGTACTCTTCACTTCAGCATATGATGTCATTTGGTGGCACTATTGAGAGGCATCTCTCAATAATCAGATTTTAACACCTTCTCCGAGCTGCACACCCTGATAAGTGACTAGCAATTGAGCCATAGGATGGAGGACTCTGAAAATACAACCTGGTTGCTTCAAATGAGCCTACCAGGCTGCAAAGCGCATGCAATGTGGCTCAACAAACCCAGAATGAACACAACAGGCTCAGTTAGTTTACATCTCTCTTCTTAGTTTTACATCTCCCTTCTCTGACACAAAGCTCTGTGAATACTTTGGGAGAGACAAGTGGCTATATTGCATCTGACGTTCTCTCTTACAGGCCTGATTAACACCTTTACAGCAGATAAACCAGTTTCACAACTGTGCCTTGAGCAAGCCAGAAATGTGGCCATATCTCTCTGTTTTGGCCTTGGCTCCCTCCTGGCAGCCAGGCTCACAGGAACACTGAAAGAGATGTTGCCAAGGGAAGAGAGCAGAAGCAGTAATGTGGAAGAGAAGTCAGCTGCTCTTCCTTGTTGTCAGAGGAGGAGTGCAAGCACGAAGCTCTGGAAAGGAGGTTGTTTGATCCACTCCACTCCTAAATGCATTTTCAGACATGGCTGGGTTAAACTGCCCTGGAAGTAATGTCCTGAAATTGGGCAGAGTAAAGGAGGAGTTACAGTTGATGGGAGCATGAAAGGTAGGGGAAAAAAAGACAGTGTTTCTTGCACTGAAGTGTAAGTCTTCCTCTCAGATATACAAGCAGTATAATTTAAAAATTCCCGATTAATATTTTTTATATACAGTATATACAGCACATAAACTTGATTAATGCTCCTTCAGGGGAAAAGAAAAAAAAAATACATTTTCATCCCTGTGGAGCTTTCATGCCCTCTGATCTCACCTATGGTCAAACTGCTTGACCTTCTTACTGAAAAGAAAGCACAGCTTTGACAAGACCAAGACTATACTGCGATCAGGAACAGCCTGGAGCTTACTGCAACAATGAATTTATACAAGATGTGCTTAAAAATTACTGGCCACCATGGGTAGCAAAAATGCAGAACATTTTTGCAATCTTCTGTAATATCTCTTCACTTAGGCACTTGCACTCCTGTCCTCTGTGGAAGTTCAGCACTGTGCCACTGAAGTACCCTACATTCATCAGCAATCAAAAAACAGAGGGGGAGAGAATAACAATGTCACTCTTTCCAATGCTGTGTCAGATCACCACATTAAAAAAAAAAATCACTGTAATATGACCTGGAGTGCCAACAGAACAAAAGCCACATCCAAAATTATGATAGAAAGATCAACATTGCCTGGTAGAAAGCACTCAGGAACAGCTTGGAAGCCTCCATTGTCATTAAGGTGCATTTCAGAGTACAAATTAATTAGCAGGAGTCTTTCAGAAAAGAATTTAATCCTTTATTGGCAGTTCTCCATGTGAAAGCCCTGTCACCATGGCTGAGAAAGTGACTCAGAAATGAAAATGAGAAAGAGACAGAGAACTGCCACAATATCCAGCTTCCCCTTCAACACCAACCCATCAAGCCATTCAGGCACCAAATTCTGCTTTTAAATGCTATTGGGCACATACCATTATGTAACTAATATCGTCACATACGATGTTGTACACCTAAGTGACAGAGCATCTCTTAATGTAATGTGGTGTGGAACAAATACAGGGAAAAAAGATACAGATTTTATCGGTAGCATGGCTGCTACCAATTTACAGACTGATAATCCAAATTGATTCATATTTTTATATTTAATAGGATTACATTTCCTGCTAACTTCACCCTCCTCCATATTTTTCCCTTACAGCTCAGATGCCTTTTTTTTTTAAATTCACCAAACAGATGCAAAAGCTGATATTTATCTGCCTACATTTTTCTTGCAAAAACCCTGCAACCTTGTGTTTAATGAGGAGGAGTTTTAATAGACAGATAGAGAGGTTAAATTGGCTGACAGAGAAAAAAAGAACTGGATAAGAAAAAGATCAGGTTTCCATGGAAACAGAGCCACATCCTATAATATTCCTGCCTTTATGCATTTATTTATTTATTTCAGCTATATCTGTTCCTAAGCAATAGGTTACAATAATGTCCAGGAATTCAGAGTTGAGAAAACTCTGCTTTTAATAGGGGCCCAGATCTTCAGCTGCTATAAATCAGAACTTCAGCTTTGCTGAAGTCAGCATTGCTAATGGCGTCAGCATGATTTATACCACTTAAGGATCTGGCCCAAGTGCTCCACCAAGGAATTAAACTTAAGAATAAATAGGCCAGAAGGTTTACATAAGAAGGAAGCTCCCAGAAACCACTGCATGGGAGTTTGGGACATAGATGTCCTCCTTTGTGACAGCTTTTCAGAAAGTAAAGTTTTTATGTAGGTCCCCTGCTTGTATGAGGAGAATGAGGGAAGGTGCACACCTCAGCCTGCAAACAGAAAGGCAGAAGGCAGGTCTAACTAGCCACACAAAGGATAACAGAGGGTTCATTTGGTTTACACCTTCATTTTCCATTCTGACCCTAAAACTCTTCTTCTGAAGAAGAAGATGCTCTCAGAATTTTAAAGATATGTTGAGAGAAGTGACTTTCAATTGTCTGTTAATCACTGAGCTGCACATGTATTTCTCTCCAAACATTTCATGGTGTGATAAGGAACTTCATGAGAAACAATGTGTTGGTGTTTTACCTGGAACTCAGTGTAACATTGCATTTGGCAGATGAACTCAGAAGAGACTTTGGAAACTGCAGCACTGTTGTGGCAACTAGTTCAGTGGCATTCTAAATTTCCTCTTGTGCAACTAAAATAAAAACAAAATCAGTTATGATAGAATTAAAGGGAGACAAAATCTGACACCAAAACTGTTTCCCAGCACTCCCTTTTGAGGCTGTGAAATGGATCTCCATGTGGAGTTTTTCCAGCTGAACTTTACTTCCCTAATAAACTGAAACTTATGCCCAGATCTGCTGAAAGTAATTGATTTTTGGAGCTCTTGAAACCTAGCTCCACTAGATGATCTAAATCATCTTCAGCCTGTCTCCTGGCTTTGTGTAAACTATTTGACCACCTAGTCACCATTCCTGAAGGTGTTCAAGAAACAACTGGAGCACCATTCAGTGCTATGGCCTGATTGATAAGGTAGTGATTGGTCAAAGTGTGGACTCTTGAAGGTCTTTTCCAGCCTAAATAATTCTGTTTTTCTGTGAAAGGAAGAAAAATCATTTCTTGCAGCTCCACAAAACAGAACCATACATCCGGGTAAAGATATACATCCTTTTGCTCTCACTTTTCTCACTTTTTCAGGAAGTGAGGAAAGATCCCTTTTCTCACATCCTGAAAAAAAAGGGATCTTTTTTCCAGTGCACCACAACTCCTCCCACTTTAGTGATAGCCACCTTTTAAGGACATCACTGCACCACTGCAGAAAAGACCCGAGAACAAAATTGGGCATAAAAGCCCAACTGTAATAGAGCAGACAGCTCAGCCCATCAGTCAGCCTGACTGCCCAACACTGTTTGCTGAGCCTGGCCACAGTGGAAGGCCAGCAGAGGCCCCAGTCATTCCCACCATCCCAATGCACTGCCTGCCCCAGCTCCTCCAGCAGGGCACAGCCGTGCTCCCCTCACTGCCCGGCAGGCCAGCTGCCAGCACCCTTCATTTGAATAAGCCCCTCTGCAGATCTCAAGGTCATTCATTTTAGTGTTTCCCTCTGACAAGAGGGTGAAGCATTTCTAGCATGCAGGAATGAAGGTGGTGTCCTCCAGGGAGGCCGGAGCAGCCAAGCAGAGGCACAATGGGGACACACCTTGCCTAGAAATCAAAGAGCTTGTAGGAACACTGCAAACCACCTCCTCAGCCACACACAGGCAGGACTCAACTTTTTTTCTGGCCACTTCCTCCCTGTGATCAAAGGCAACAAAGAATTGCCTTCAGCAGAAGAGGTGTGTGAAGGGCTTCCTATTGACTGGCTGCCTCGGCTGCTGTCTCCTGCGCTGCGTTTCATCACTTCAGGGGGCAGAGAAGGAGACAAGAGAGAGAGAAACACCTGAGGAAACCCTTCTCATATCATTCTCTCATTACAAGTTTGGATCATCATTATAAAGCTGTAAACTCTTTTAAAAAAAGCTGATATACTTAACAGCAGGAGTAAAAATTTTTACAAAATAAGAGCAATATTTAAAAAAAAATGTTTTATCCCAAGTCACACAGAATTACTCTGGTTGCACAACACAGTACTTTTCCTCTGATTTCTATTTTACTTCAACTGTAGCCAGTAATACCTTGCCACTTTACTAAAACTTTTATCCAGCTCCAGCCTGTAACAGTGTTACCATCAATGTCTCACAATAGGCCATGAGAATTTTCTGGATTACCCCAAATTCTCCTAAAAGTCAAGGAAACACAAAAATTAATTTTATTATTATTGTCACCTGAGATTTTTTTTCCCTAATTTTATTTTTCAGATGTCTCTGTCATGGGGTCACAACTATAATAATCTTTGCTCCTTGTGTAGTGATTATATTCTTAGCAGCAGTACCTTCCTAAATGCTGACAAATTTATTTTGTATTATGACACTTTTCATATGTATTACCAAACTTAAATTCCTCCAGCAATTAAGGAACTAGAAGCAAAATTAATTTTTCAAATGTTAGAAATATATATACATGGTTTTTGTCAATGAAAGCATGTGGAATGGTTGTAAATCTCTTTGAAGAAATTGTTTCTCAAATTTATAGTATGATAATTCCACTTTTCAGAATCTCTGTTGGTATGATAGTGCACATCATTCTCCTCCTTGGAATCAATATTTTGATTATTTTGTGAGTTATAGCCCATGTGCAGTCATCACCTGAGTCACTAAACACACGTTGCCTATTCTTTCTTCTGTGATAGTTTGAGTTAAATTTCCAGGGCTCTTTGGTCAGCACGTTACATAGGAACACTTGTACAGCATTGAAAACTTTTATCTGTAAAGCGCTTATTTTTCTCTTAATCTTTGTTCAAGGATCTATTTAGGCTTGATTTTTTATTGACCTGTTAAAAAATAAAGTGTTACTAGGTGTGGGTCTTGCTGCTATGATCTTGAAAAACTGTTTGGCTTAGATCTACTTTGCGTCTCTCAGCAGTTTTTATTGATATCTCCTGGTAAACTTTAAAGGTTACACCAGTTCTGCAGGGTTTTCTTCATCTTCACACAGTGCTGACAGCCAGCCATGGTCCATAAGCTATGAAAATGCTCTGGTACAACCATTTATTCACTGCAGCAGTCTCATCCAAACCACATGACAAGAGGGCATTTTCAGCAGTGCTTGCAGTCTGTACCATGTCTGTCTTTCCTTGTTTGGTTTCTACATGGACTCACTGAACCACGTTAGTGCCCAGAGAACAGATACTGTTAAACACTTTGCTCCATCTTTGAACAACAACATT
This sequence comes from Fringilla coelebs, assembly GCF_963513975.1. NCBI lineage: Eukaryota > Metazoa > Chordata > Aves > Passeriformes > Fringillidae > Fringilla > Fringilla coelebs. The sequence goes on along the minus strand of NC_140028.1, from coordinate 104,446,470 downwards.
TACCAAAAGAATCGGAATGTGTTCTGCATAAGTTCATTTTCTGAGATTCTGTCAGCCATTTCTGTTCCCATAATGGCCATCTGGTCATATGTCACTGGGACAGGGTCAGTTTCAAAAGCAGCACTCTTCTCTTCTTGAAATCACCATGCCTCACTGCCTTATCTTTGTTGCTGTCATCAATATCTCCTCCCTGGACTTGTTCTCCTCCAGTCAAATAAGTGGATTATATCTATTCAGTTCTTTCTAGGTCTAACCAGCTGTTCTCAAGAGATATGTTCCAATGATATTTCTAGATATCATTGGTTGGTATTTCTAGAAAGCTAGAAATCTGCTGGAATAAGAAATCATTCCTTTTATCATGTCTATTTTGTCATACAATGCTTCACTGCTCAGCAGCAAAGTAGTACCTTCTGACAATTCCAGTTCAAAATGAAATCCTTTTGTAACACTTAAAATAAGTCTATATCTGGTGTTTTACCAGCGACTAATCTTTTTTTAACAAGAACACTTCTCTTCGAACAGAATGTCTACCATTTTTGTGATGCTTCTGGGCATTTGGGAAGCTTTCTAGTATAGATGTGGTTTCCTTATGGTACAGAAGTTCATTTTATCACTTGTAAAACAGACTCACAAAAGAGAATTTTGTCCCATTCTCTTGCTTAAATGCCCAAAATAATCACATCATAATTGGACTACACCAATGTCAAAAATATGAAATTCTGGCATTCCACTACCAGCATTTTCCAGGTAACATGCATTTAGGTGTCAAGAGTTATTCTCCAAGGCCATAACTGATGTGGGAAAACCAGTCATTACAGCAAGCTCCATTGAAATGCACTTGGCATGCATCATCACAAGCATGAGAGATTTATGTTCTTCTATTCCAAGCAGGCAGGTTTGAAAACTCAAAAGTGACAATGGCTCTGGGCAGGTTTCAGAAGGCCAGTCTGCAAATTCATGCTCTGCAGTGCCAGTGCATTGGCACATGCATCTCCTGAAGTTGTGCAAATCATTCCATTTCTTCCTTATGAACTTGGAAAAATGTCCACTGGCTCTCTCTTCTTCTCTGCTTCTCAGCTCCATAGATGAGACATTTTTTTCTTCAAATCCTCAATAAAATACCGTGCATATTGTAAGCTGCACAAAAATTTAGCAGCTCAAGTAAATAAAAACAGTAGTAGCAGATGTACAAATGAAATGGTATCCAACTTCATTTCACCAACCATCTTGGAAAATCAACTCATGCAGAAAGGTTATTGCACACAGAAAGACTGAGTTACATAGATAAATCTGTTTGACTCAGAATTAGCAATCGTTATCAAGCTGGTTAAGCGCCGCTTGGTAAAACAGTTGGTCAAGTGCCTGGAGCCGTCAATTTTCCCACCATTCACAGTAGGATCAAGACAGAGAACAGAAATTGAAAGGTATAGGATCTTTTTTTCACCCAGAATTATGTGATTACTCTTTTCTGTTCCTCCTGTGAAGATGCTTGGAAAGTAGTACAGAAGGGCAAGCTCTCACACACTGAATATGCAAGAACAAATTATTTGATTTCTTTAAAGGGTGTAAAGGCCATCTCACAACTGAAGACCCTTTGGGATTTTTTTCCACTATTTATTGACTTCCTGGATAAAAATGCAATTCCTCCTTTTCTAGACTCTGTTTTGGTATTAGAATAAAGAAACTTGAAGTAAAACTTCCTTAAATTTAAATTTAAATTTAAATGCAAACACCCTCTTCAATGCCTAATGCACTGGAACAGACCCAGTTTAAAGAACAAACACCTTCACCTTTCCTGAGGGCCCTCATGTGGATGGATGAGCTTTCCACTGATATAACCGGTTCAGACCTTGCTTGTCTGGAATTGTTGAAAAACTTAGTCAAACAACCAAAGCACACTGAAACTTGATCACAATAACCTGATAACTGCAGGCATAAATCAACATGGCAACCCATTCACCGTTATCTCAACCTTCAGTGGCTGCATCTCCACAAACACAGGGTCAGAGGTCATTAGTCATGTGGCTCACCATGAGTTCTTTATGAATTAAAGTATACATATGGTCACTATGTATTTCCTTCAAGTTCCTACTTAGGTGCTTTCTACAGCTCAAGCATATTTAAACCCAGTGTAATTTTTCCAGAACTTTATCCTTCAGGATATTAGCTCTTACTCTCTTGAGCTGTGGCTTCTGCTATTTCTTTTAGGGTTATGCTGCACCACCATTGTCAAATAGGTATGCTCTCTCCATGCACAGGATGATTTTCAATAAGGATTTTTCTTTGGTCCTTCTTTCATTTAACCCACTGAAGACACCTAAAAGTAGTTAGTCTGCACTCCACACTCCTCCATTTTTGACCCACCATTTTAGGAAAATTTCTTTAAGTCCTCCATGGGCCATCAAAGAATCATAGAATGGTTTTGGTTTTAAGGGACCTTAAAGATCATCTAGTTCCAACATCCCTGCCATGGGCAGGGACACCTTTCACTAGACTCAGAGCCCCATCCAACCTGGCCTTAAACACTGCCAGGGATGTCCATCTGATGAGAATTAATTCTTTTTGGAGGAAACAACTTCCTGCTTTTCTCTTGATAACTTGAGTTCAGCCAAATCCAAAGTTTTATTGTGCTTTTTTATCTTTCTTTGCAAATGGGTTGTGATTTTCCCCTAGTAGCCCATTCATTAAGTGCTTTTCCAAACTGGTGCATCTTTCCTGGCTCAGAGATGACCATGAGACACATCCAGGGCTGGCACAGCAGATTATGAAACATGTGAGTCACTGTCCTGCCAGGCAGCATGGCAAAACCTCTATTAACACATCTTGTTAATACACAAAGAAGCCTCTCCCAGGCTTTCCTTTCCTGTCCTAATATGCCACCCTGTCTTTTATTCCTCACTACCTCTTCTTCCTGCCTTAAAGGAAATATCTTATTCTGACAGTTCCTATAACTATTTAATATCCTTGACCTTTAGTTGGAAGATTTTGGTAAAAGGGTTAGGTATCACCACTCACTCCAACTAGTGTTCTTTCTGGCAGTCCTCAGGGAAGGTGATCCCTCATAATCTGTCCAAGATTCACAAATCCTAGGCTCCTCCCATGGCCATTGTCTTTTTTATTGTTGTGAAATACTTCAACCATCTTGAAGCCACAGCAGTTGATGGACTGATAAATTTATGCAGCTTCCCTTGGAACTCTGGGGCAGAGCTGCACAGATGTGCCCACTGCATGAGCAATCCCCCACTGCTCTTTGCTTGGTTTGAGCCTTGCTCTCTTGAGCCTCACTCCATGCACTTTGGCTCTCCCACTGGCACAAACAACACACAATCAATTCTTACAGGCTTTACTCAGTGCCTTTCAAGATTTTGCCATGTTTTTTCCAGACTGAAGAGTCCTAGTTTATTTAGTTGTCTTTGCTCACCCCCTATGCCTTTGTATCCTTTTTAGTTCCACTACATTCTTCCTGAGACAAGGAAATGAGAAATTTATATGGTATTAAAGATAGGAGTGAACCAAGGTTATTTTCTGCTCTGTTCTTTAATCCTTTCTTGGCAATTCCTAACATTTTAATTGGTTTTCCATCAAAAAAAAAATTGCTTATGATTTGAAGGATCTGTCAAACAAGATCTTGCTACTGGGGGCAACAGTTAGCTCATATTCCATAAACATATACCCTGATGCCGGGATTTTTTTCCCTATATACACACAGCCTGCAGTGACAGAGCTACAGCAGAAATAACATGGGAGTCACTGCACTTCCAACTCTCCATTTCTCCAGTGTGCACTTACAGCATCCTAAAAAGGGCCAGAAGTGCGGAGTGCTGCTCTCTAGCTCCAGCTCCAGAGTAAAACAAATGGACTTAGTCCAACCATGGATTTACAGTAAAATGGGGTGAGGCCACAGGCATGGGTATCAGGACAATTCACATCCCATCTCCTTCTTTACCAGGTGAGACAAGAGTGAGCAGATTCCACCCACATGCCACCACTGCCACAGAGTTCACCAATTCCTGGGCGGAAGATACAAAACAAACACATCAAAGGCAACATTTTGACTCAAGAGCTTAAAGTCTTTGGAGACAAAGAAAGGAAGGAAAAAGCACATGGAGTGAAGTGACCTTACAAAGCCAGAGAAAAAGAAGGAGAGGCAGATCCACCCCTAAGCCATGTAAGAGTCACTTTTGCTGCCTACTCTAACCAGAACAGAATAAAATATGACTAACCACTTATTCCGCTAAAAACAAAAAACTTAAGCTGGTAAGTAAAAAGAAAAGATTTCTACAGAAAAGTTTCTTTTCTGTTCTTGTTACTCATGCCTCCAGCCAAAGTCACCCAGAGGTGATCTCTGCTTTCATGTCCTGCTAGACAAAGGATTGTCCAACACACACCAAAAAAAACACAGACCCAGAAAATGAATGGAAACATTGCCTATAGGCAATAGGAGTGAGACTAGAAATTTTGGGAAATAAATAAATTTATAAATATTTGAGATACTCTTTTTATTTCATGTTTTATGCTTTTTTTTTTCATTTTTCACTCTTCACTCTTCTCTCAACCCCTCCCTATCCTCCCACTTTAGTGTACTTAGCAAAGCACCAGTGCCAAGCAACTTCAAGTGGAGCTGCGGCAAAAAATTTACAGCATGGAGGAGCCAAGAAAACATCTCCATTCTAAGCTGCTTGCAGGCGTGGGCGGACTCAGGGTGTCATATCAAGCTGTCGAATAAAGTATGAGCGGACAATAGTGAATCAAAACCCTTTAAAGGAATTGTTTTGTTTTCCCTCTCTGGCTGGTAGGTGCACCTGTGCTCCAGATGATATACATCTTTGTTTTCCTGCTTAATATTCAGCACGAGACACATGCATAGATAAATAAGTAAAAGGGAGGAAAGCAGGAGGAGAAAATAGATTATTTTTTTAAGTGCCTTCAGAATTAAATCTTAAGGGTAAGGTCATGCACACAGGAAGCTGGAAAGACTGGACAATTACCAGTGAGGCTTGCATAATAAATGGAACTAGCGGGTAGGAGATAGGGGCACTGAAAACTGGGGGAAAGAAGCTGCATCTCACACACTGCCAGGTGGACCACAGGTGTTTGATAGCATGAGCAGGTGCAGGAGTCCTTCTTAGAGTCAAGTGGGAAAGGGATCTGTCTGGTGTCTCTCGTGATTGCGATGCATTTTCCCCAAGATGCAGCTGAAATGTATTGTTTTTTCTGTTGTCCTGGTGCAGGTGAGCATGCATAAAAGACTGTAAAACTAGTCAGCTATTTCACACACCGAAATCTTGACAAAACAGGCTGCCATTTTATAGAGTGAAAGTAATAAAAATAGGAGAGGGAGAGAGAAGAAGGGTTTCTGCAAACACAGACTCCCTCATAACCAGTGAATACCTTTTTCCTCTTTTCTTTTGCTTGTGTGAGGTGTCAGGAATCAAACTGAACTGTACTTTTGGCATCAGCTCCTGCTAGATGTGAGCAGTGAACTTGCCCTGCCCTCCAAGATAAAAGTTTAAAAACCTGAAATGGAAGCTGCTCCTAAGAACAAAAGCTGTTAGAGCAAACCAAACTGGAGCTGCTGTGTTGGTTTTTCCCTTCAGTTCATCACCACGTTATTTGGCAGCAATTGCTTCATACCCTGAGGCCCTTGGATGCTGTAGGGAAGGATCTTAATTTTTTTCTATTGACTTCAGTAAAACCTTCTCTGAATTAAACCTAGGAGTGTAGTTGGCTTCCTGAAGAGGTTAGTAAACTATTTTCAGTATAATTACTATTTAGCTGTAACTCAGCTCCTTTAAAAGTCTTATATAAGAGCAAGGTTTTATGCTTTGATTCCCTGTAGCCTCCATACTGAAAGCCCAAGTCTAACAGGGCAAGTGTAGGCAATGCTGCCACATGTGAGAAATCTGTCCTGGGACTGAAGAAAAAATTGTCTACAGTCATAGGTCTTTGATTTGATACACATTAAGATTTAAGTTAATTAGTCCTATACCTAGACATCCCACCACATCACTACCGCAAATCTGGTTTCTTTTTCTTGGACCCTGAATAAGCACCCCCCCCACATCACCCCCAGCATCTTACACCTTTTCAAGTGCTCACCCCTCAAGCAGAGGACCAGGTGAGAGCCACCAAACTGTCTAAATTAACTGCAGAGAGCCAAGGCAATGTGACTGAGCCATTCTCTACATTAAAAGCAGGTAATGTTTCTGACAATATAAAGGCAGAAAGATTTAGAAGGGATGGAGTTACCACTGTTCATTGGGGAATGAATTGCATCTGAAACTGTGCCCTTCAGCAGTATGCTCTGTTGAAACTGAAATTGATAATTATAAAGCTGATCTATGGACTAATACAGTAGAAGCCACAAGCACCCTTACTGCATTCAGATGGCTGGTACCAAGCACTTGGTGACAGCCAACCTTTACGTTCTTGCCCACTAACAAAAGGGTCTTTTGTCAGGGAAGGACATTGAGTCTTCGGGAAGCTGCCTTCCATAGATACATCATGCCCTCCCCGCAAAAAGTTGGCATTAGCACTAGCATTAGTGCAAAAAGATTATAGTACAGTAAACAAAATACAGGGTCAGAGATGAGAGAGTTCACAGTAAGGATTTTCTCACTAACAAAATGAAAGCTTCAATATTTCACTTCAGAGAGCAGGGCCCAGCACAAGTACATCCCCTCTTTAACACTTCAGGAGGCAGAGGCATTATTAAGGTCACTGAAGTGTAAGGATGGGAAGCCGGAGGCCTGAAACTGTGCCTCTGAGTATTTAAGAACATAGGCTTTTAAGGGCGTACTAGCAGTTAGCAGCTGTTTTGAAATACACATATAAAAAGGCAGAACTCAGAAGTAACTTCTTGAAGAGAGACATAAGATGAACCCTAAACGAGAAAGCCCTTTCTGCCTTGAAGTAATATGTGAAGGTGCATTTCAAGTGTCCCCAAGTCTCTTCACTCTATTGCATGATAATTTGTAAGGAAATCTGTAAATAATTGTCTTGGCTTTGGCTCTTGACAGAGTCTCTGGTACTGCCCAGCTGAAATTGTCTCCTTACTTTCTTCTTTCTTGCTGTCTTTGGCAAGTTGTTTCCATACTTGTCCTATGACGCTTGCATTTTTCACTCTCCCAGGATTAACAGGAACACACAAAACACTCAGTAAAAAAACCCTTCAAATCCTGATGAAAGGCCTTCATTAAAATTCTATTAATATCTGTTTGTCTCACACCATGAATAAATTGTTGACACTTCCATGCTCTTCTAAATAAAGCCAAAAATAAAGCACTGTCTTTCTGAAAAACACTTGACATGTAAGAACAGCCAAGTTCTTGATGGAGCACACTATATTTTCACTAAGGGCTCCACTGTTGAATATTCTGGCAGCTTAAGATGTTCATCTAAACAGTAAATGCCGTGATAATGGATGCAACATTTCACAATTTAGCTGGGGATCTGCCTACACGAGACACAGTTGCTGAGAAATGGACAGATGGAAAAAAACAAAATATTTTTTCAGGCCCCTGACTTTCATTAGCTTTTCACTCCATTACCCTTAGAGTGAGATCATGAAGTTCCAGATAGGTTGAAAAAGAATCCAAATTTTGTAAGTATCCAAGTATTTACAAGTTTTCTCTCTTCTCCCCTGTCCCTCCTAGGTAGCACAACTTCTGCCCCTGTGTTAGGGCAGAATATAAAAGGAATCTAAGTGGCATTTTCTAGCAGCACTGCCATATGCCTTTAACATTTTGCAGAACAACAGGAAACACTTCTGAAATCAAGTATCCAACAGTTTCTTTGAAAAGGCTAATCTAAGCAGGAGAAACTGAATACTAGGCAGGTGAGTCAGAGGTCAGGAGTCCTCTGTTTCACATCAGATGTAATGTTCTTCACAGAAGTCTGTATGTCACATAAGGGTCTTACTGCAGTTTTAGCCATTTGAGAAACAACACGTCTTTCCAATGCTGAAGTTTGCACCAAAATGTCATTATTACAGAGAAGTGGTGCTTTGCTAGGCAAAATCAGATTTTTTGGCCTTAGTTAAGCAACAGGGCTTCCCCTTATCTTTTTCAAACCTTTTTATGCTTCCACTTCTTCATTTATCCTGTTATCTACTTAGGAGAAGTTCTCTTCCATATTTTTTGGCCTTACCATTCTTTTCTCCCCTCTCTTCTGCTCCACAGAAGCTGCTAGTTTAGCATTTGTGGCAGTATCAGCCTAGCCTGTGACAGAGCTGTGATGGTCCAAGACTGCTCCAAAAGGCCTTCATGTGGGTTTTTCTCAGCAGATATGACTAGATCTCAAGTCTGATTATTTTTATTGCTCAGAAGCTTAGAGTATGGAGAGTTCCTGTGCAAACCCTCCTTCACTTGCAAGCAACTGGTGCAGAGGTCTGTCAGATTTGAGGTTAGCAGTGGAAACTGCAGAGCTAAAGCCAAGAAACTTTTTACCACAGATCAACATGAACCCTTCAAGGATACTTACTTCTGACCTTTACACTAACCTGAAGAATATACTCAGTGAAGTTCTTTCATAACATTGAGCTTTACAATTTAGATCACTAGTAGGACTTGGGTGCCAAGCCAGGGAAAATGTCACTTTCCCCATTTAACTGCTTGCCCATTTATGTTGACCTGAAACAACTTCAAATACAGGATTTCCAAGAGTTTGTGAAAAAATCTCCTCAGTACTTTTAAAGTTGGTCATTTTTCTCACTGTAAAAGTAGGCACTGCACCTAATTCCTCAGATCTGGCAAGGTTCACTGTAAATATTTCCAGTCCATCCACACACAGTAATTTAGCCTTGGAGATATTTTTCCTCATCAATTAGTGTACTGCTTCTTTTCAGTGTTTCCAGTTATGAATTGAAGAAGCATCATGTTCCCAGGGTATTCCTCAGGAAGGTTTCCTTGCAGAGCAAAAGCGAGGGTGGAATCATGCCTTAAATCCTCCAACATGTTGCAGCCAGAACAAAGTGAAAGCAAAGCAAAATACAACAAAAAATAGGAAACAAAATATACACCTGACACTTTTAGCATTACAGGGGCCAGAAAAAGCACTGGGCTGGGATTTTTCTGAACCTCACAATGGTGTGGCAAGCTGCAAAATAAGGGGAGGATATTTTATCAGGAATGTAGTCAGCATGGTGCTGCTCCCCAGTGAAGCAGCCAAAGCACTTGCCCACACAAGAGAAAGGTACTTCACGTCTGCTTTGAGCTGTGTTTATCTATGTATGCAAGAGCCTTGTAGCACAGGACACACACCTCACAAATTGGCCCTGCCTGAAAGCTGCAGAAAAAACAGGCACATAATAACAGAAAAACATAAAAGGTTGAGCAGAGAGAGAGAAAAGCATTCTAGCTACATGCTTGAACAACGGAGCAAACGAATCTATTTTCCCTGTTTCATTACACCTGAACAAGAAGAGAGGGATCCTGTGAATCACTCTAAGCGCCTCATCCAGTGGTGCCTGAGGGGCCACAACACCAGACAGAACTAAGCCAAAGAGACAGCCATTAAAAGAAATCTAAATCATTAAATCTTCATGCTCACATAGCCAGAACCTTGTAAGACAAACATTTCAGCACACTATTCTCATATATCTCCACCAGGCCCACCACATTCCCTCTCATTATTTTTGCTAACATAACCAGTATTTTGTATTCACCAGTTCATTCATTTTTAATGTTTGGGACTCCTCATATAAAGCTTGGAAATAGCACTTCTTCCTCAAAAGATTTTGCTTTCCATTTGGCCAATAATATCTCTGCTGTCACAAGCTGGGAGCCAAGATGGCTTTGGTTTGTTTGCTTCTTTGTTTATGCACTGGCATCCCTGATGTGCCTTTCCTGTAGATATCAAATAAAATGAGAACCATTAGCATTTTCTGGGGCAGGACACTGAAAAGGTGTGTATGGCCTCATCACAGGAAAATATGAGAATTTTCTCCTTTATCCTAAGGTCTTCCTTACATTAGAAGATAAAGGAGAGGGATTCATCTCGCCTAACATCAGTATACACACATGCAGCTTAGATTTCCTTTGTAGACACAGAAAGTAAAAGGGTCTCACCTCTTCTCATGCTTTATACCACGCCCCATTTTCTCCTATGAGAATAGCCATGATATTGAAATGTGGTCTCTTTCCATCCACAGCAGCACTCAAGTCTGACTGCTCAGATGTAAATGGTTATTTCATACTCTCAGAGTTACTTGAGGTGAAGTCCAGCCAAAGCACCCTGATCACATAAAAAACATAGAGCACTAGAAGAAAAACAAGAGTTCCCTGGCAAAGAAAGTTAGTATTTTCAGTTTGTGTCTTCTGAAACAGCAAGGTGACAAACAGAGATGGCACCTTGTAAGCTTTCTATTTCCACTATTTTCAACACTGGGAGCTCAGCTGATGAAAGGACAAAAGTGTCCTTTTTATTTCTATCACTACATTTTTGGACCTTCACTGTCCTCTGTTACACAGCTGTTTACAAAAATGTTCAAAAGTAACAATTTCTTTTTAAAAAGGAAGAAATTCGTAGTTGTCTCTGCTGGTGCAAAATATAAGGCAGCAAAGACCCAGGCATTGGAGTCAAAATCACTGCAGTTCTCCAGAAATTGATCTGGAGTAGCACCCAGGATTTCCAGAGCCATGAATCTGCCTTGACTTTCAGCTGGCCTTGACACCTTGGACACACTCCTGGCAGTTTTCTGCTGCAAATTCAGTGAAGGAGGGGGTAGTGGAGGTGCACGGATTTCTTATTGCCTTTTTTGTGGTGTTATTCTCATATCAGTTTAGTCAATTTTCCTGTTTATTCACCTTGATTATATTCTGCTCAGTGCAGGAGAAATCACTCTGGGTTCAGATATCTCATGTAAATGCATAGCTTACATTTTTATTTTCGGCGTGAACAGCTTACATCTCTGTAAAATGCCAATGACTGCCACACGCTGGAGGATGCTGGCTTTTTGCAGTAACTTTCTTCAGAAAAATAGATTCATTTCCAGTTTAGTGAACTGAAAGGATCAGGCCGTGTGGATGCAATACAAGGAGAGAGAAGTGGGTTGGTGACCTCATTTCGTTACTTTCAGTGGAACTGCATCTATGCTGCTTCGTAAAACTGTGCAAATGTAAACGAGGTGTGAAATGCTTTCACATCTCATTTAGGTAACAGATGAGGCATGAAATGTGTTTCAGGGGCACGTGCACCAAAGCAGTATGCTAAGGCTTGTGACAATGAAGGACTCCTTTTATCAAACACAAGAACCTTTCTCAGAGCACGGATTAGCTCTGAAAGAATGTGTGAAGAGGAGAAAGGTAATCAAGAAATGGAATATTGTCTGCCTTTATTAGCCGTCAAAATATTTTGGATAGTATTCTAAGTTCCTGGGGTCCTCTGTTGTAGCAAAGTTTGATTCATTTTTCTTTTCCCACAAAATAAGTCATCTCCAGATGGTACCAAACAATGAAAATAAATAAATGAGTAAACAAAGTCTCTGCTCCTAGAAATGAGCTTCTGAGCCAGAACGCAGATTCCCTTCCCTTGAAGAACATGAATCTAAAGTAAAAAATAGTCTTCAGTTGTTTTTCAAAAAAAATACAGGTTGCAAGAAAGTTCTTGCCAATCACATCACACAGGTAACATCACAGGGCTTTTTTAAATTTCTAAAACAAGTACAGAAAAGGTAGAGGAAAGTTAACACAGGTTTAAGGTAAATGAACACAGCTACAAAAAAAGAGTTGGGAAAATGTGAAGAAAAAAAAAAGCCAAAGTCATCATAATGTAAGGAACTTAAAAGTAAAAATGCATTCTAAATTAGAGAGACTGCGATGAACTATGCAACCCATGGAGAGATATTCAGCTCCTTGATATCAGGTGAGCACAGGATATTTGCTGGCAGACAGTCAGAGGAAAAAGTAAAATGTATTTTGATGCCAATGGCACAGTTGAAAAGTTCAGCAAAGGACACAGTCATGAGGAGAACGTCACATGCTAAGGGCAGCAGAAATGTAGACATCCAAGAGCAGAGCAAAACAAAGCAAAGCAAAGGAAAACTTCCTTCGCATCACAATGATAAATGGTTCAAAAATGTTCAGATTGTTGTAGAAACCCACCAAAAGTCACTTCAGATGTCATCAGCATTTATACCTTTTATCATAGAAAAAGTTTGAATATACCTGTTCAGAATTTGAAGTACTTCTTTTTGACTTTTCTATCGCTGTGAAACTACTGAAAAAACCAAAACAAACCTATTTGTGCTCAATTAAGCACAACTCCCCTGACATTACAATTTTTATAAACATTAGAAATTAATTTAAAATTAATTATACTTTGTTCATCAGTAAAAATTATTCTTAGAACTGCTCATGGACAGTGCTCCGAGCTTTGTCTTACAGTTTCTTGCAGTGTCTTTTTTAAATTCAGGTAGAGCACATCAGGTACACACACAAATTGACTGCTGATGAATAATGGCTTTACAATACTGAAATAACAGCTGGAAGAACCAAATACTTCAGGCATTACTTAGGTGAAACTCTCACTAATTTGAGACTGAAAGGGATATCTACTTGAATAAAACCTGCACAATCAGGCCAAAAAATGCTAGTAAATGAAAAGGAAAAGACTGAATGGAGAAACAAGTCAAGGACTCAGAGTTCTGGACAGTGCAGAAATGACCTGGTGGAACATTGTTAATGATTCAGATAAGTTACTGCAAACATTTTGTTCATTGTGTTCCTCTCCCTCAAATTTAGGAAGCGTTTGGGTGCTGTTCTTTATCATAAACATTCCCCCCTCTCTCTGTTCAATTTAATTGGTACCTGCCAGGTCTCCTGGATTATCACTGTCATTCCCTCAATTAAATTATAAATCTCTTGCCTAGCTCTCATTTTCAAGGCTATAGGCTGCCTGCATATTAAGTTAGCACTGCTCTTACCTCCCTTCTCAATCCTTCTTCAGCACCTGTCCCTTCATCCTTTTCCTGCCCTTTCCTTAGGTTCCCTAGCTCCCCTCACTGCTCTTTCTGAATGTCCTTTCTCCATCTTTACCTGAGAAAGGCCTGTTTTGCACTCAGCTGTGCTCCACAAAACGCACATGCAGCCAAGAGCGGCCAGCAGACACCGACAGACTGCCACCCTCATGCTCCTGATTCATACTCAGCCATCAAGATCCCTTCAAAGTAGGTCTGCTGCCAGTTAATCTCACCTTCAAAGGTGACGGTCATGACATGGAATGTCAGCAGTCCTCTGGCATTCATCCTCTTTTCCTCTCTGCATAGAAATGGATCCACAGGAACATAGACCTTATCTGTCCTTTGCAGTCGTTTTTCCTCTAGATCCATTTAGCATTTTACTCACCTTTGCAGATGAGCACCCCAAGGACAGTAGAAAGCCTGGGCTATACACTGTAGCTTCAAACCACACAGTAGAAATGTCAGTCCGGGTGTCTCTGCCTCTCCTTTTCCAGTAAATGAGTTCATCTGTCTAGGTAAATGGCAGACATCTGCAGATCCTCTCAGAAGGATCATGGCCTCAAAGAAAAAAGGCTTACAGTAAATAATCCTTTTGTAGATAACCATTGTCTCAATTCATCATTTGACTGACTCAGCAATTACTTATTTGCTAACAGGGTGGAAAGACCAGAGAGTCCTTTAAGTCCTACTGTAGAGCGCTCAAGGCACTTCAAAATATCATCTCTTGTTGATTTTTATCTTCTTTTTTTGCTTTGGTCAGGGTTGGGATTAAATGCACAGAAATGGTTTTTGTGTTCGACTCAGATGTTTATTAATTCTTATTTATATTACAGTCTTACAAGTCATGAGTTCTACAGTAGTTCACTAACGAGCTACAAAATGGCTCCATATCTATAAGGTCTTTTAAGGAAAAACTATCTCATTAAGAAATGACACTTAAATTATTTTTACTTTTAACATAATAACTAATCACCTGTGTCCCCCAAAGCGGACTTTTGTCTAATAACACAATACCACCTAAGCCTCTGAAGAAGAAGGTGAAGAAGAAGGAGTAGCTACTGCTCTACAACTTTTGTCTCTAAAACTTTTATATATGTTACTATATTCTAAAACCTTAAACTCTGTAGTTTTCTACCATGTGATATTACACACTTCTATTCAAACTACATACCTATAATCATAGTGCTATCAATCAATTTTGGAAGCCTTCTCTACGACTTCAGGTCAAATGTAGTGTTCTCTTGAGGGCCTGTGCCTTTTAAGTCAGGAAGTCTAAAATTCTTAACATCTAGGGTTCTAACAATCTCTCTTAACAATTTTTTTCTTCTCCTACCAGCATTGCTTTTTTTTTGGTTCATCTTCTGCAAGGTCATTACCTGACAAGTGCCAGCTGGGCAGCCTGTTGGCAGAAGCAAGTACACCAAAATCACAGGGTCTATCTGAAGGGTCATTCCTCTCCATAACTCCTGATGTAATTCTCTCTCACTAGGACCTGTACATACGGCTGACCTGGTCAATTAGCCAATATGGTTTCAGAGATCAGACATAGATCAAGATTTGATCATGGTCCTTTCTCTCTTGCTTCAGTGATCAAACAGATCCTGCTGCAATTCTCTCAGCACAGCACATGCAGACTGTGAATAGTCGTGTTTTAATCTGATAGAGGGATGTTAGGATGGCATTTCACTGTCAGTGGAATATGGGGCTGAATGGCTTTTAATCAGATATTCAAAGCCATTCAATGTTTTACATATTTTATTTAATGGCCTAGAAAATACGATTTTTAGCACATAAGACTGCAGAATTAATGCCTGAGGACTACGTTGTTGTAACAACTTCATGCAGTGGCAAAATAGATCACCTTTCCTGAGCGTTTAATGAACAAATACCACTGCAAAAGCACCACTTATCCTCTATTAGAGTAAGAGCAAAGATACTGTGCTGTTATTTGTATTTAAAGAAATGTGCAGCATAGACAATCATCCTATCAAATAAATCTATTGGAGCAGGAGAGTACAAGTTTTTCAATGTATCATTACTTACCTGCAGCTTTTTGATCTTTTGAGGTGTGTTTGCATGAAGAGCTGATTCAAGGAGTCAGTGAGCTTCAACGGCATTCAGCACACCTCAGGAATGTGATCTCACAGGTGTCCCTGTTCTGTGTTTCAGTCAATCAGAGACCACTTTATAAATAACAGACCATGACTGAGAAACAGGAAGTATTGTAGTTCTGCACACATCTTTTCAGAAAACCTGATACATCTTGTTAAATACTACACCCAAATTCTGATCAGGAATCCTACCATTGAATTTACAATTAAAAATAAAACTAACTAACAATCAAAAAAAAAAAAGGGCAAATTCTTTTGGCTCCAAAGCCTTTAATTCATGATCAAAAATAACCTTAAATGAGAAATACTCTTGTTAATCTCATTTTATGGTTTTCAGATTTCTCTTCCTACTGTGCATGTCTTTTCTTTTTCTTTCCCTACTTTACTCCCCTGAACCTCTGAGGTACTGTTTCACCTTTAAAACTAATAAAACTCTTTAATCATCAGGTGTTAATTCAAATATTTCTTTTTCACTAGTGAAGAGAATTAACATTTTCTTCACTTTCCTGTAAGGGATTTGCAATCTTCCTCTAATCAAGATAAATAGAAGAAAAATCACAAACTACCCGAGGCCAAGAGTTTTGTACTTGGGTGCTTAATGACAAGCACATAAATCCATATAAAAGTAACCAAATAAACAACCCAATTTGGAAAAAAATACAGAACTTCCAGCAATCCCCATTGATTTCCCTAGTCACTTTGTTTTCTTCATTGCTAGTGAAAAATTGAGTACTTATACACAATGCCTAACTATGGGTTTTCATATTTGAAACTATTTACTTCAGAAAAACTATTCTCAGACACTTCTGCCCCAATACAAGAAATGAAAGATATCAAAATTTTGATGACAACTGTAAACTATGGGATTAAGAAGATAACTTCTTATATCTCATATAATGTCAAACCTATTGATTCATGGTGCCACTGAGTTATGCATATTGACTTGAGGGATTTCAGGTAAATAACAAATAAAAGTGTTCATAATGACTGGTAAATCAAGGCATTCAGGTCTGCAAAACCTAAGGCAGCAACTGCATGAGTTCACATTTGCTTTCGAAGCAGATCGTAAGAAAATTGTTACTAGACTGAAATTCAAAACTTCGTCACAGATTAGGGAGTTCTCAGACTGCCATTTCTCAATGGACCTCACCCTACAATCCCTATACAACTGATCCCACACAAGGGGAATTTCTAAATTCAGGCTCCTTAAAGTTTTGTAGGCAGCTGGTTTGCATCATAACAAAATCTGAGAATGGGACAGGGAATGGTAAGGAATGGTAAGACCTAAAAAGTGTTCAAGAGTGATGGTTTGCCTTCACCCATATCCCTTCTCCAGACCCCCTGCAATCACTGACACCATAGAAAAACTTCTTTGATTAACATAATGTAGGAACACACCCCATTAGAAAAGCACCAAGAAGAATTCATACCTCCAGAGCTTAGAACAAAATCTACACCTGAAAAAAAAAAAAAAGAAAGAAAAAACGTACTGAAGAATTGAAGAATGACACATTGTCAGGTGTTTTGGCTACTGCTAGACTGTCAGGACATTTATTTTCCTTCAGGCATTTCCCAGGTGGCTACAGAATCTTCCAGCTGAAACCTCTGTGTTCCTGTGGCAATACTGACGCATGGAAGAAGCACCTGTATCCGACCTATCTTTGTGGGACTGCAAATACAGGATGCTGTTTACTCAGGACTGTTATTAGCAATGGAGTCTCTGAGCCCCAGTTGTTAGTAAATATCCATTATCAGAATCTTCTATGAAAATCACAAGAAGGCAGCAAATATGACGAGGCAGCCTTTTCACTTTTTCTTATGCAACTGCCTCTTGGGACTAATTAGGGCTGCTTTTGTAATTCACAAGCTATAAATTCCTTCAGATGCTTTTGGAAACACTGTATGATCTCCTCGGTGGGATTCTGCTTTGTGCTGATATGGCAAGTCAGCTAAACTTCTCAAATCATGTAACAATCTGTCCGATTAACATAGAGAGGAAAACCAAGCATGGCAACAGAATAATGGCAGCTGGGTTGTTAATTTGATGTTTCTCTTCCTCACTCACTTAAGGTTAATTGTACATCCTGCAGAAGTCTACACTCCACTCTCCTGCTAGACTTTTTTTTAATTAACTGAATAATGCTATTTTATTTAATGACTGACCACAGCTAAGAGCTGGAACAGGCTATGCCTACATTGCAAAAAGAGCAACTCAAAGCTATAGGATGGGAATTTGAAAAGCTGGTTAATGTAGGATACCAAAATGCAGATATCGTGTCTTTTTGTAGGATGCAGAGGAAAAACGGCCACAGATTTTAAGTTATGCTTGCAACTGCCCCTTCCTTGCAGGCAGGCAGGACCCACCATCAGACACATTAAATATGGACCACATCACTACGCAGGCATCTCCCAGACACAGATTCAGCAGGAGCCAGCAAGCCCGCAGTAAGAGCGCAATGTGCATTTGGGGTGTAAGTCTAGATAAGCAAAAGGACATTTCACTGCATCTTCCACCTTCAGATTAGAGACAAAGCACAGAGAAAGTCAGCAGATGACCAACAGAAAACGGATTTTTTTTGCTGAAGCTGACACTGGGGGAAAATAAGTGAAAGTTGATTGTGAGAAAAGCAAGACTAGGCATCGTCAGCAGAAAGGGAGTGGCAGAGCTGTCCGTGGCCACCCATGGAGATGGCAAAAATCTAGGTTCATAAGGACTGAGCTCTGAAAGAAAATTAACAGACCTAGGGTTAGCTGAATGCAATGGAAAAGACTAAGGGACATGAGATTCAAATAATACCTTAGCAAGATGCAAATGGTATTTTAGCAAGATTTTGCATGGAGATATCTAAAGGAGGAAATATTTGAAGGATGAAACAATACCTTTTATCAGACAAGACTGATACAGATAGAAAAAACCAAACAGATCTCATATACTTCTCTTTTTTCTTTTTTTCCAGTTATACCACTTGACCTAATAAAAGATATAATTTCTTTCAAACCATCTCCCTCTTACATCCTGAGAGAATCACAAGTGCAATGACTTTTTACTATCATGCTGTTTTTAAAATATAATATTTAGTCTTTCGTGTAAACATATTTGGAATATGTGAAGAGTTGAGGGATATTATAGTTGTGTTTTTATTTCAACAATTTCCCTAATAAATACTATTGAAAACAGAACTAATCAGACTGGGATTTATTTTCTTCATTTTTTTTCCCTTCAGTCAGCTCCTTTGGTTGTAAAGTTTTTCTGTTTTGCTTAAAAAATAAAATATTGAGTAGGAAGAAGCAATATAAATGGATAATGAAAGCAAACTATTATCAACATGTTTCCTCCTTTACTGCTACAATAAAAACAAATTGTATTATGCTAACAAAGCCAAATTGTCAAATACAGAACTACAATTTGGTTTAATATACCATTGCACACTGCATATTCAAAATGTCCCAAAGTGTCTTATAATAGTAAAAAAGGAGCCTTATTACCATATGTGTCTGATTTTGTTGCCAACCAAGCACTTAATTGAACAATTAAGTATCTAATATATTTATCAAAGTTTGCTGGGTTTTCTTCTCCCACAGCTGTATATAGGGTTGTTAGCCTGAATTTTTTATTTTGTTTTGGGTTAGATGATAATTTTGAGTTTTAAAGTGCAAGAACTGAACCAAAACTACACGCAACTCCAAGTTTAGCGTCTGGGGCTACATCCCTGTGAGTGCATTATGGAGAGTCTGTGAAGGTTCACAGGCATTGGGCAGTAATTGCCTTTTGCCTACACATGAGCTCTGCAAGGGTCCCCAAGCCCACTTTGAGACACATGTCATACTCTCCAGGGAAGTTGCATACTGCTACCTCATTCTGGAGTCTGTGAGACTCTAGAGTTTACAAACTCCTGAGTCTGTGAGGCTTCCACAGTAAAAGATTAGGCACTGGCTAAATTTGTTTACAAAAGCTATAGCCTCTTGTAAACATATATTTAAAGACAGATTTTCAGAAGAGATCTACTGTCATGTAAAGACCAAAATATTCAGCCAGATTTGCAGAATTTTACCATGAAGATGTCAATCAATTCTAAAAATTCCTGTATTTTCCATTTTATTCCTGTAAGTAGGAAAGAATTTCTTACAAATCTGATGCTCCAGTATAAAGGATTCATCTGGGACTAGCTGTAATGTGTACAGTACCTAACCAAGTTTCATCTGAGTTATTTAAGCCCCATCTCGCTCTGTTCAATATAAGAGTTCAGAAATCTCCCAGATAAAGTTTCTCAAGATTGTTTCACTTCTAACTTTTTCAGCTGCCTGATCTCAGTCCCTACCAAAGTATTCTCCAAGCTCTCCAAGCTTTGGGCATGAAGTGGAAATTTTTTCAACGCAGTCATCAAACTAAACCCCTGGGCAAAGAGAGAAAGAAATTAATAGTTTGAGTCACACCAATTTTTTAGGAATTTGTAGCACACAAACTTGAATGCACCTAATGAACGTAACTCCTAACCCCACTGAAATTCACATTCACCCCTTTAAAATAAATCCCACTCTGTACCCACTACTAATCCTACAATACGATCTCCTCTGCTGCTTACTTTTTGAGGTCTATTCATGATTGCAAGATGAATTTCCCAACTGCCTGTTGTAACATACCCTGCTCAGTACTTTTGTGGACCACTGGCATATTCCTGACAAAAATGCAAGAAGCTCACGCCAGTGTCTTTCTTCCTCCACATGTCTACCTCTAGTACTCAGATAGTTATTTCCAGCTGCTGGTACCATTCATCAGTAATGTCTTTTCTGGAAACATTTTATCCTCATTTCCACATATTGAGGTCTTGGCAACACACACAGTAGATGTTGATCATGTTCAGCTGAGGATCTTTTAATGTACTGGGTTATCTTGGCAAGATAGCCAGCTGCTTTTCTTGCCAGCATCTTGCATATGCTACTAGCCTCTAAATGGTTTCCTTCCACAGCCGTGAGATATACTCACCTTTCTCTGACCTAGGCCTGCTGTTTGTCAGCACTGCCAGGATTATACTGAGGCTGGCCACAGGGAAGATAAGTCCATCTGGTCACTGATGTAATAATGCCCTCTGTAGTTTCTGTTGGCTCCTCCTTCATCTAGCAGCTCCACAAAGACCCTTTTGGCCTGCTAGAGATGCAAGTTCTCTAAGCATCTTGAAGAAATCTTGCACGGATGTCTCTTTGATATCCAAGGAGCACAGGCCAGAGAGTCAGGACAGGACACCTGTAGCTCAGAAGGAATGTTAGTGTTATTCCCTGATGCCAGCACAGTCTTCTTGTGCCAAATACAACACAGTACCTTCTGTGCAGGACTTCTGTGACCAGTTTACCAACTCAACATTAGCCACCTGCTGTCACTGCAAAGACAGATTCTGAAGTCAACTTTAGTCAAGAAAACTCCACGCAAAACCTCAGCCCATATGAAGAAAATAGCCCAGTCTGGAGCTTCCTCTCCACCTATGCCATAGAAGTCACTTAGTTTTCACCTGAGCACAGATTGTCATCCACGAGCTCTTATACATGGGAAGGTTCAGCTTGAGCACAACTTCAGGCCCACACTCACATCATCATCAATCCTTTCTATACTCTCCTGCTTTTTTCTTCCTGGAGTAGTAGTAGCCACAGTTCATAAAGTTTTCCTATTTCTCATTGTATGGACTCTTAAAGAGTGGTCTTACGCACTCCATCACTTTCCCCAGCACTCATGCTCAAGAGCAAGACTTCTGAATTTACAGATTCTCTGTCTCCCACTATTAAATTTCTATCTTAAGAACTTTCATTTGTTTTCCACTATTTGCTTGTCTCATTTGATCCTTTATTAATTTTTTTTCTGTACAGTTGATCTCCTGTTATTTGCCTGCTTTTCTTTAAGGCTTAAGAAGATTTTATGGAATCTCACCTGTAAACAGAGGTCAGTGGTCATACAATTTTCCTTGGCTCTAATTAGTCAGTCAATTATGCTCCCAAAGTAATGTAAGGAGGGCAGAGATCTCAGCTTGATAACATACACATCTATTCACTCCAGGAACATGCCATTAGGCAGGCAAGTCTGGTCCATCAGGGACAGCACTCTAAATCATTAACAAGGTGTCAAATAATTCCTTTCATAAACCTATCAAATTGCTTTTTTAAAACCTTCAAGAAGGGATTTTCCACATTGCCCTGACAGTTGAAAACTTTATTCTAATTTCTAAGTTTTTCTCATTAACAGATAGCATAGATCTTTTGTTCATTTTTCATCATTATTCTTGGTCTTAATGTATTTTTTATCCTTCCATAGTGTTTAGTCTCTTGATATGTGTGGCTGGCACCCATCCCTGCTTATCCTTAATACTGCTAATGTAAAGAAAACATATCCCATTAATCTCTGTAAGATAAGGATCTCCATTTTCTTAGTTACTCTATAACCTTCCTTCCTATCTTTTCCAATTTGAATTATCTTTCTGGAGTAGGGGTGATCTGAAGAGCACAGACTTCCACATCCATTGCAGAGAAGCAAGCCCGTTCCCTTCTGTGTCTCCCAACAAAACTGAGAATCACAATGCCTTTCTCAAAGTAGTATCCTTGGTGTCTGACTGCCATCCTGTAGGGAGCATCATATGTGGATCCAGCATCTTATCAAGGACTTCTACTACTTCTTCATTTCCATTATTAAACTTATTACAGTCTTGTTGGCATCAGTAATGTTGAATGAGTATTCTATCAGCTCTTTCTCTTTTTCTACATTATTACAGGCAATAATCTCAACCAGGTTTTCATTTTTACCTTTAGTAAACATAAAAAAAGTACTACCAATTCCCTCTTTTTTAATCCCACCTCCTTTGTCCACTCAGTATGGGGACTTGCCTTTCTTTCTCTTCTGTGCAGTAGTCAGAAAATGCAATGTCTTCACAGACCTAAAATCTTAAATGCTGCCAGATGTTCTGTTTCTGTTTTGCAGAGCACACTTACTAACCAACCACTTGCAGTAGGCAACCGCTTGACCAACCACTGGCAGTAGGCTTCTCTTTCAGACCTCTAGCAGTGCCCCAGAGCAAAAAGATCACATCTTAGCTATCCTTTTCCAACTCTTCATTCTTTCACCTGTCATGTCATCCTCCAAATCCCTTGCTCACATCCATAAAGGAAAGTCACAGCCCAGCTTGACAAAGGTACACACAGCAACATGGAACAACTCATCCAAAATGTTGTGATGCACATATAAAGGCACTTCTGCTTTTCAGGTCTCAATCTGCACTTTAGGAGACACATAAAAGTTCCTGTACCACAATGGTTATTTCCAGCAGATTCTCTCCAGCACATTCTAGCCCTGGAGGACAGACTTTTTCCTCAGTATTTTCACTCCTGCTGCCTTCAACCATTTCCGAACCAACCTTTATGGCATACATCAAAACCTTTTTGTCTGAAGTTCTGACAGATTTCTGGAGAAAGGCTGGGGCCTTTTTTATTTAATAGACACCAGGGAAGACCAATTTCACGTTTAAAAATCTCTGAGTAGCTTAAATGAAGTTATTTTTTTCCTGCTTAATCCTTAAGGCCAAAATAGCGCTATTTTCTTAATAGCTTACCCCGGCTTGTTTTCTTTCACAAGCAGCAGCACTTTAAGTAGAGAGCCCACACTGTAATAATTTACTTGGAGAGAACAGATGGAATTGGAGAGGGTCAAGGCTGAGTTGCATGCTGTGGCTTTTTGTGTGCATTCATCTGTGCTACTTTTCCTTTTTTGACAATGTAATTCTAAGACTATTGGTATTTTTTCAGACAGCGAATTATAAAGTTAAAAAGGTAACTGTGCTTAGCAAACAGATAGGTCATAAACTAAATCGTACTACACTGTGTCTCCTTATTTCTGTTAGAGGGTCCAATTCTAAGTAATTTTAAGGACTTTAGAGAGCAATTTGTGAGGAAAGTGGGGAGAAGATAATTTACACCATTTTGTCCATGCGTCTGTTTTGAAAATTGTTTTCAGTTATATATATAAAGTTGTCTGAAGATTAGTCTTCTTCCATCAGCTGCCAGCAGCTTCGAGAAGCCACAGCACAGAAAGGGAAAGGAGAGGTACAGTGGGATCTCAGCCATAAAGGTAAATAACACAGTTAATCCAATGATGTTCCTACTTAATATTCTCCACTGGCTTTTTAGAAGGGTCATATTAAAAAGAATATAGGCATTTTGGTACATAAACAATTAAAGCAAATTTCTTCTATTCTTGCCTTCATGTCTCGATTAGTTGTAGAGATGAGGAAAGGAATATGTCTGCATAATGCTGCATGTCTCTCAAATACATGTACAAACTGTGAAACTTTTTAAGTCTATGTAAACATGGTGTTCATCTGTGAGGGTATCTGTCTATGTTATCCAGTCTTTTGGATCAGGCTGCCCAGGGAAATGGTGGAGTGGAAGTATTTCAATGACATGTAGATGCAGCATTTATACAAACACAGTGGACTTTGTAATGTTAGGATAATGACTTGACTCAATGGCCTTAAAAGTCCTTTCCAACCTAAATTATTTTATGATTCTAAAAGAAAGAGGAGCACCAGAATAAGAGCATGGTTTCTGATTGAAAAGGTGTACTTGGTTGTTATAGTAACTTGACTTTTGCAAAGCTCACTTTGTGACAAAATAGAGGTCTTTTGCATTAGCAGAGGATCTTTTGAGAAAAGATGTAAAATTATATGTGCAAGATATATAATTTGAGAAGTTAAAAAAATCTTCCCTTTGTCTTTGTAATCAAATTAAGGCAGCAAACACTTTCTGAGTCAGTGACAAAAGCAATAAAGCATATAAGTCTAAAAACTTTTTTAAGCTCCCCATAGATACAAATGGAGGAGAGACTTTTTCTGGCTTCTCAGCAGCAGAGGTAGTTTAGCTGTTGGGGGTGTTGAAGTCTCACACAGGTTCAGATTCAATATTCTGCCAAGTTCCCTATCATGTCGTTTTCTTAATAGGCAGGGCATGGGGGAGAGGATTTAACATTTTATCAAAAAGACTCATAACAAGGTCTCTTTGGTTGACTTCCAAATGTCCTTTGTAAGAGATCACATGCTTCATTCCCTACTTCTTAAGTTCTTTCTGAAAAACGGAGATTTAATACACCTAGGGAGACAGGAGCATGTGTGAAAATCTTGTCAACTGCTGACAAAGTGTCTTGATGCAGACATTAATTTGTACAGTGTACTTGCTTTTGGGGGAAGATCAGTTTCACACATGTCCTGCTTATTTTTCTCTGACCTTTGAAGGCTAATTCAACATGTATCCTTGATTAATTTCATGATGCTATCCAGTCTGCACAAAGTGCTCTGTTTGAGCATGTGTAATTAGCCATCTTTGCTCTGTTCCTATAGCCTGAATGTAATGAGATACATAATGCTTTCCTAATGTGCTAGAAATTTTATAGCATTTTAACTGTCAGTTTGATTTGCTGTTACTGTATGTTCTTTCTGTAAATTGATCCATTCTTTCTCTCTCAACCCCAGAAATTAAACCTTTAAAAAAGCATTTTTTTATCCAGATCTAGCTAATATATAAAATGTATATATAACACCACAACAGAATACATATGCACAAGCCCACACGCACAACATATGTCTAATAAAAAATTTCCTCTCAGCATGCTTCCCTGATGCTATATATGGGTGTTAAATTCAAGCAAAATTCCCCAGACCAAACATTATTCTCCAATTCAAATTTGCATATGTACAATCGACAGAGTGGGCAGTCAACACCCAGTCTCCCACCTTATCCATAAAAAACGTGTTCTGTTTCTGGGACTGATGTCTCAGTTTTGCCTTCAGTTGCACATGCACAAACCAACAGACAATGAATGTGCCTGTTGAGGCTAATGCATGTTTCTCGCACAAGAGCTGCAGAAGCAAAGGTCTCCAGTTTGGCAGAAGAAAGAACTCCATTTTGATCTGCTCAGTAAGCATGATGCACATATCCCGGTCTAGATTTTCACTGCATGTTGAACCTGAGATAAAAATCCTGACAGAATATTTTGGACACTAGCAACAAGTTTTCTACAGCTTGATTATGGGTAGGGACTACAGTGCTCTTTTTCTCAGCTTAACAACAATGTTTCCTGAAACATTACTTCCTTTAAACCTTCCAGAAAAAGAAAATGTCACAGGTATCACAATTATTGTAGCCATATAATGATTAAGGAATCTCCACAACAATCCTGAAGTTCATTCTATTAAGATCAAATAACAAGCCCTTCACCAGCATAATGAGCACTTACGTAAATAAAAGCCCAATTTATTTTTTCAACCCTTCTCTAACAAAAGCCTGCCGCTTCCACAGATCTATCTTCTCACAAAAGCCAGAGAGATACAGCAATCTTTAACATGATTTGCACAAGACTCTGTAGCCTAAGACAGCATCAGGAATAAGAAATGGGACATCCAGATTCACAGCCTCATGGTCCAGTTCATAGATCATGTAAGTAAATATATTTTATATGTGTCTGGGAAGAAATATTGGTTCATGCATAAAGTTATTGTAACTTTCGGAAAAATGTTGTAACTTGTGGAAAGGGCAGTAAAGGCACTTAATGAAAGAAGGCTGCAAATAAATCTCCATTCCTCTGGAATAATGACTAAACAATCAGAAGATTGATTTTACAGTTTACTGTTTAATCAAAATGACTCATGCTCCAAAATGTAAATTCTTTGTCTAATTTTTAATCAGCTCTAAGAAAGATGAACCACTCTGTACATGCTTTCTTGCATTGCTCTTCTGCATGTACACCACAAATGCCTTCCTCAGGATTGAAAAGGTGTTTTATCATGATCAAAGACTGCATATCTACTGCACTGACTACATCTATGCTGTCCAAGGAGTGAAGGCTTTGCTTCAGCTTAGCGACCTGTAAGATTGCGAAATGATATTGATATATTCATATTTTTCAGAGGGTGAGGATTAGCTGCCCAGGGGGACTAAATGCTGAAGTGTTCCCCCATGACAAATCCAGCTGTAAGTTTGCAAATACTTGTTTGCTTAAGAGAAATCCACATTTAAATACCTCTCATTTTGCTAGGAGAATTAATTTACAGGAGAACTGGGTGAATTTTCTCTCTATTTCTACTTTAAACATAATAAACTTCTACAAGAAAGAGTTCATTTCAGTGACAAGTCTCGGAGGAGTGTGGACCAATGGTTTGTACATTCCTTCTCCAGGCACTGGGAATCTGCACACAGATTGTGCATACATGTACCCACATGTTAAGTCATGGGGTCTTGTAACAGTACTTGGTTGCTCTGCTAATTCCTCATGATAGATAAACAATGTTTTTCTCAGTGACACTGCTCAGAAAGTAGATAATGCAGAAAGGTTCTTTCAAGCAAGAAAGGAAAGAAAGAACTTGGAGGAGGGAAAAAAATGAAAGACTATGTACCCTAGAGGAAACAACATTAATCATCGCAAATCCCAAATATATTTAGAAACTAGGGTTTGTGTATGTAGCTACCTGCCCAACATACAAATTTGTTACCTAAATTACAATCACAAGCAAAAGAAAGTGTGGAGATAAGAATTTAGGCAATGCCAATTGTTTCTGTTTGGTTTTAAAATGTATTTTCTAATCTGGTTTAACTTTTTATATATAGCATGTATCTGTCTGTGGTATCTCCTTTGTGCTTCACTGTCTTTCTAGTCTGTTAACCTGCCATTTATGCTCTCCAGTACCTGCTTTCAGTTTTACACAGCTGCTTTTCCTGCATTCTTTTGCGTCATCCTGCACCTATGCTCCTTTTTCCATACCGTTTCCAAAATGCAAAGCAAGATTTTATTTGAAAGAGGGCAAAATAATTTGCTCATCTCTAACACTGCCTTGAGATTTTTGAGACAGCTGAAGGCAGTATTTCAGAAAACAACTTAGCTTCAGTTCAATCTTAACACTGTTTTGGCCAGTCTGCATAAATATCTCCATCTCTAAGTAGAGATTATGTTTCACTTTCAGGTCAAAATATCCCCTCATGGTGTCTGTCCCACCAAGCCAGCACTAGTGCTGCTTCAGCTGTGTGCAGGAGAAGAAGCGGTGCCTCTCTGACACCTGAATCACTTCTCTCACCACACTCTGCATTCTCTTTTCTGGTGCACATCCCTGTAGAGGAGGAACCCTTGTCAGTTCCCATTTCTACCAGACATTTTTGCCAAGCTTTAGACCTGAATGTTTTTCTTCCCTAATCTGATCCCACTCCTTCACAGAAATGCTGTCTTTTGGATTTAAGCATGTTGGCTGTGTTACATTTCCAGTCTGATTTGTGTGTGGCAGAAAATCTGCTTTCATGATTTGCTTAGTTCTCCATTTGTTTTCCTCTCAGCTATAAATAAACAGTACAAATGGTATATCTTTCTGCACTGTTCCTCCCTGTCCCATGCCAGGGACAGGAGGAAAGGGGTGTGAGGATGTAGAGAGAATCCATCCACAACTTGAGACAGGACAACTGAGAAAAGTGATATAGAGGATGGCATATTTTGGGGCAGTTGGTGTCTTCAGGAACAAGATAAGGACAAATGTTTTCTTTTGTCAATTCCTGCAAATGTGATTTCACTGTCAAAAGCGAGCTGTTCTCTTTGGCACATTAGGAACTGAAAAACAGTAGAAACACCAGTAGAGAGTAAAGCATTCAGGAAGGGAGTCGGGGGGGAGAACATTAGCTCAGCTCCTTACTGCACGATATGTCTTGAAGACAGACCAAAGAGGGGATTATTATTGCCACCTCAGAAGCCAAACCCATCCATGATCTTCATGTGAGAAACACATTCCAAAGATTTTTTTGAGAAGTACTGCAGAGACCACAACTCTTTTGTGACTGGGTATGACTTCCCAGATGTGAAGTGTTCTTCTAGCAATCCATCAGAAACTAAACAAGTGTGAAGTGTTGAGGATGGAAAACAAATGTGTTTATGCAGTTGTACGCTGTGCAGCAATGACCGACAAAGAGAGACTTTGCAAAGTGAGGTCTCTATGACCTTGAATTGCATGGTCTGGGAACATGCAGCTCCTGGTGGTCTTATACTTATGGAAGTCAGGGGACAGGAACAGAGCTCTTCTAGAGCATATATACATCTCCTAAAAGGATTTTTCAAAACTATTCTTCAAGGCTGGTTTGGATACCTCTCCTTTTTGCATTACATCAGCACTGTGCAGCTCTGTTTGAGCACCTCCCTTCCCTCAAAACCTAATTCCCAGTTGGCTGGAAACATTGCCCACCTGTTTAAAAAAAAAAAAGTAAATTTGAAAACACAAAGGTGCAGCCAATGTCTCTCTGGCAAATTTGGGGAATGTTCCTTTCAGCATTGAAGAAAATAATCAGTCAGACTGGGCAGTTAGAAGCAGGAGTGATTAGGTCATTGTCCAACAGGAAAAGATACCTTTTGCTTAGCTGGAAGTCACCAAACATTTTTATTTTCACACACAAGACCAGCAAGCACCAAGCCAGTTCATCTAGTATTAAACAGCAGAGGCTCAAATGTTTAGCATAGCTACTTTACAATTCTCTCTTTCTGTTGATAACCAAGAGGCAATGAGCTGAAAAAACAATGAATATCATGTCAATTCAATGTGTATCAATGTTGTGACACAGTTGTTACGTAAGATGAGTTTCAGACACAAATAGTATAAACTTTCCATGTTGAAGCTAGGGCACTTAGCTAACACTTTGGAAAGTAACACTGAAGTTAGAATAACTCCAGATGTTGGGGAATAAAAGAGAGAGGACCCTCCAGTAAGTCCTTTCAGTCTCCAGATTCTGCTAACTGATTTCTGCTAACAAGATAGAAAGGCTTTATAATTATTATTATTATTATTACCCTTCATTTATAAAACCACTGCTGTAAGGGGTGTATATTACCCTAAAAAGCATGAGATTTTATAAAACTTGCCAAAACTTACAACAAAACTTCCTACCAGAAATTGTATTGGCCCTTTCCTTCCTGTGGCATACCAATTTTTCAGGTCTATCAACTGTTCAGCCATTCAATAAGCCAAATAAATGTCTGCTTAGGTCCACTGATCTTTCTCATTTTTGAGCTAAGACAGATTTGAGGACTGAGTTAAGCTTGATTTCCCTGATGGATGACATGATGTCCATGCCCCAAAACAAGTTTCAGAAAATTCTATATTTGGCTTAAGAGTCAATATTACCCATATTGAAACATCAGCATTTCAAGCTGTGCAGCAAAATGAAGTTTGTATGCATAAAGAACAAAAAAAAACCCACTACCTAAAATCCATAAAATGAGGGAAAGAAGAGAATTCCTGCGGCTGTCTTGCTCATTTCTTGACTGACTGATATTTGTTGTTACAAAGGAGTGCACGGAGGATTAGCCAGAGCAATTTGTTGATGACACAGGCATGCCATGTTCAGTACTGTTCCCCATTAATGGACTAGTGGCCTAGCAGAACATGAGTAACAGGGCCACACACGGCTGACTGCTGTGTACAAAGCAAGACTGGCTGTCACACTTATAAAAGAGTAATGACCAGCAATAGGAGGAAATAAGTAACTTTATCCAGACTTTTTCAAGTTAAAGGGACACCAAGATATCAATCTCTTATTACACTATGTGAGTGAGGCAATGTTTACACAAAGAGCTCATGCCCCAGGACATGAACTAGCTGCTGCTGAAATTTAGAACAAAAGTTCTACTGAGAATCTCGTCCTTAACTGACTGTGAAGATATTTCTTGCACCTTTCACATAGGCATGTGTCTCTGTGCACCCTGAGAGGACACTATAGTCTAACTATAGCAAATGTAAGTTACTGATAAATTATTTTCTTTATTCTGAGTGATTCAGTGAGACCATAGACTGAAAATTTCAGAAGCCCGTTTTTGGGCTTTCTTGCCAAACCATTGATCTGATGGGTCAGTACCCAACTGTCTGTGCCCTGCTTTCTTTTTCTGACAGCTGACTCTTTTCTCATAACAACAAATCCTACAACAGACCACGCAGAAGTGCTTGGAGAGCCATGCTGACACTCAAAAACACCAATCTGGTATGACATTCATTTGCAGTTCCTAAGTCAGCTCTAAAATGCTCTGGTAAGTTTTTCATTAAGGTCTGGAAAAACAAGATACCCTTGCTGAAGATGTAACCCACTCATAACATGAAGGACAGGGGTGATAAGGGGTGTTGAGTAATGTCCCCATAACAGGCTTTCATGCAGCTATGTCCACCTACCACAGCAAACTTATTTATCTGCTGAAAATAAACAATGACAATGACAACTGTCTATACAAATTGTATGTCCTCTTCAGATAAGCAAAAGGTGTTTTATTTTTCAGGCCTGCAGAAGCTGACAGTGGAAAACCTTTTAATTCCTCCTACTTCCATTCCCTTTTCTTATCCTTTCTCCAGCAGCAGCTTCCTCAGAGCCAGTACTCTCTCATACTTCATAAGAAAAAGTGAAAATATGCCTCTGAATAACCTCCATCTAAAGAGAGATGGAGATGGAGCAAAAGTGCTTATGTCTGTTCTTCATTTTAAATTTCTGTCCCCTTCCCCTTGATGTCCCTTCACCTCTTTCAGCCCTTACTGGTCTTGCCCTTTCTTACCCTACCTCTTACTGTTGCCTACCCAACAGCTCAGACATTATTTTCCATCTCCCAGATTTCCAAACAGCTGAATCTAACACTTCTTCACCCTTCCATGAGGCTTCTTTCCAATCCATAATCTGCCTAGCAAAGGAGGTAGTAGCTACCACTTTTTGATGCTCTGTTTCCTTGTTGGAGATTTTTCACATTTTTTCCTTTCTCCCAGTTCCTAGGCTGCACACCCACTTTGTTGTCTTTTCCAGAGTTGGAGAAATCCAAGAAGAATGGTAGATAACAACCCATGAGAAGAGGCTGAGTGCAGGCCTGTCTGCAATGCACACAGAAAGATCAGTGATGGAGAATGTCACACACCAGTCAAAAGGCTTCAAAGTGCTTAAACCTCAGCTGAAGTCAGGCAAGTTTTCTTCCCAATAGTACCAAGCAGGTAACCAGCCTGGCAGCTCATTTAGCCATGGAAAGGTATCTCATCTAATAAGAAGCTTTGCTTTAGACAGGGACAACTTTGCAAAATCAAATCAGCCATTAAATCACCCCAAAACCTCCAAAAACCTTAAGTCTCATTGATTAAAAAAAAAAATCATCTACCTGATGGCTGTCTAGGAGAGAACATGTCACAGCAGAGAAATAGTTGTCACAGAAGTCTGCAGGAAACAGACATCACACCTGCATCTTTCTGACAGAAGTTCAGTATTAGACCACTCCTATCTCCATTTCATACTAGCTACCGTTGAGATCAGATGGGTTTTTAGAGGATTCAGCCTTAATACCACCAGTAGTTTAAGACCATGAAATGGAGAAAACAAACCAGGGCTGTAGCCAAAGGCTTTATGTTTTTTTCTCTCTACTAACAGATTTTTTTAAATTTGCATTGGATAGTCAGTTAAAGTTCTTATACAAACTGAGGAAAAAAACAGTCATTTCTTGTATCTTGGTATTTCCCTTTAGAACATGGACACAGTTTTATGCACCCTGAGTACAGAAAACATTGCAGAAAATGTTACATTGCAGGTAAATGCCATATATATACAGAATTGAAATAATTTTGTTATTCATCCAGATGACACAAAGACACATTGCAATATTTTTACTCCAATTAATGACACCATTTCACAAGAACTCCCATTAACTCTAACTGGACTATTCATTTAGAGCTGACTCCAAATATGCTGTATTGCAGCCAAGGGTTGCATTGACTTCACATTTCAAATCAGCCCTTGCTAAAATAGTGTCCAGCATGAGGAGTGTCAGATTTCAGCTCATAATGAAGGAGTTATAGGAAGTTAGCCCCTTTTCTATCCTCACACTGTGAAAGGTGCCTGGCTGATGCACAGGATGAAACCTATGCATCAGATGATTAGGGTGAAATCAACCATTAAATTAAGGACAGGAAGGGATATTCCTTTCCTGTTCACATTGGAAAGAGACCAACGGGGTAGAGAAGGTATTTGCTTTCCTCTGTATTGTGAGACACATTAGGAGTGCACCTAATGTCATTTCAGAGAGCTATGACAGCACTGACAACCACAATCATTCTTCTTTCCTTCCTGTGGTAGGTGGCAATCTTGAGATCCTCTTCTACTCTTGTCCTCAAGTGAGTCTTGTGGGTAGTAGGAAAAATTCTGGAAGTCACCATCACACTCAGGGAGGCATTCTGATTATTTTGGAACTGGAAAAGTGAATTGGACCTAGTCATAACTGGTCTTTCTAGGTGTAGCTGTTCCTGTGTTCAGTCTATGCAGCACCACAGAAGAGGGTGGAGTAGTTTGAGATGCTGTAATTCTAAGTAATTGTGTAGTCTGTTTTGCTAGGTTTTATTGGAAGAGCTTCTTTCCTGTTCTATTTAGTGTAAATGACAAAATGAAGCCATGGTTAAAAAATAAACCAGCTCCAGTTGTCACGAGCATTGTAATGCACACTCACATCTTGACAGCTTTTCACAGCTTTCCAGTGTAGGAGGAGAGTGCTTGCCACTAGAGCTGTAAATATAGTTTTTAGAGAAGGTTCCTGCTACTTTTTGGCCTACATACATTTGAGAAACAAAATTGAGTATGGGCATACTGAATTTTTGAACAGGACATTGTAAAAATATGAAACAACAAGGAAATTAGAGCTCAGAAATCACAGAAAATTAAAACTCTAAGCAAAGGAAAAAAAAAGAGTAGAAGAGGCAGAAGAATACTCAATATAGAGAGCTGTTAAAGCAAGGATAATGGCTTTACAAGGAGATTTTAATTCAAAAGGATAATGAAAAAGAAAACAAAGAGGTAATAATCATCCATCCATCTCAGCACAAATAGTTGTTTTGTACTGCATGCGAAGATTTCATCTGTGATATAATTTGCCAAACATATAATATTCCTGCTATTAATATGCATTTGCCTGCAATGAGGAACAAAACTGAAGTATAAATTGGAATATAGTTTTTTTTAAAAAATACCTAAACAACTACTACTTGAGTCTGCAAGACCAGCAATAAAATTCCAATGAAGTACTTACAAAAGAGACAGCAAGAGGTCACAGAAATGTCAAATGCAGCTCCTTTTATGTGATACGCTTCAGCCACCCAGCAACACTGCAAGCTGCCAAACCAAGCCTGAGCAGAGAGGATATTGCAAACCATATCACATCGTTTCAGTAATATGCACCAGTCTTGACTTGAAAGAGGACAATCTTGGTGCCTATCAAACCCTTGAAATTTTGCTCACATTAACAGTAGGACAGAAGAGTGGAGGCATCTTTCTCAATGACTTTGGGAAAATTAAGAGTTTAGAAATTCAGTGAGATTACTGATAAACCCTTCAGTGCTTTTTAAACAGCTATTTCTGCTTAGATTGTCAATATTCTAATCAATATGTCAGAGGGCAAATACCTTGCAGCAGACCAGTTGTACTTAACCCAATTCTTTCAAAATGAACTTCAATCATTTCTCACTATATATACATTAGCTCTCAAGAAAAATTGCATCTAAATATCTAATGTGTGCCCTAATTCATACTAATTTTTCTGAGGGAAAAAAATCAAAAAACAAAAAGCTACTGAAATCTAAGGTCCAAGTTCAACAAATCATCAGGCAGGTTCCTTAGTCTATGCTCCGCTAATAGTTTTTGCTTACATTTTGATACCAAGCAGTCTAAAAAAAAAAAAGGTAAAAAGTTGAAGACATCACAACAGTATCATTTTCTTCAGTCACACTATCTCCCCTTGAGAATGAAATCACATCACATTGAGAATCCCGAGAGCCGTGTGGGTTATGATAGTAGTGAGAATCCCTCTCCTTCACTCTATCTAAAAAGATATCAAAGGAAATTGTCTGCTGCACATTGTGAGCATAATCCCCTATTACTTTTACAGTAATGCTGAAGGACTCTGCAGAGGAAATGTTAAACACAACAGTGTCACTTTTACAATCTCTAGTGCTGTGGATGCACTGCTTATTTCTTTGGGTTCCTGAAACATCACATAAAAATATATGGATGGCTCCCTAGGTTCACTCCAGAGATTCACCTCATCTGTAGCCTGCTTTCAGATGGCTGCCAGAAGAAAATAATGGGGGAAATAGAGCGGTAAAACACACATGCAGCAGGGTGAGCCTTCCCCTGGCACACCTTCCCACCTTCCAGCTTCTTTAAGTGAAGATAGATTTTGAATTGGTGTTTAGAAGAGCCAGATTTCACAGTGGTGAAATCCCATGTGTGCTGTTTTGACAACCCAGTTTGTAACCTCTGGTCTAACCCCAGTGTGGTAAGAAGTATGACACAGTGATCTAACACTGCACATTTTCTCAGTGAATCAGCATACATATCCAGGACAGGAATTTCTTGGTCCTCAAAATTATACCGCTACAAGCAGGATACTTAGCACCAACATGTCATTCATTGTCCCTTCTCAGCCCTTGTATCTTTCACTCTTTGTATAAGACAGTATCTTTTTATACTTCCATGTATTAACTCTATTTTGAATGGGGGGATTTCATGTTCTTTTCTGTCTTTACCACTGGAGGAAGAAAATAAGACCTAAGTCATCCTCACTGCCTTCAGTAGGATTGCTCTCCCAGATCACTGTGGGGGTCTGCTGATTACTAAAAGAAAAACCAACCTGATTCTAAGCCAGGGTTGTACAGTGGGATGTAGGTTAAATCAGAGCTCAGAATAAATGGGTCTTCATCCTGGCTCTGCTATTTTCCTTCTGGGTGACCAAGGTTGAAGCATTTTGCTGTGTCTCAATGACCCACTCAGTAAAAAGGATTCAGATACTTCTTAGGAAGTATTTTCTGGTTTTATGCCTTCCATAGCAATGGTTTCTGCTGTCATATGCTCCCACTTTTTATTCCCAGGCTTGTTGAGACCCGTAAGATATGCAATGGGACAAGATGAAAAATATAAGAAGACCATATAGAGTTTTACAGACCGTGTGCTGGACAATCATCATCTGGATTCAGTCATTACAGAGGAGACAATCTTGGTGAACTGTGGTTGAAAAAAAATTATATATTAAGAAGAAATCTGAAGTGTGAGGAGATGAACTCACCATGCTCAACATAACACAAAGTTTTGATGGAGGTATAAAGGTGTGTGGGTCTTCTAATGAATGCATCATATTTTCATACTAATTTATTTTATGGGAGTTTAGATGCAGGGGGCTTGAGGGGGGGTTGTTTATTTGGTGTTTGGTTGGTTCATTTGTTGTTGTTGTTTGGTTTTTATAATTGGTTCAAACACATAAACTGAAAAACTAATCTAGAAAAATTATAATCATTTAAACAAATCACCACGATAATTTTATTTCATTCTAAGCTTCTGCCTCCAGTGCCAAGACTTCAAAAGATTATTTCTTTCCTTTGGTTACAGAGCATTAATAGATGTCCAGTGAATGCAAACAGTGGGGAAAAAGGCAATGCATATACACAAAAACCATGGGAGATCAAATGCTTACAGAAATTGTGCTGGAACAACAAATTATTACAAATATATTTTGTGAGAATTTGGGATACTGATGTGAACTGGAATAAACCCTGAAATTATGCATTTAGTCAGCCTGAAGAAAAGGAAGCATTTTGAAAACAGACTGGGAGACTCTCATATCTCCTATATTTTTGCAATATATGATTGAACCTACCATAACAGCCATAATACTGTGGTTTTGCTAATTAGCTACCCTTCAGTAGCACACTGCCTAATAAGAACATCAACCTTAGAAGTCTCTTACAGCAAAGATATTTCAGAAAGCTGTAGTGAGATTTGCCATTAAATGTGCCTTTCTTAATTCATCTCATTAAGAGCATAAATAGAAAGGATATCTAGCTCACCATCTACCCTTTTCCTGTTTTCTGCACCTCCTGTCTTTCCTCCTGCTGCACTATGCATGCTCTGGGGAATAACTGCCTTTATTTAATTGTGCATTGCAGGGAAGAACTCAGGTTTCAGTGGGACCTCAGGTGGTGCCAAGCAGCAGCAGCAGCCAAGGATAAGCTCAAAGTAGAGGTGTCAGGGTGAGATACAGAGTCCTTCTGCCTCACCCAGCTCAGCAAAGCTGCTTAGTCTGCTCTACTGTGAGGGACAGCACTTTGGCAAGGAAAACATCAGTTTCTCATATGTAGACAGGAGCAAATAAACCTGAAAAACAACATCAGGTTGTTCTGCACAGCAGAAAAGCTGCCAGGTGGGAAGCAGGGAGGGGGAGTGTTGAGTTAGGGGGGAAAGATTAATTAATTAAAATCCTTCTATATCAGGAAGCTGCCTGTATCCTGGCGCTCTGAAAGGGTGAAGCAGTCTCACAGACACTTTTTTTCCCAGCACTGCTGCTCCAAAGCCACACAGGGGAAATCTCCACAAGGGCTGCACTGAAAATGAGGGCAAACTGGGCGTTGGCCAGAGCCTGGCACCATGAAATATAGTTTCACTCTTATCTTCTCTTCCATGCCAAGGAGATGCCAAGTGCTAAGGACTGAAACACAGCATGGCCCAACAAAGGTCTGTGCTGATTATAGTGCAGCAAGGCAGGTAATACAGTAAAATTGAGTGCTTTTGAAGCAAGCTATGTTACTGCCAGCTCTTTAAGTGGAGTGCAGAAACTGTTAATAGGGATGTTTTAAGCTGGGTTTTTTGGGAAAGGACTCTGCTTTGCCTCATGTTGCATCATCAGATTTGCTTTCATGCTATTCTGAATATCCCCCTCAAGTCTAAGAAATTCCACAGATTATCTCTTTCCTCTGGATCTGGTGTATGTTTGTTTGTCCAATTAACACAGGTAGCGAAAAAGACCCAAAGCCACAAAGCCGAATAATTACTAGAAAAAGATTTCTGAGGATCCCAAAAGCTTTGGGGAGAGTTGTGGGAAGCAGAAAACTCCAACACCATGCATGATGGTATGGACAGCCCATGGCAAATAGTCCTTTCAGTAATTCAGCATTTCCAGTTTTCTCTCATTATACAGTATTTGACAGGAGTTGTCTCTGAAACAGAAAACCTAAGACATGAACAAGGATTAGCTGAAATACACTGCCATGAACCTAGCCTACTTCAGGTTGTGTGGACCTCTGGAGAGCTGTAGATGTATTATACCCAGAGCAAGCAAGGCTGAAGCTCCCTGCTGCAGGAAAAAGGCAAAAGGAAGGAGGTGGTGAGTTGGGAAGAGGTGGATGGCAATGCCACAGCATTTAACAAGAAGTGCCTGGCAGCGCTGGTCCTCTGCAGGACCCTGTGGGCTTCATGGATGGCAGTTTTTGGTAGGAATCCTTCCAATGACCTCTCACCTTGAGGGGGTGAGGGACCTGAGGAGCACGAATATTGTTTTTCTCCCCTAAAAATAAGATCTGCAAGTTGAAGTGCCAGTGCTGGCAATGCTCAGAACTGGTGAAGCTTTTGTCTCAAACAAAGATGCAAAAAGTGGCATTGAAAAATCATCCCACTTAAAGAGCTGCAGTTTCAGCAAGGTACTTTCTGAAAAGCAGCATACTCTTTGTCTTACCATCTAAAATCACAACTGTCTCCTGAGCAGTGTTTCTCCATTCTCTCCTTTTTAGCTGTCTCTCCCTGGTGAAAGGATGATCCCAGAGAGCCCAGCTCTGCCACAAACATGCAGCCCATCCTCATTCCTCTCTTCCTCCTGACACCCTCCAGCAGACTCTGGGGGCTTTTGTTTCCCTGTGCCTATGGTGATGCTCAGTCTCCCCCACTG
The DNA here is from genome assembly GCF_963513975.1 of Fringilla coelebs. Lineage (NCBI taxonomy): Eukaryota > Metazoa > Chordata > Aves > Passeriformes > Fringillidae > Fringilla > Fringilla coelebs. The sequence continues at coordinate 104,408,642 of NC_140028.1, read as the reverse complement.
CCTCCTGCAGCCGGCACTGCATCCAGCCCGCATGCTTCATTCCACAGGAGCAGCTGTGACACAAATTAAACAAGGAGCCACAGAAGATTTCACAAGACAGACCAAAAAAACAGAAAAGAGGAATCATTTCCATTTCCAGAAGTGGTTAGTTTTAATGTCAAAATGAAGTTTGGAACCTGTTTTGGCAGCAGAACTTTGGAAAGTGAGATATTCTCAGAAGTTACCCTGCAAATTTAGGCTCCATGCCAAGCTTTACCCTGTTTCTTCCAGGTGTGTTGAAGAAATTTGTTTCTTCTGTTTCTTTGCCAGACAGCTGCATCCCTAACTGGAAATAAGATATGGGATCTCGATTGCCATTGGCACCTCACTTATTGAACATTTACTTTATTTCCTACAACCAGTGCATTACACTTGGAATTCAAAATGTGGAGACAACAGGTCCAATTGAAGAAAACAACACTCAAACTGATTCCATTAAAACACTCAATATATAAAGGAATATTTTAGCCAGGATAGCAAGAAGCAATAAAACATCACCCTCTTAACAGTACCATATTTTTTTCTGCTTCCACTTACTCCGTCTGTACAAATGAAATGTTTTAGACAAAGCCACACCTCACGAACATGGCAGAGGCAAATCTACCCTTCTGAAGACAGGGAGTGAGTGCATAAACCGACTATTTTAATGTCAGCACTACTGGCATATCTCAATAAACCTATCTAATGCAACTACTTCAAACACGGTAAGCCACTATTACATTTCACTGCATAGTCTCCATCTGAAAAGGTTATTGTTGCTACAGTCTAGATGTTACTTCACTTAGCTCATCCTATGAGAGATGCTAGATGCAAAAGTGGAGATTATTATCAAGATAACCCCTCTTTCAGTCCTTGTAAGTTGCTCCTCTGATCTCATCCAAAAATAAGATTACCCAGAGGCTTTAAAGAACTATATTTAATTGATGCCTGGTATTAACTGCACCTTCATAAGAGAGATAATATCTTTTCCCCAGACACATATCACTCATACCCTCACATAAATCTAGGGTTTGTTGAGTGGGCCCATTTATATCATCTTACAAAATGTCAGACAGATCAGTTCTTGCTCCAGTTTCTAATTTCCTGATATAACGGATATGCACATCCACAGTTGCCAGGCAGCAGATCTCAGGCTGTAGCCTGCACAGCATTATTCTTCCCAATTTCCACATTAATTATTGACAGGTTAAAATATATTAATTAGTAACAGCCAGGAACAGCATCCTTCATTGTTAAACAATGGGATTACCTGGCATAGCAAAAGAAGGCAAGTAATCTTTACAGCAATATCTGAAGGATTGATTGAAGCAGAAATGCACGGAGGATATCCTCAGAGGCAGGAGCTCCCTTATCCAGCACCATGCATGTCCTTTCTCCTTCGCACCTGTATCACCAGCACAGGCCTTATGCTGTATAGAATGAGCCACAACCAGGACAATTAACTGTGTGAACCCCTATGTCTGCATGGCCCTGAAGAATGGCCCACAAGGCTGAGGAAGGGCAAAGTTGGCAGGTTCAGCTTCTCTTGCTGAATAAAATACCTGTATAGAATCATCCAAACCTGGGCCAAAATATTAGCAAAATTCCAGACAGACACAGCCCATCTGAGTTCAGCGTTTCTGAAGAGGAGCTAGACCTTGGGCTTGGTCATGCTGAGGGCTATGTGGTGTTTCTGCTTCCCTTAGTGCACGTCTGTTACCACTTTGTACACAAGACTGCAGGAATAAGTATTCCTGATGCAGGCTTAGCAACACAAATGCTTGAGAGGAAAAGGGAGACAGCCTACCATGCTTGGAAGCAGAGTCTGGATGGACCACATTCCTTACAGCTGAGAAAATTACAGTCCTTGGGGCTGATGATGAGATTTCCCTCAGGGTACACAATCTCTGCTCTTTGTAGAAAAAAGTGCCTGGTCAAGCATACACCGTGCTGGGAAATAAGAACCTGTAGAATCAGAAAAAAGGCAGCAAAGCCAAATAGCACCAGGTCCAGCATCTGCTACTGATTATCACCTGAAAGATAACCAGTCCTGAAAATTCTTCCCCATCAGAATGCAAAGAAAATATCTTATTTCTCACACTCCCTGCTGAATACAAAATGGGAGGGGAGCAAAAAATTCTCAAAGCAATAATACTAAGATAATCACTCATATATACAGTGAGCAAGAGCCCTGTGTTTCTCTGATGGTACCACTTGAAAGAGCTGCCACCCAGCTGTATGTACCCTCATTTGCACACGCACATAGATCAATGGACTCTAGCCTACCCCAAAACCTTCTCCTTAGATGGTGTCATAACTCTTTGCCAGGAAAATTGCTTAGACATCATATACTTCCAACAGGTAAGATCAAAGGGAACCATGTACGAAAAACAGATTTCTCCATCTATCTGTTCACACAATCTGCTTCTATACCCTTAAGAAACGGAAAGCCAAATACACCAGTAAGCTTGACTTGTCCCATGCTCCAGCTAACCACCTGTTGCTGGGTGAAATCAGAAAAAAATCTTCCTCTGATTCTATGTTCATGAAATTATGGGGACTGTGCCTTCCCAGTAAGGGTGCATCTGCTGAAGCTTGCTTTGCCCATGCTCCGTCTAGTCCTTAACTACTCACGAGCCAGACATTATTGATTTACAGGCTTTACTGCAGGCTCTGATTATTCATTGAGGTCTTGGTGGGTACCTAGAGGAAGGATTTGTCACCATTCAGCCATTTGAAAAATTGTTAGTGGTCAGTACAACCTTGCCTGGCTTGTTTTGTCAATGTGATTTAAGACTGAGGGTGTGCATCTGGAGGTTGCAGCCTAGGCGTATGCTTTCCTACCTGTGACTCCTGGAATTAAGCTTCTCTTCTGTAGTACTGAAAGTCTTCTATCCCCATTCATTCAGCAGGAGTTTGAGAAGACTGAGCATTGGAGTCATATGCCTGGTGCATTCTGTGAAAGTGATCCTGAAAGCACAAAGACACAAACGAGGCACTAAGGGATCAAATGCCTTCTCTGTCTCTGCCTCTCTCTCTTTTTCATCTGCTGCCCTTTTCATTTCATTTCAAAGAGCGCACAACTTTTTCCACATTAAAGTGTCTTCATCTGCAGCCAAATAAAAACATTTTGATGTTCAAGGCTTTTTTAGATTCATATCCTTGAAGTCTGTAGAGGCCCATGAAAAGCTGTGAGGTATCCTCCTCATTAAATGTGGTTCTACAGATGAGCATAGGTTATAATAGGTTCTTTTCAGTATAACTGCTACCATACACGCATCATATTAGGGTAAAAAACAAATTAAAACCCTCTTAGTCAGAAGTTTATCTAGGCTTGAATTCACAGCCTGCACATCCAACTTCCCGTTTGCTGTGTGCACCCTTGCTGCAAATGTTCAACACCTCACGCTGCTCCTGTAATTGTAGAAAAAGGCCATCAGATTCAGAGCACTGTTTCTCATATTTCTGAATTACATTTATAGACTAAGGCACTCCAGGGTACAGCGTACGCTTATCTTTCTGCACTTTAAAACATGGCAGGGGTACCACAGTCCTGGACTAAAGATGCATTAGCGGAGTCGTGTGGTGACAAATTGCATAACACCTGCTTTTACTAGGTTTAGCTCCAGTCTGCTATTAGTCCCTTGCTTTTGTGAACAATGTGTTTTCCCGTGAAGGAATAATATAAAACTCGGTCAAGGCAGAGCTGTAAATAAATACCAGTACATTCAGCTGAAAAAGCTTTAGAGAGCAACCAGGAAGGCCAAAAAGCCTGAATGCACAAAGTTTATACACAGGAGACTGGTGATACATCACACCACTGCCTATGTCACTTCACACACCACCACAGGGCAGAGGTTTGGGTCTATCCCAAGGATAAGGCTGCTCATCCACAAAGGTTAAACCTCCTCCATCTGGCTCACAGTCCACATGGCCAAAGGAGAAATGGCATACTTTGGGGCCAGGCACCGCTGCACGACTGCTCTGAAGGCAGCAGCAGCCATGTAACCCTGCTCGCACAGGATATTTTGGAGCACTCAGCATTGGGTGTCCTTGTTGGAGCACAGTTCAAAGGCATTGTCCTGGGGTCATGGAATGTGGAGGGTGTTGCAGGAACCAGCCACAGCATGGTCCCAATCACGCCTTGATCTCAGCACTGCACTACAAGAAAGGGAAGCTCCTTACCAGCAATGTGGGTCCACAGAAAAGACTGGGACAGCCCCTTTCAGCCACAATTGGCAAGAAACCAAGAAAAGACAAGCCAATTCCCACTTCTGTGGTAACACTGATGGAAAACTGTACCAAAAATGGTCTTTCACTGCTCTGTCCTGCAGCAGATTAAAGCAGAAAATAGAGTTTGGGCTGTCAGGAGAGAGTGAGACCCAGACTTGTGTGTGGTATTTGCTGGGTCCCCAGGATGAAGGAGGAATTGAGAATCTGACTCCATGTTCTTAGAAGGCTAATTTATTATTGTATTGTATTGTATTGTGTTATAGTGCTATACTAAACTATACTAAAGAATGCAGGAAGGATACTTACAGAAGGCTTAATAAGATAATAATGAAAAGCTCGTGATTCTCCAGAGTCCCAACACAGCTGGACCACGATTGGTCATTAAGTAAAAACAATTCACATGTTGGATAAACAATCTCCAAACACATTCAAAAACAGCAAACCACAGGAGAAGCAAATCAGATAATTATTGTTTCCATTTTTCTCTGAGGCTTCTCAGCTTCCCAGGAGGAGAAATCCTGGCGAAGGGATTTTTCCAAAAGATATGACAGTGACACTTGTGGGACATGGAGAAGTACTCCAGCTGAGGATTGAAACTCAGGAAAAACAGTCCCAGGGCTGATGGGAAATATACTGAATAAGCCAGAAGTATGCATCAAAATTATTTTATATTATTATTATTATATCTGGGAAAGAAATGGGAATATGGAAGAGCAAGGGAAAATATTTAAACAGCAAGAGGAAAGGTAAGATGATAAGAAGGGCTGAATACAAAATACTCCTTGTTGAAGCAGGCATTTAGCCCCAGCACCAGAAAGGCCTGGTGGTGGCCTAGTACTCCCAAAAACGTCCTTGAGGTTTTTGTTTGGAACTTGTAACGCAAAAACACCAAAATAAACATATCTGCTTTTGTTCAGCACAGAATTCCAACTATATGTGCACTTCGCAATTGTGACACAGGTGTATGTAGGTAAAACAGTTTTCATGCTTCTGAGTTATGGAAAAGGGGCTGTACTACAAGTTGGTGTGGCCCACAGGCTAACAGGAGGCTGGGGCAGCTGAGTTTAGGAACACAGAGAAAGCAATGCCATCACTATTTTATGATAATTATATGTAACACAAATACCCCAATGTTACTTTAGGAAACTCCTCTTAAAGCATCTGAAAATCTTAATTAACTGCATGATTCCTGCTGCACTTTTGAGCCTTGCTGCTGTTTCCTTGGCATGACCAGTGAGGTGGGGTCTCCTCCAGAGATGATGCTGGGTTTAAGAGATGAGACATGGGACAATCTCATGGAAGGCCAAAGTCTATGCCTGGCTCATATGCCACTTCATTTTATGGTGATAAAATGACCAAACACAACATCTTCCCTTTTTGCCAGCTATAAAACATTGGTACTTACAAACCTCCTGTAATTACCAGAAGGGCTAGAAGGCACAATCCAAGTTTGCAAAGCATCTTGTGATTTTCCACAAAGGAAACTATCAACAGATTTACAGGTGTGAGAAGAGGGAGAACAGGTCTCCCTGCTCTGCCCTGCCTAAAGGAGCTCTCCTGCACAGAACACTTGGGGAGATGCACTGCTGGTTTCAGTAAGGTTGTTATGCAAGGAGGGAGAAACAACTTTCTGCTCAAGGCAATGACCTGGAACCAAGAAAACTGTCTTTTAGCTTTAGGACTGCTGCAGATTTCTTACTGGCTTTGACTTAGCTGTTTAATCTTCCTGCACTTTCAGTTATCCCATTAGGAGAATCAGGAGATAACCCTTTTAACTCACATGGGTGTTGTAGGTGCATTCATGTAGCTGAAGAGCTCTGATACTAAGATGATTTAGGCTATAAAAGCACATAAGTATATTAGGAATTCTGTAGCTAGCTGATTCCTATTTCATAACACCCACTAAAACTGGCATATGGAGTTCTTAATCCATAGATAAATTCATTTTAATCCCCAAATCTAGTCAATGGCACTGGTTTGCTTCAAGAACAATGTACACACACAGAAATCTTGCTATCCTAAGCCATCTGGATATTACTGGGTTAAGAGAAGCCAGAAAAAATAGGAAAAGAAATAAAAACTATGGAGAAATAAAACCATTCAATTATAATCATTCATAATTAATCAATGTTTCAGCTGGTGTGTTTAAACTTTTCACAAGTAGAACCTTGCATAAATTCCCACATGCAAAATGTCATTCATGCTAATTCAGTTTTTGCAATTCAGAGGCCAGTTCAGGGACTCTGCACTTCAAAAGCGTAGTTAGTTTCAAGCTGAACTATGAACAGGAGAAATGTCTTGAGTAAACTAATCATGAGGTCTTTCTTTTTACTGTAGCAGATCACATCTTAACAAAAGCAGCAAGTTTACTGAGGATTGCATACTGCAGAGCAAAGAGGGTATAAATTGCATTGACAAGTAATTAACTAGTAAAAACACCACGACTTGAAGAAACCGTATCATGTTAGATATGAAGTGTCCTCTCATAGATCAAACTTCAGACTGAATACAGAGAACTCAGTGGAATGAGTATCACTCTTGTAGTATGACTAATGCAATCATCTCATTCATGTGACCTGACAAGAGCTTTCTGTATGAGAGATTTAAGGTGAGAATTTAATAACATCATTGAGCTAGAGCTAATGTCATCTGGAACTTTAAATCTCTCAGATGGAAAGTTATCAGCAGATAAAAACCTTTTGTGTAGTTCAGTTAGTGATTCAGAGAGGTAAATTGCTGAAATGTCAAGACTGAAATGAAAGGCAGTGTTAACATTCATTCTTTCACAATAAAGAATGAATTTAGGAGCTCAGGAGGGCTGGTTTGTAGAGCCCTAGATATAAACCAAGCACAGCCTGGACAGATGCTATTTCAAACTTAGTCTTTTGCCTCCATGTTTCATTATGAAACTTATCAGAAGACAAAACAAAAACAAAGAAAAAAATCATCTATTTAACAACCAGGTGTCATTTAGCTAGATAATTAGCTAATATCCTTCTAGCAGTCTGAGGCACTGGTGTAGAAAAATATCCACGTGCCAATGGTAGAAAACAGTAAATACTTCATGTGGGAGCCTAAATAAGCCTTAAACTTTGAAAAATGAGAGACCTTGACTTTTATTTCCTAACACATTTCTGTTGTAAAGAATCATGACTTCAAGCCTTCCTGCAACATGGATTTGATGGCAAACCTTCATCAGATTACAAAAAGAAAGAAATCAGGTTTTTAAAGGGATAAAAAGACATCACTGTGTTTTAAAAATTAGCGAGGGATTTTTTGAATGAGCGGATGAGTCGTATTGCCAGGAGACATTTAGGTCTACCTATATTGCCAGTAGCAGCAGTAGACAAAGGAAAAAGAGCCCATGGAAGAGTTAAGGATCAAGGGCGTGGTTTGGATGACGATACAAAATAAAACTACCAGTTTTCTTTTATAGGTGACTTTACAGGTGAAATAAATGCAGGGCCTTCATCACACTTGACTTGAGAAAAGCATTTGATGGAATGTCATGTGGGAAAATATTTATTAAGCAGAAAAAGACAGAGATTAGTGGAAGAAATATAGTGGTATGCATTTTAAATGGAAGTTCTTGAGCAAAATGGAGCTGACCATGGCTGTAGCTGAAAAATCAGCTTGAACCATTCACATCTCATATCTTCATATAAAAACGTCAGTTAAAAACAGGACTGAGCTACAACATTTGCTCAGGGGTGTCATTGGTAAAGATGAACATTAGCATATTGTGTGGGAAGTACCTGAGACATTCAAGAACACGAGTAGTGGAAATGGAATCAAACTGCCTAGGACAAAACTGGCATCAGCTTGCACTTACAGATTAGAAACAAGAAGCTTCTCTGAGCTGAAAACTCATTAGTCAGTGATGACAGACAGGGAAAAAGGCCTGAGGGTTATTAATGGAAGACAGGATGATTGAGCCATGATGGAAAGTGTAAATACACTCCTTGTTGTTATCAGGTAAAAAATGTTTCTGGTAGAAAAAGGAAAGTATTAGTGCCATTATAGAGCTCATTGGTGTCACAGAGGCACCAACTGCAGTACACTTCCAGGCAGTCTTATTTAAACAGAAAAAAAAAATTGAATCACAAGCAGGTAATCAGGATAATTAAAGAAATTAACAGCTTCATCTTCCAAAAGGATGCGAACAGAAGTAAAACGAAGGCTTCAGGAGCTATGAATGCTGTCCACAAGCATAACAGAGAATAAACACCTTCTAGGAAAGGTGAAGATCTAAAGGACAATATATGCACTGAAAATCATCAATTCGTCATGATCACAGATTACGACAGAGGTCAGAAGAAAAGATAAGTAGTAAAACTCAAAAAGGAACAAAAACTCCTTCTAGTTTTAGGGTGCAATGTGATCCTCTTCCTGGCATGGTTATATGACCTGAGCATTTGCAAAACAGATTTGCCTCAGCCCAGGTGGACCCTTTCAGTTCCACACCTCTATGCATTGCTCTTAAAAATATAATATTTCCCTCCCATTACCCCTTTTGCATTCCCAACTCAATTATAAGAAGTTGGACTTAGCTGGTGTTTTGAAATCTGTGGATGTTTAAGAGTTCAAAAAGAGTTTTTACTCAGCTTTGCCAGCCCTTCTTTCTGAACCAACTGAATTTTCAATACTGCTATGAGTACCTGAAGTAACCTGATAGAGTCATGGTATAAATCAAACGGGTGAGATTGAGACTTCAATCCTGCTAAAAAATATGCCTGTTACCAGAAAATAAAACACCATAGCAGGAACGGATGTACTTTGGCTCTAAAAAATAAAGAAAGAAACAAACATACAGACAAAAAAAGCTTGTTACAAACTATTCTATTTGTGAGAGTCAATATACCATCTGATTATAGCAATTCTACAAAGATTTATCTTACATAGTCTTCTGTGATATTACATGTACTGAATCATCTAATGCATGAGTATTAATTTAAGCAGCTAATAGCTGAGAAGTTGTTTATGAGTAGCTTGGAAATGTTGTGAGAAGAGTTTGATTTCTTTAAAACTTTTCAATGAAGTAGGGGTCAGTCTTATATTATTATTGCTTGCAATGATTCTGTAGCATTCTTTACCCAACACTACTGCATAAGGCTTCTTTTTCAGTATGACTTACAGCCAGAAAGGCCTTTGGTACTATGGATCACCCTGGGAGTAAATTGCTTTCATTTTCTTTTACATTTCAGAAGCAAGAAATAATTTCTCCTTTTTTGGAACCAAGAATACTCTTACTTACAGAAGTGGCAGTGAGAGCTGGTTATACCCTGGATGGACACTTTTAGCATCAGCACTGAACAAAACTTAGATGTTTTTTCTCAAGCAGGATACTTGCATTGGCCATGAACCCACTCATTCTTAGATGAGTAATGAAATATATGTAAGTGAAAAGCATTCCACTTTGCTGGCTATGTTTTGGGTGCAATAACTGACGGAATAGGAAAAAAAAACGCAGATAAGGCAAAGTCTTAAAACACACAGATCTCAGATTTCAAAAGATAGCAGAGGAAGAGAAAATGTGAGACAAGGCAGATATTTTTTTCATCAGAAGAAACCATGCTAAAGTAGGCAGAGACACACCAGCACAGAATTTGAGTGGGAGGAGCTTCCCATCCAAAACTGTCCCTTCCCACAAACAGCGTGCAACCTGTACCTCAACAAGATCACTCCTGGCTCCCTAGGGCCCATCCTGGAAAAGAAAGTGAGGACTTAAAATAGCCATAAAACATGTTCAAAGAACTCTAACGTTTCTTCAGCACTACTTCCTCCATCTTGCCCAGCTTTGATTCCTCTTTGGTCTAAATATGGCTGAATTTTGACCCTTGGTCAATTATGATTCTGTTCAATTAAAGTTAAAGGCTATTTTCTATGCAAAAGTCACTCCAGAACATCATAGAATAGTTTTGGTTGGAAGGACCTAGTCAACCAGAACATCATTAGAAAGAGAATACAGGGCCAAAGATATGTCTTTAACTTACACTCTCAGAGAAATGTAGTAAGAATTTATGAAATTATGTGAGAGGATGGTATTTAAGGGACCTCATGAAAATTTTCCTTCAGTTTTTATCCTCTGCAAGTGTAAAACAGCCAGCAACGCAAACTGTGTGTTAGCTTTTTCTTTTCATCAGATTGAATCTCCCACTTAAATGCAAAAGGGCAGATTCCTGAGTACATCCAGAACTTCAGGTAAGTCCTAGCAACCCAGGTAAGCAGAGATTTGTACTAGATCATGTGTCCTTGTAGATGTAAGACTTAGTGACCCATTTTTAAGCCTAGACCTGCTGATCATACAACCATGCCATCAATCACAGCTACAGTCGTGGGGACTCAGCTTCTGACATGGTTTAAAGGGTGGCTCATCCACTCCAGGAAGAACAATGGAAAGCCCTTTTGGTGTTTTGAAAAAGAATAAAGGCTGCCTACTGCTGGATTCCTGGAGTACTGACAGAGGCTTTGCTGAGAAACAATTTACCTGAAACTCTTCTTCTACCCCACCAAAAATATGAAACCAAAACCATCACTTCCATTACAGTACCTTGAGTTTATGCCCCAAATTTGGGCTCATATGGAGTAGGTCTCTGCTCATCCTAAAATGATCTCTGCCTTTTCCCAGCCTCCCTGTTCTTCTGCTCGTGCATTTTGCTTCAGTTGGACAGGAGCCACCCAAGAGGTACAGAACACAGCGGGGAAAATAATCACAGAGAAATAAACCCCATTTGTCAGCATAATTTGCTGATATATTTGACAACGCATTCAATTTTTAAAAGTAAAAATGCACTCTCTGAATGCAACTTCCCCAGCAGCTGGCCTTTCTTTTGATTTGTCAACCTATTGAGAAGGCAGATATTAGAATCATTAACCACCTTTCTCTGGAACTATACTTAAACCATAATCAATTCAATTTTTAATAGCTGTTTAATGTCCCAACAGGAGTGATTTTATAGGCTAGCTTCAAAATTTCTCCGCTGACTAGTGAATCAACTCATAAGAGTTTGTGTTTTCAGTCATGTATGTAAAGAAACTATGAATGAGTCCTTATTTCACAAATGCAATCCCATAATATATTGGGTACTTCTGATCCAATAAGGCTTAGATGAATGTCCTTCATTTCAAGGACACTTCCCTTAATTCAGTAATCCTCTCTAAAAAGGGAGGATAATTAACATACTTAAAGTTATGTGCATTGTTAAGCTCTTTCCCACAACAGGTGCAGTGCTCAGGTGCATTTGGACAGGCTCCAGATACTTGGAGCTACTAGACTGGAAGTGTATCAGACAGGTAAAAACGCCCATTTCCCGTGAATCATAGCAGAAGCTCCTCATTGGGGTTCAAAGCCTATAAAATCATTGCAGCTATTTAATGATCTTATCAACAGAACCCATATTTTAAAGATTCCTTTCTCATTTGAGATACCCAGAACAGCAAATTGAACTCCTTTTATTTATGATTTCCAGTGATCTTTTCAGATAATCTTTATACAGAATTTTGTAAGCTCTTCTAATTACACCAGAAGCATTTCAAGCCATGCAATGTGTTGCTCTGTTGCTGGAAAGAAATTACTATCCAGGCTTAAATGTTATGTGGCTATTGCTGACTTAAAGAGGAATGATGGTTTTAGTGGGATCCTGAGCCAGAAATCTCATTTTCTATCTGCTTTTATAACACAGCAAAATGAGCAGTCATGAGGTAAACCTACGACAGGTTAGAAATGAGAAATTTTAAGGGCTATTAAACTTTTTTTAAAATGTTCCCAGAGGACTGACATAAACTTACCTAGTGTGTCTACTTCTGTAATTGTGATATAGTGGGAGAATTCACAGTATTCACAGTGGTTTAATCAGTGAGCTCCTCCAGCTTGGTAGTAACCTTGGCTGACATAAAAACCAGGAGGGTTATCACAGAATCTGCAAATCTGAAACAGTCTCAGATTAGTTTGTACTTATTACATTTTTCATGAACCTTATTTTACAGTCTTGTTTTGCTCTAAGTTTTTTTGTTGTTCATTTTTGGTGCTAATTCTTCATTTAAGGAAGGAGTGTTCATTTTCAAATTAATTGGACAAAAAGTAGAGTTTGAAAGAGAGTCTAGACAACTTTATTCCTGATCTATGGCTAAAATAAGAGACACCCAAAGTAGTAGTCATGTGCTCAACATATGCCATCCACGTGAATGAAGTCAGGTGAAGAAATAAATTGCTGAAGGTCACAGTTATTGATGGGCAGCCTGCTCAGATACAAGACAAAGGCTGGAAATGAGCACGGCCAGGTCATACTCAGCACATGTACACAAGTTTGGTTTTGTACCACAGAATGAAAAGATCCAAAGGAAAGAATGAGCCTGTGCCAAAAATTAAGCAGATGGGAAATACCTGTACCAGGCAGTGAGAGAAACATTCTAATCATGACAGTTTTAAATCAACTTTAGGCAGGACCTGTATCCATAACTTGTGCCCTGAACGACATGTATAATTTTGCTGCCAATATAAAATTTATTCTAGATTTATACTGAGGTTACTGAGAGCAGAGGCCAATTTTTTTAATATGAAATGGGTCCCCTGAGAGACACTGCCTGGTAGCAGAGAGTGAGAATTTGTGTCACATAAGCTGCAATGACACTGGGATCAGGAAGTGTCCTGTCAGCATTCCGAGAGAAAAGCATGCACAGAAGTATTCAAATTTCAATTCAGTGTCTGATGCATCTGTCCCTGGAGAAAAAGTTTGGGTCTGGGCATCAAGGAAACTGTACAGGTCTTTGCCTTTCTGACCCAGGTCCTACCCCACCATCACCACCAGTAAAACAATCTGTATCAATACAGGTCTCACATCTGACCACCTTTTACAAGGAACTGCGATGAAAATCCTATCTGAGCAGTCATACACAATTTCACAGATGCTGCAAGCTTCTTGGAAGAAAACCTGGAAATGTTTCTCAGCCACATATCTTTACAGAGGGTGCAAAATGTGGAACTGACTTGGTAAACTCCTTGAGTTCACGCAAGTATAGAAATGAGTAAAAAGAATTAGCCGTGCCCTTACAAATAGTAGCAGCCATCTCCTGCTTTATTTCAGCACAGATGTGGACTCTAATGTACACCTCTGCAGCAGCCCAAAGGAGCCATAAAGCTGCGCTGGCTGAGAAGCAGGAGAGTCTCCTTGTGTAGTGAATCCATGCACCGCAAAGTCAGAAACACCAACTCCATACTGTTCTCCCTCCCTGTGGATGTGACATAGGCAAATGTCAGCAGCAGCCCACAACCACAGACCCCCACCTGCTGGAGCAGCTGTTGGAGCCAGTGTTGACCTGGAAAATATTAGAATAATCTTAAGGCTTCTTTGAATCATTCTAAGAGCTAAACCAGCTGGCTTAATATTGCACACTTGCCCCTCTCAGACCTAATGTCAGGAGTTCCTTTTCCACAACTCAAATCCTTCCTCACACATTAAGAAAGCAATGGGTGCAGATTATCTTCTCCCGCAGAAGAGGTAAAAGTCCGCTGAATATGTCCAATCCTGGATTTGAGGGGGAGCAAGAGGAAAGATTATCCAGGTGCTGTTACCAGCATGTTTTCTGGTTTCATGGTAGGTCTTTAGTAAATGACTGACAGTGCTTCATACCATTTAACCCACTGCTGCCCTCATTTAATGTCACATGTACCCAAACACTTTCCGTCTGCCAATCAGACTTCAAGTGTGCCTTCCAAAGTTTGTCTCAGAGTAAAATCCATCATTTTTCAGCAGGAGGGGAACAAGACATTTCCTGGAATAAAGTTCATCATTAAAAAACTTTCCCTAACAGGAAAGCATAGTATGGTTGCTACAGCATGTAATTAGAAGTCAGAGGACTAAAGCTTAGATAAAAAAGCTGTGTGACTGAGTTATTAACTTCCTTACCTATTAATTTGCAATATATACCAAGTCATCGCCATCATAAGGATGTTGAGAGACTTAATCAGTGAATATACCTGGAGCACTATAAAATGTTGAAAAGCTGAATACTTGGCTTTATGGAGGTGACCATTTCAGTAAATACTGATATAAGTGAAATAGGGCTGGTAAATTTTGAGCTAAAAGAATAAAATGAACCTGTGGTGGGACTTTAACACTTTCCTCTCTCCATAGCTGGGAGAAGTTTACTTTGCGCACAAAAGTAAAATGCACTCTATTAGTCTGTTTCTGAGAAATTCTGTTTTTTGAATTTTTAATAGCCTTAAATATATGTCTGGGCATCATCAAACAAAACTTATGAGCACTTGGGCCCAGGATTCTTCCCCTATAGCAAAGAATTTTTGTCTTCTACTGAAAACCTTCCCTAATTTGTCAAAAGAATTAAGGAAGGAAAAGAAAGTCCTCAGAAAAAGGATGAAAGTTACAGCAGCAAAAAATCACATTCACTAGAACTAAGCCTTTCACTTGGTAGCACATTATAACTGTTGGAAGCAACACGGACTTCTATTTTTCTTTTATAAAAGCCAAGTTTCATTTAATGAGCCATTTAAGGACAACTGTGTGCAGTTTTGGGCACCACGTTGTATAAACAGACACCCAGCTATTGGAGGGCGCCCAGAGGAGGGCCACGAGGAGAGTGAAGGGCCTTGAGGGGAAGCCAGAGGAGGAGCAGCTGAGGTCACTTGGTCTGTTCAGCGTGGAGAAAAAGAGACTGAGGGGAGATCTTGTAGCAGACTACAATTTCCTTGTGAGGGGAAGTGAAGGGGCAGGTAACAATCTCCTCACTCTCACGACCAGTGACAGGACCTGAAGGAATGGGATGAAGCTGAGTCAAGGGAGATTTAGGTTGTATATCAGGAAAAAGTCTTCCCCAGAGAATGGTTGGGCACTGGAACAGGCTCCCCAGGGAAGTGGTCACAGCACCAAGCTTGACAGAGTTCAAGAAGCATTTGGACAATGCTGTCAGGCACATGGCGTCACTCATGGGCAGGACCAGGAGTTACACTCAATGATCCTTGAGGGCCCCAGGGCCCCTTCCAACTCAACATTATTCTCTGATTCTATGATAACTTAAAGTCAATATGAAGAACAGAATCTCATCATGGGAAGAGGTGAAGAAACTTCTGAAGATCATCTAGTCCAATCCTCCCTTTCAATCAAGGTCAGCTACAGCAGGATGCTCAGGACCATGTTGAGTCTGGCTTTGAATATTTCCAGGGATGGAGACTCCCCAACTTCTCCGAGCAACCTGTGCCAGTGGTCACAAAGAAAATGTTATGCTTAGATGAAATCTCTTGCAACTCAACCTTTTCCCATTATCTCTTGTCCTGTCAGAAGGTACTTTTGGAATAGTCTGGCTCTCCCTTATTACCCCTTCAGGTATTAATACACACGCTGAAGAGGTCCCCCTAAATCTTGTCTTCCAGGACTGAACAACCCCAGCTCTCCCAGTATCTTAATGTATAAGGGATGCCTCAACTCTTTAATCATCCCTATGGTCTTTTACTGTTCATATTCAGAGCATGTCTCTCTTGCACCACGGAGCCCAGGAATGAACCCTTCTCTAGGTGTGGGTTCACCAGTGCTGAACAGAGATGGAAAAGTTTACATTAATCAAATATTCAGTAAGTATATTTAAGAAAGCTTCCATATTCCCTATACCATGGGCACCTGGGTACACGGAACTACCATGACCATGCACCTGAGTTGCTAAATCCACAGGACACAAGTAAAAATGAAAATGCTGCACCATCAGAACATTGGAAGGAACAGCTCAGCAGGAGTAGAGGCTGCAGCAAGCAAAAGAACAGAGGCAGCAAACTGCAGCCACATGTAAAATATCTTCTTAAACACACCTCTCCTGCTCTCCTTTTTAGGAGTCAGCAAACACAGTGGTTTGAAAAAATACCCAGAAGTGGGCAATTTTGTCTCAGGTCTGTCACAAAATAATGCAAACTAGAAGCCCCTATTTTTCTTATAACCACAATACAGAGCTGGAAGAATTTGGTAAAGAAATTCACGTGTCTGTTATAAGGCACTAGTTTGATAGTGCATTTTCAGGGGACTGAGTAGTCATCAATGTTCTGAAGAAACAGTGAGATTAATCATGAATTGCTGAAGTAGGAACCCAACTGACACTACAGCACTCTACCACTTGCTACACAAACACATGTAGACTGGCCTCAAAGAACTTGCAAACTAAATAAAGCAAAGGGAAACAGCATTACAGAGTTTGGAAAGATTAACTGCTTCCATCTAAACTGTTCAACAAAGACTCAAACTTTCCAGAGTGCCTGAACTATCTCTGCGTCCAGACCCAAACAATCTGTACCTCGTGAAACTCTCTTCAAGACTTGGCCAGAGCTCTGGAGCACCAAGATGCTGCAGAATACTACAAGACAAGTAAAAAAGTATCCAAGACTCAAGTCCTCAGCAGAACTATCCCCTAATAATCATATAATGCCAAATGCATGTGTAAGAAAATGTATTTTTCCCCTGACATCACAAATGATCTTGACTCCTAACCTTGCTTCTAGAACTTTTCCAGAACTGCACTTATCTCTGACATTTCTGGACTTGCCTTTGTCTTTTGCCATGATGTTATTCAGGTCTTCCTTGCTGTTCAAAACACATTCGAGTAAGAGAGAGAATATTTTTTGAAAAATAAAAAAGATCTGCAAGAAGGGGGCCTATGCATGAGATTTTCATGACAACAGGAGCAGTGCAAAACACTAACGGTTACAAAGAGCAAAAACTCATCTTTTTGTCACAACTATGAGGACCAGCGCATTTTGAAAGTAATTCCCAAAATCACCAAGCAAAATCAGGAGAAATAAACAATGCCGGGAACTTGGAGATAAGGTAAAAACTGAAATTATTCGTAGTAATTTACAGAGAACACCAGGTTACAACTCACTAAAAGCACAGAAAGCATGACATAAACCAGACAAATTTATATAGAAAACACGTACAAAAGGCTGCATCTTATAATCATAACATAGTTAGCTGTGGAAAATCCTCTTCTATTTTATGGCTTTGCAAGGCATTGTGTTTGCCCTCCAGGGCAAAAGTGATGTAAGGTGCGGGATAGTCTTCCTCCCCGCGGGGGGAATTCCTGGGCAGGTACGGGCAGAGCAAACTCCTTGGAGCCCAAAAGAGCCGCCTTCCCAGCCCACCTAGCGCTCAGTCCGGACAGATAACCTCTCGGCCGACGGATGATAAAGGAGGGCTCCAAGACACACCTGAGGGTCCAACTGGGTTTACTGAGGGCAGGGTAGTGGGTCCAGGAATGGTAGAGGAGAGGAGAGAGGCAGGGACACAACCTGGGGAAGGGAGGAACATAGAACTTGCTGGAACTGGGGAGGGGGCCACAGTTGACTGGCATTTAGATAGGCGTGTCCTCCCAGGGCATCCCGCCCTATCCTCCCTAGAGTCCCCTCCCACAGTAAGGACTGAAAATCATTTGGCTTCTGGATGGACTTAATGGGCTCTAAACTGTGTCATCTGGAAGCACATTTAGCAAGCTTGGAACAGAGTAGGCACTTGAGGGTTTTATAGCATGTTTATACAGGATCAGACAAAGGTCATCTTGTATTTTAGAGTGTATGACCTCTTGAGACCAAATATCCTTCACTAATCAGTAAATAAATAGCAGGGAACAATGAAGTCCTAACTCTGAAAGGCCTGAAGTGGGAGGAGTAAGGGAAAAGGGGCTTAGCAGGTTAGAATAAAATTTTCACCTTACAGAAATACCGCTGGTTTCAGAAGAAACTGGTATGGACTAGTGAAAATGGCCTGCAAACAAATCAGAAGATCCTTGATTTCAAAATCTCTGTAACTGGTAAATCAGAATTAAGGTCATCTTATTCCATTGATGTGTTTTAAAAAATTAAAAATTCTGCTGCTGTGACAGTGTCGAAACAAATATCTATATCTGTTTATCAATCAGATATCAGACATTGTAGAGGTGTACACACACTTGCAACTTTAAATGAAAAATTTTCTAAAATTGAAGACAATCTGTTCCCCTAATTGCAACATACACATAAATCTTGGTTGGGGGGAAAAAGTGCAGATTTCATTGTTTGGGGTTTTTTTTCCCCCACAATTAGAACCTGTGTTCTGAGTACAAATAAACTGAAATAAAAGAATCAGTAGCATCTAGATCAGGCCAGTGTCTAGGTGCTATTATTTTTCCTTTTCACCCTAACACTTATTTGCAAACATAAAAAGAGTGTTGAATAAAATATTGTATTTGTATTGCAGTTGGAAAAAATAGTAGTATCCTTTTCTGAGACTAGATAATTTCTCACTCCTGGAAATATGAACTATTTTACCACAAAAAAAAGTATTTGTAGAAATGTCATCACTGACATTCTTTTAACTACTCCATAGAATCAATGACTTATTGTTGTTGTTAGTCACAGCCTCAACAAAGATGCAGATGTAAATGGACCAAAAATAAGCTTTATCAGAATCCATGTGCAAAACAGTACAGAAATTACATTTTCACTGTAACAACATCAGACTCCTGTAAGACATCCACATAGATCTTTAAGAAGGACCTTTAGGAATGCATGTCAAGAAAACACATGCCCTGAAGACTTGCTCAAGAAAGGGCATTCCTTTATGCTTACATGACCAACAACTGCAGAGTTTGACCCTGAAGCTAACGTTCAAGCCACTTGCTTCCACAGCATCAGCTGATATAAACCTACACCCCACACAGGTGCAAAATTAGCAGTCAGTGGCAATACACCATGGACTTTGCAACCAAAAGGGGCATCACATCTTTCCTGGTGAGATTCATGAGGCAATATGTGATCTAACAGGACATCTTCCCTGTTTCCATCACACAGACAAGTGTTTCCATTTTGTAATCGATTATCTGTTATGCCACAGGCCAAACTATTGGTTTAGCCAAGAAGTTAGAGGGACTCCAAGCAGTAGACCATTATGCCCACATCTTAATTTCTGTGTTCATTTAAGAGCCACTCATCGCAGAAAAAACATCAGATGAGCTAGAAGAGATGCAAAGAAACATAATAAAGGTGCAAATTTTGGTGCAGCTTCCAAACAAGGAGCAACTAACACATTGTTATTCCTCAATTTGAAAAAAAAAGAGATCATGAAGATGGAGATTAAGAGGCATTGGAAAAATGGCAGAAAGCATAAATAGAAGAGGAAACAATTACACTTTTTTTTTTCCAGTACAAGAACTAGTAGGTATCAAACAAAGTTTTCAGAATGCACTTCAATACAAAGAACACATAGGTCAGCTGTAGAATTTGTTAACAAACCTGTGAAATGCTAAAAATGCACATCTGTATAAAACTGCTCAGAAAAAATTGGCAGAGGGAAAAATAAATTATCTAATAAATCCATCAAAGGCTCTTAAATATCAAGATATCATGCCAAGCTGAGGACCTCAAACCACTAGAGGCTGGAAGAGTTTACCAGCAAGGAGGACTAAATACTTGCCTGTACTTCTGTGGTTGGTATATCCTGTATGTCTGCCCAGTGCAAGGTATTGTGCCACATGGTCCAATGCAGTCATGATAATGATCAGTTAAACATCTTTCAAAAAGAAGCCATGAGAGGAAAGCAAAGACTTCTTGCAGACTCAAGGGTCTGCAAGGAGAGCATTTAACTACATGCTTAGTTCTAAGCTAATTCTTAAATTTAGTACAACTAAGGCACTTTCTTAAACTGAGGTGTTTTCTGGGATTGGAGGTCTCGTTATTACTGTTTATATCAATGTTTTTGCACAGTTGTCTTCACTCTCTGTTACCATTTTCCCAGGTTTCAAAAAAGCAAAATGTGCACAGTGTTGCAACTATTCATTAAGTGCAGACTTCCGTGGCTTAAGTACATCAAAGCTTTGTTGCCAAAGCTGATTATAGCTCCCCTGTACTGCAGGGAAGTTTGTCAACCAAAGATTCTTATCATCCACAAGGAACAAAATATCTTTATCCACAGTTTCTAATATTCACTAATGTTACAATATGTATTTATTTTGCTGTGACACTCAAATTGAGCAGATTAAACACCTCCCAAAGCATTTTCTTTAAAAAATAAATTATTTATAGCTGCCAGTGAGTTTCAGGTATACTTTGATTTTAAAAGTTCACTGATCATGCTCCATTCAAAAGATACAGAGCGAGAAAAAACAAAGACCTAAAGGACTTTGTGTGTTCAGTGATGCTAATGACTAAGACTCTGGTCATGTTTTCTAGATTTAATAACACATCCTATAGCCTTTTGGACTAATCAAATGAAAGTAGGGGATTTATGTTCCAGTGCGCTGTAAGAAGTGGGCTTAGAAAACTCCCAAAGTAATTTCGTTTGACATTCAAAGCTATTTGATTGCAGTTTCTGAACATTTCTACCCCATTTGTATTCAGCATGGGGTAATCTGAATTTTGTCATGTTTTGAGTCTGACTAATACATGGTATTGGACTCTTTTTTCCTGTTCTGCAGTGCTGATTGCTTTCATACCACTAAGGCAAAAACATTGCGAGTACATTCAGAATTGCTAACATTAGAAAAATCCCAGTATCACCAGCATATTGGGGTTTACTGTTTAGTATTTAGGGATCTGAAATTGAAGGGGAAAAAAAGAAAGAATTATTCCATATTAATGGTAAGCAATTTTCTGCCACTGCAAATTTTGCAAGGACCGTGTAAAAGCTGTTTCTAATACATTTTCAGAGGACAAAATGCTGATGCAAAGACATTTGTGAGATTGTATTATTCTAAGGATTTTATTTTTTTACTAATACAATATGGCACAGGTGACATAAAGGCAACTTTAACACTCTTTATATTCATCTTGCTCTTCCACCTTACTTTTCAATAATCTTACAGGTACTGTACACAAGGTGCAGTCTGCTTTATTATTTGGCTGCAGAGAAAACTAACATCTTCAGCAATTTCTCATGGCTAAAGGACTGGTCACTTTTGCAGCATGGTCACAGCATCAGACATCCAGCTGTTTCCTGAACTTATGATGTAACAAATCCAAGTGGTTGCACAAATATTCAAAAATACTGAACCCACTGAACCATGAAGCATGTCAGATTTCCAACCATCACTCCAATTTTGACAGGATAGGGACTTTTTGGCTTTCTAGAAAAAGCACCATTTGTAGTTAAGTGGATGCTCCAGTTCATGTCAGCTATTTTCACACTCAGGATTTCTCTCCTGCCTTTGTTCCAAGGCTGCCCTAAAAGTTGTTACAGCAATAAAAGCTGTTTTGTTCAAAATCTATACAGATATCTCATGAAAAATGCTCTCAGCTTCTCGCCCCAACTGCTTGCCCTTCTTTCACTGGCAACTGAACTAGGACCTCTGTGAGTGCAGGGCATAGCATTGGATTTGTCCTTGGCTGGGTAACACAGTTCTTGCAAATGAACCAATCCAACCCTGACTTGCTTTGAAAACACAACAGAAACCTCAAGGAAGAAGACTTCCTTGTTCTACTGATAGGGAAGAAAATAAGTGAAATCTTAAGAAAAAAAAGAGTAATAAATGCTGGCTACTGCCTATTCACTGGTACAGGCTTTTTAATGCTGCTGGTTGCTCAGTTGGATGGGGGAGGGAACCACAGAATGGAATATCATGTTGGAAAGAACCTCAAGGATCATCTGATCCAACCCACTGGAAGAAGCACAGTGGAACGAGTATGGCCTGCTTAACCCAGCTCTCAGCTGTCAAAGGCTTCAGGAAGCTGAAGTGCCTGGTGATAGACTGTTCTGGAGGCCTCAGAACAAACATGTTCATACAGGTCTCATTTGTTTCTGTGCTGCCTCTCCTTCATCCTTCCATCTAAAATTCAGCAGCACCTGGGTTGCTGAGCAATGTTTCTGGCAAGATTCCTGCATTAGCCAGAGAAGGGATCCTCTCTGCAGGCTGCTACTCCCAGAGCCAGCCAGTATCCTGCAGGTGCATCAACAAGGGCTTCTTCATGAGGGACAAAAAGAGGGCCAGGAAAAGCCTGCTCTTCACCATTTTATTAGCTAGCCCCTCAGAAAAGAGAGGTACAGACCTCTGAGCTGGAAGTCAGTGAGAAAGAAGGTCATAAAACCTCAATTTCATGCAGGCTTTTGCTGTGAGGATTTGGGAAGGCCAGGCTGGTCTTTCTCACGTGGCAGAAGCACTAGCTCAGGATGCTCTGTCATGCAAGCAAGCAAACAAAATCACTTTTAATAAATGGGGTAGGTCAACGCTTTTGTTTCCACTCCTGTACCTGACTATTGTCCTGAACCAAAAGCAATTAAAACAGGGATTATACTTTGACAGCTGCATTTGTGGTGATACGTATGCATAGCAGAACTCTGCCATGCTTTGAGAAGCTGATCTATTTTTTAGCATCTTGTTATAATTAGAACCAAATGATTTACAATGAATTATTTATTTGATTAATTTCATCCTTTTTTCATTTCTATCAGTGAATTGTCCACAGAAAGAATGTTGAATTCTTCAATTCATTTTTAGTTTAAATAATATATTTGATTATTAACTCCAGGTCTGTAAGTTATTTATCATTTGGTAATAATCACAATTCAGAATTTGTCCAGTGGCATGCTATTTTCTGAGGTTCAGAGTCCATATGGACTCTTTCCTTCTCCCTCTTTGGGGCAATATGCATGGTACAACATTATGTACACTTCTTAAGTTTTATTATTACATATACAGTCTTAGCTTTTCTTATTGTTAAAAATTGAATTTAAAAAAAAAAAAAAAAGCAAACCAAAACCAACTTCTGATGCTAAGCTTTACTGTTTAACCCTAATGTGATTTTGAAGGAAAAAAAAATAGAAAATGAGAACAGTTGCTTCCAGATATTTAGAAAATAAATTCTGGAACTTGAGAAGAATTATTAAAACAGGCTACAGAATGATTTTGAGAAGTCCAGTGGTGGACACTTCCATGCAATTCTTCAAGCCAGGTTTTTTTTTGGTGGTTTTTTTTTTTTCCCTAACCATCATCTAGTCCCATCTTTTAGCTGGCACAATAGGAAATTTCTAAGTGGTTTCTGAAAACAATGACAAAAGCAGTTACAAACACAGAAATTCAACTTGGTCATGGAGGATATATGATGTTACAATATGCATCACCTCATGGTAAAAATACCTCCTCTGTCTCATGTCATCCAACCTAAATCACCGCACCACAATAATCTGGATCCTAACAACATTTATCCCAAATTTAAATGTACTTATAATGTGAATGATTTATTTGGTGACAATTTCCTGGTCTGCACAGATTCATTATTTGCAAATAGCAAATATTTACATGTTGCCATGGTGCAATATGGCACACTTTTCATGAGGTACAGGCCTCCAAGCCTTCCTCTCCACCTGTCAAGTACAGCACTTATAGTTACAACACTCACATTTAGAGGACTGTTAGTACAGAACCCTGTTTGTCTTACCAGGTGAGGAAGTTTTTAAGCCTCAGGCTATTTTTAATCTTTTGGGTGTTTTTAAGCCTTGAGAAAGAATGCTCTGTTAATTTCCCATTTTAGTCAGCAGGAGGGAAGGCAGACAACGTAATAAGCACACAGCCGATTGAAGACTTGTAAACTTGTCTGTAAATTCTACCACAAATTATTAACAAGCATCTGTAATGTTCTTGCTGAGGAAAAGAATCCTACTTACATAATAGTTCGTCACCATAGACGCTGAGTGTTCGTACAGATGTATTTTTAGCCAGTTCCTATGGAAATGTGACTATTGTGATCACACTTTATATATGTTCCTCAATAACTTTTGTCCTATCAGATAATTTCAGCTACCTCTGACAGAATGATAGACTCCTTCAGTTTGGGGAACTGAATCAGCTTAGCCTGCATTAGCCACCTGAGAGTCTACTGACTGAGGCTATACAATAAGGCAAGAAAAGAAGAGGGTACATATTCTAGTCATGGAGGTGTTGTTATTTAGAGCTCATGAGTTACCATGAAACACAAATCCATAGGAAACATTGGTCCAGTTGCTTATAGAAATTCTTGTCTGAAAAGTAGAGGATATTCCACTGGCCCAGAATTAGTTTAAATCTTGAACAAGAAAGATGACCATAAAGTGGTGCTTTCAGTTAAAGCATATAATGAGGAAAGCTTAAATCTGCTCTTGCCTTTGACACAAAACTCAGGTCATTCCATGATTCTAAAAATATCAACCCCAGACACAAAGCTGCTGGGAATGCCTGACTCTTAAACCTGCAAGTACAAATGTAGAGGCATTACTTCAAAGCATGCATGAATGTCCTGTTTAAATAGGTTGAGAGAGTCCTGGTGCTTATAATCTCCTCAAGAACCCTTCTTTATCTTCCCTTAAATCTATTCATGGCCTGGATGTTGTGTAAGTCTTCCTCACTGAGCCCATCAGCTTCAGTTGCTCTTTCCCTACACAGCCCTTATCTTTCCAATCTCATAAGCAGAGTGGGAAACAGTTCAGACAGTCACAACAGCCACCTTTAGAAGAATGTGCATTTGGATTATAAAAGCTGTTTCCTCCAGTGGGTGACAACAAGCAGGTTCCACAGGGAAATCCAGGAAAAGCAAACTTCTACTCATTCTTCTTTCCTACCCCAGTTTTCTTGGTGGACCAGTATAGAAGGTATGTAATGACAAATGTTCCTTCTGCCTGCTTACTCTTCCACTGCTTCAAAGTGAATTCCAGGCACAGCTCTGAAAGATGGTTGTCTGTATACCCTGGCATGAAGATGCAGATTCCTGAAGAACTGGAGCACGTCCCTGGATCTACCTTGCTCCTATGTATCATACCAGATGCAAACCCCCTCCTCCTCCCATGTGACTAATGCTCAAATGCACTGGGTCTTTAATCACTTTCCAAAGAAAAGTCAGTTCCAGGACCCCAACTCTCAGCAGAATTCAAGCACCAAATGAATCCGGCACATAGTGCCAATTTTACATTTCACCCTGCTTATCCTCACTATGGCTGTGTCCCTAAACCACTACCCATGGAAGCTTCAACAAACTGCAAGCAACTTTCACTTTCAGCAGGTTTTTTGTGTGTTGTTATTCCAGTGCGTGTTATTTCAGTGACGTTCAGCAAAATCAAGCATGCTTTTTTGTTTTTCGTACTGTCACGTTAATAAGAGATGTTATGATTCAATGCACAAGAACAGGAGTAGTAATAAGAAGAAAAATTTCTCCAGCACTGTATTTAATTTAAAAGTGCCAAGATAAGTACATAAACTCTTCTGGACACTCTAGGAGTTGATATCTTGCTTTGTGGGTGTGTACACACATCTGTCTGCTTCTGTGTGGCTCTCACACCTGCAGCTCATAATTGTATGTAGTTTCAAATGAGTTGAGAAAATGAAAATTACCTTCCAATGGAAGGAAAATGCATTTGACATACCTCTTGTTCCAGCACTTGCGAGACTCACTATAATTACTACTATGAGCTTGCAGGCAGATGGCAAATGAGGCAGCACCTTGAATTCAAGTCAGCAGGATGCTACAGAATTCCTCTCACTAGCATTTTGTTCAAGATGTTTCAACACACAAATCTAAAAACTGGCAACCAAGACATAACTACTGTGATTATTAGTGAGCCTTAAATAACAAGCACATTACATCTCCACCAGTCTTCCACATCTCTCTGCACCCACAGTGTCACCTATCCTGTACCCAACCTAGCTGCATATGCTTGGCCCCAATTAATGTTATTACAGACTCCAAGATAGAAGGAAGAATCTGCATTAGCAGATGAAATTGAAAAGGACCAGATTCTGTTCCAAGGGATAAAAAAATAATCTTGCTCATATCAAGGAGATAATTTTGAGACAGCAGTGGCCTCCAAGTGACTTGGAGGTTGCCAGCTGCCTGAGTCTTACTGAGCTTTTAATATGACAAAAGGAAGGAAAGGGAGGGGGAAAGGAGAGTTTTGGGAAGATAAGGCTTTAAAAAAAAAAGGATGTAATAGGCTAAATATCCAGCTGCCTTAAGGCAGAGGGGTTATCTCTATTCATTTTTTTTAATCCACCTGGCACCTTGACTAGGGGATTTTGGAATATCTCTTTGCACAAGAAATCTCTTCCAGTGGAACTGTGGAATAATTTGAGAGAGGTTGCAAAGGAAAGTGTGTTTATAAGTCTGAACAGCCTTATGAAACTAATACCAGAGTCCTACTACAGTAACAGAACCGGACAGAAGAGGGTTACCTATGTTCTTTTGCTTCCATTTTAAAAGAAATGTCATTTATGCTAGTGGATGGGGATTTTTAATTTTGTTTGCTACATAAGATGTGATTTTACAGTTCCGGAGTCCCTCTCTACATAGCTACAGTGCTGGAAAAGCAAACATTGGCTCTTCAGCTGCCATTGCAGAGCAGCCAGCTACCACACTGCTGATTTAGACCACAGCAATGAGCATTTTGCAGTATTTCCACAGCCAAGTCTGAGTACTGTATGTAAGGATGAAGTGATTAGGACAGCTTTCCCTAACAACAATGATTTTTTTTCTATCTGAAATCACTTTAATCCATGTTATTGCACCCCAAACTGTTTGCATAACTCAAAAAAATGGGTGGAATTTATACTGCAGGGGTAAAATCATTCTTACTGTTTGCTAGCTGTTTATGCTCGTACACTGTTAGGATTTATTTCAACTTACAGAAGAAGGGATTTTTAGTGAAACAATACATAAAATTAAGTTTAAGATTAATAAAGTAGACAAGACTTTCTAAACAAAGTGTTTTTCCCATGACCTGCTCTTAGAATGATGCTGGTGTGAGAGTAGAATTAGGGTCACTATTTCTACCAAGGGGATTTAAGGGTAAAAGCAGAACATCTATTATTTGTAGCACAGGGTGGCTCAGCAGCAGCAAAAGACAACAAATGCAGTACATGGCATATAAAGGGTGGATAAAAGTTCCCATTTTATTCTTCGACTGACATGCTCAGAAAATTTTAAATTTACTTCTTGTGTATTTGGCAAATAAGAGTGAACATGGAGCTTGTGATGCTGCAAAAGAGTCAAATCTACTCTTGTGTCATTCACCACCTTGATCTTGTGTCTGCAAAGGTTAAGAGGTGAATAGAGCAGCAAATTCTCTTTGACTGGCAAACCACACCACATGATCAAGCGCCTTATCACTGCTGTCAATGTTGTATTTTGATCAGTCTTTGCAATACATTTTATGTGCAAATGGACCTTTTGTTACAAATACATATCAAAGGTAATAAACACCTGCTTTCTTATGGCCTAGATCTCAAGGTGATTCACACTTACATTTTGTTGCAGATAAATTACATGAGTTCCATGCTGTCCCTTATCTCATTAAATTTATCTTATGGTAAAATTAAAGTATCTTATGTTTTCTTCATGATCATCAAAGAGTGACATATACTGTGGGGTTAAAAAAATAATGCTAGCAATGTTCTGCATCCCTCAGACAACATAAAATTACTCACATGGCAAGCACTTCTGTTCTGCAGAATTCCCTCCAATGGGGTAAGAAAAAAACGCTAGTTTTTCCCACTTGCCCAGTGACACACCTTGGCTATCTAGGCATCACTTGGTTTTGATGGAATGCAGTGAAATTGTGTTTTGGAGTGTTACAGGCTGCAGAGACATCAAGCTTGAGAACTCCGGTGCTTTGTTGCAAGGTTTAAAATCTGCCAGAAGTAGGCAGTTATTGCTAGATTTTGTCAGTCTGAGTTGTACTTAGGCACTGAAGAGAAAGCAGAAAAGTAATAAAACTAAGAGGAAGTATTTGCTGTATATATATTTTCATAACCTAGATTGCTGTAGTTAACAAGTTAGAGCATCCTATTTCTGATATAAACAGCAGCAAATTAGTAGATGAGGTATACAGGGGCTATGCCTCAGCCAGAGGTCACAAAAAATAACACAGGAAAAATAATATGGGGGCGGAGGGAAACGTCAGTGTTTTAACAGGCTTTGCATAATTCTGTGACAAGAACTACAGCAAACAAACCACACAGATCAAGAATTCAGAGGGTTGCAGACAGCACTCAGATCAGAGCAAGGGTGTTCAGTAGGCACAAAAGCTGCTGATCAAAGACGAACATCCTCCCCCCATCACCAAGCACAATGCTCCTTTGCTAAAAGCCCTTTAACACAGCATAGCAGGAAGCACACTCTTTGAGCAGGAGCAAACTTTGAAGAAGGCAGACATGCAAAGAAGCACCGTGTATTGGAGCAATTAATACCCAGAAACAAATTCTATTTCCTGCTAATCCTTTCATGTTGTCAAATAGGCATAGCCCAAAATAGGATCAGGAAGAAAATAGTCTAAAAGGCCACAGGGAAGGATTACAAAGAGACCATAAGGTAGGAACATACATTAATGTTTTTACATCATATAGATCTATATCTGCTGAAAATCAGCCCCAACTGTTCACATACTTTTCACCAGAGTTACATTAGAGTGCATCAATTAACAACATTATTAACAGAAGATATTTTGCGCTGCTGGAGGCTGGCATGGGGAAAGGCCAGAATCAAGACATTGCCACTCTCAATATTGACCTTCACATGTATCCAGATAACACACCTTCCCATTTTTAATTGGTGTAATCTCCTTTCAGTATCCACTAGATATTGCCAATGAATGTTTTAACATTAGCAGTGTTGAAGCATTGTTAATGACAAAAATTACATCTGTAGAACATTATATTTTTAGAGTGCTTTAAGTTAATTAGTTGATAAATTAATTGATTCTTAACAATATAAGTAGGCTTCTAATTAGACAAACATTTTAAAGTGGAGAACAGAAGGCAGGTACAGGTTAAGGACCTTTCCTATGATATTACAGAAGAGGAAATCAATGAGTCTAGAATAAACCCAAATTAAATGTTGATTATTAAAAGATTTAGGTGTACCAAAAAACAAGGTAGAGGTTCTTTTTTTGGTGAGGGAGCTAAACTTCCACGTGGGAGGAAGGAATAACACAAATATTTTCAAACCTAATATACAGCAGTGGAAAAGGTCATGCTGAATTTGACTTAAATAATGTAGACAGAAACCTTCATTGAATACAACAACAAGCAAGAACTACTGAAAATCTGTCCTTGAGATTACCTCAGTTGATTAGAGCACAGTGCGAACAACACCAGGATTGTGGGTTTGACCCCCACATGGGCCATTTATTTAAGAGTTGGACTTAATGATTCTTGG
The DNA here is from genome assembly GCF_963513975.1 of Fringilla coelebs. Lineage (NCBI taxonomy): Eukaryota > Metazoa > Chordata > Aves > Passeriformes > Fringillidae > Fringilla > Fringilla coelebs. Next base: position 104,379,256 of record NC_140028.1, on the reverse strand, counting down.
GTGCCTTCCATCTATGAATATCCTGTAACTCCTGTCTGTTGAGCTACATTGTTAGGACAGTATCAGCACTTAATGCTCCTCTGTAAGATGGTCAGGGTTTTGATGTATTCTGCCACTTTTGAAAACACGATTTAAGCCATCCATGGACAATTGTACTCTTTATGAGACACAGAGACAAGGTAAATTTGCTTTAGCTTATTTAGAAGGTCTTGGGAGAAAAAAGAAGCATTGCAAGTTTCTATGTAGGAATAAAACTTGCAGATATACAGGTGAGTCAGTAAATTTCCCAGATAACTATTATAATATAAGGCCAAAAAGACTCCAAGTAGCAAACAGTTAGACTTTTCAATCACACAGTTCCTTATACAGAAATAATCCCATGGCCCATGAAAAGACATATAGAAAACTACCAGTCCAGTAACCAGGTCTTAAAGATTTCCCCACAGAAAATGATTAAGACACTTTTTCCACTCCTTTGCTTTCCAGTAAGATGTGAAGCCATTTCTTATTCACTCTGATAGAAATTAAAGGAAAATACCCCATTTTTAAATTAAAAATCAAAACTCCAGGATCCCCAGTCATAGTGGGAAACTTCATAATCAGAAACTGCAGAATGCTGCCCTTCAGGGAAGTACCAAAAGTTTGTCACCCCTGCTCACCAGTGGGTGATTTTGTTGTTGCACAGGTTTCCTAAAGTCTACTCATTATCAGACTATAGATTTAATTCTCATGTAAAGCGTGTTTTGTGGACTTATACACGTATCTCTTCAAATTCACCCAGAACTAATGAGAATTACTGCACATAAGCAGTGCAGGGCTCTGTCAATACAAACTGGGGAAGTTTCTGTTTCACATATTTTCTCTCTGTGTGATTCCAGAATGCAGACACCATAATTCCTGAGTCTCTGTGGCAAGGGTGCTAAAATCACTTGGATGTTTTGCACAAAGAAGCAAATAAAAGTTAAAGTTTTCATCTATTTTACCTTGCATTCATTATGAAAGAAATATTTTTATTTTCAGGGTATGTTCAGTAGATGTATGGAGTATTTTCAAAGTCCAATAAGCAGGTAATTCTTAGGTACAAGGTAAAAATGGAAAATAATATGGGGAAGTATTAAAGAGTTGAGCTGGCCTTGGACACATATTTTCACAAGTGAAAACTAAGAGTTCTGAAGAAGTGTAATTTACAGAAAAGATGACCTTAACAGGATTAGTAGCTGAGAGAACCAGGTTCTTATTCCAGCTGAGTTGCCCTCCTAATGGAAATCAATTAGTAAAATCAGTTACGTTAACCTGTCTGAACTGTTAACTCATAATAAAAAGCTGACATGAGGAACTGAACTTGAAACAATTCTCTGCAAGAAAGCTGGTTCAAAACTTTACAGCAAGAATTTTGTCCAAAACAATCGCTTCTATTTTGGTACCACAGATCAACAGAATTTAGTAGAGGCATTTCACAGTCATTCTACCTTTGGATATTCTGTTTTGAAAAACTGTAATTCTAGGTAAAGAAAATATGCAGTTCAGAAAATAAATCAATACCTTTTTTCATATAATTTAAACTACAAAAGTGAAATTGCAGTGAAATTAATGGCTTCTAAAGTAGTTGCTACAAGAAGGAGTCCCCTCTTCTTGCATGGTTTTCATGGTAAAAAGACAAGGAAAGAAAAGTCCAGTCTTTCTATTAAAAGTAAAGCAAGTTTTGCCTGTGCGGTGATAAAATTTGGTCCAGCATCTCATTTTGCTACAATTTATTTATGAATTCTCTCCAGTCAGTTCCTGTGTTGAAACATGATGAAAAATTGGGTACCCTGCTTAGCATATTTCCTATTGCCATCTAAGGTAAAAGGTGACTGATGTACAGGAATTTTAGATTCTAGTTCGACATTCACCTAACAACAGATGAGTCATTCTTGTTTCTATGCAAATGTCATCCTTCACCTGAAGGAAAATTCCTGCATCTTAATATTTAAATCTCATCTAGTTTTCATCGATTTCTGAACATCACCACATCCTTGAAATTTTCTTGAATATAAAATGAGAGACAAAACATCTTTATCTTCTTTTACTTATTTTAGCAAACAAAATGCTCCCCTTAATTCTGACAGCTAGAAAATCTCAGCTATTAGAGAAAATATAAATACAATTTAAATAATTTCCCTCCTTGGGCAAAGATGACACCACACACAGAACTGCAGCTAGCAATTTGTATTGCTCATTTTTAGAGAACCCACTCCTAGTGACAAGCCTCTTTAATGGCCACGGCACATACAGGGATAACCTAAAAGTCAGGATAAGGGAGAGCAGAGAAGGGGCTGAATTCCACAGAAAGATTCTAGATATCTAGATTTTCCCCCAAAAGCTCTGTTCTTTTTCTGACACAGTTAAAAACAAACAATAACACCCTCATAGAAGCCTTCTGACATAAGCATATCTGAGTGAGACCATAATCAGACCCACTGAGTTACTGAGGGTTGAAATGTCATGACTGCTCCAGCCAGGGATGCAGCTATGTCAGCAACTAAGTTAGATTTGAAGTGGTCATTCTTCATGGGAGGAATTCTTAATTCTTCATTCTTTCAGGTATAGTCCACTGGCCTTTGAACCACACTGGCCCAGTGTGTAAAGCAGAGCAGAGATGCAGCAGAGATTGTGTTTGCAGCAGAGATGCAGTGTTCAAATTGATTTCCAATGTGGAAATGCAGTGAAGGTCCAAAGGCTTTTGGCATGGAAACCCTTTCACTGAATGTTTGGCACAGCAATGGAAACCCACCTTGTAGTCATAACACTGATCCTTCAATAAGCTGTGAGCTGTTTGGAGAATACTGAAACAGGACAATTTAAAAGATAGTGTGGGCCATTTACATGCATGCTTTGCTCCCTATGGGTTCACCCGGGTGTTTGGAGCACAGAGGGCTCCCCAGGAATGATGCACCACTCCCATTTGGTGGCAGCACTCCATCCCTTCCCTGCCTCAGATGATAACCGAACTCAATCATCCTCCAAGAAAGAGTGTGACAAAAACTGCCTTTGCAAGGCCACGTGCCATGTGTCAGCAGCCCTGTGTCACAGCCTGCTAATTACAAACAGGCTGAAGAGAGCTTTGCAATCTCTCCATGGAAATATCTCTGGTGAAGCAAAGTCTCAGGCCAACAGACTGCTAGGCGAAAGCCAGGAGCTCTGCTCCCTTCAACACAGAGGTACTGGCAAGAAGGAAGGGGCTGACATTTGTATCCCAGCCATTAGCCAGGAGAGCAGTCACTCCTGTTTCCCTAGGGGCAGCCTAGGTGGTGGAGCTTGTGGAGGTATTTGCAGCCAGTACAAGATCAGCCTGAACCCTGCCAGCAATTCCCATGGGTTTCCATGCCCTACTCAGGAGATCATCTGAACAGGTAAATGTCTCCCAAGTCATAGTCCCAGCAGCAGTACAGTTATGTAGACTTTACTTTTATGTTTCAGCAGCATCCAAGTCTGTCTTAATTGAATTTATAAGTTGGTTTTCTGTGTAGCATCTGTGGAATTTCTGAGTTGCATTCACATAGGATTACTGGCTTTTACTTCAGGCAGGAGAAGCAAATGAAAGTGCAATGATTCAAAGGCACAGGAAAGTAAAATTTGAGCCTTAGCTTAATCACCTGAGAGAGCAAAGAATGACTAAAGAAACTAATTATAAACTCTAGGAAACAAGAACCCTTCCTCCCCAAATGATTTACTAAACACTAGACAACAGTAAAGAAGAATATTTGCTTGGGCACTTTGCACAGTTTTATGACTTTTAAAGAAAGTTACTCGCAAAATTACCCGTGATGTACAGATAACAACCAAAATATTTTGTTCTCAGCACTAAAATCGTCTCTCCCATATGTGAGAAAATAATGTGTGTTTTCCTATTGCTTCTAACTAAAATGCCTTGGCAAAAAACAAAAAAATAAGGAAGGCTTCTTTTGTTTCTTTTTCTTCAGAGAATTTTGCATTTAGTGGTCATTTTTTGCTTTGGCTAAATTCCAGAAAAAACTCACAGTGGTCAAGCAGGAGCATGCAATCATTTAGCTGCTCTGTTTCTTTTACCAGCTCCTATGTTCCAGCTGTATCAGACACATCAGATGAAAAAGGAACAAAAATGGACAAAAGCAGCTGGGTGAGAACTAGATGTTGGAATAACTCGGAGACACAAATACACAGAGAAAAAAAAAGTCATGTGAAGTTTAAAAAGAAACAGGGTATTTAAGGTGTACAAAAAAGCCTGGAAAGGAATAGCTACTTCCCTAGTATAAGAATGAGAACAATTCACTATCCTGATATAGTATTATGATATTTACCTCTCAGGTGCAGGGGAAAGAACATTTAAAATGTTCCAAATAATTCACACATACATTAAGCCAGTCCATCTTCCATCTGGAAATGAGACATAGATCTCTGGAACTTCTCCCAATATCAGATTTAGAGAACGTATTTCTTATATTGATAGGCTGTTTGAAAAAAAACATCTTACAGCTGACAGAAAATGTTTCATCTATTAGAACCAAGTGGTTATTAAAGTTCCCTGTTCTAAATATGTTCTTGTGGAAACAGAAATGGTGGAAAGCAGTGCAGTGCAAGAGATACCCAGGCAGACCAAGGCTGAGAGGCAGTGGACAAGGGTACAAGGCAGTCCCAGAGCTGTAGCTTGGATCCAGCCAGCAGCAAGGCTTGTGCATCAGCCCAGGCAGGAGGGGGGAGGTGTTAGAGTGTCAGAACCCAGGAAATTCCTCTGGCTGCCCTGGAGGACTCAAGCCACTGCCCAGGGGGCTGAGAGACCTTGGAACAGAGCCCAAGACCCTTGTAGTTTTGATTTAGCCTTTGGAAAAAACAATTACCAACCTTATATGGAGAATTACAAGCCATGAACGTTTAAGTAGAATGATAGTGAATTTATCACAGGGTGAAAAATAGATTTTTGGGGTTTTTAGAATGGGGGTCAGGGGGCAAGATGGAGGGATCTGGGCATGTCCAGCTTTTCTCCTTCTTCTTGGCCTCCATCTCCTGCTGTGATGTTGGCACTTTTAGATTGGTTTAGAGTAGAAGCTCACTGTCTAACATAGGTAATAGGTATTGAAAAGTAATTGTAAATATTGTTCACATAGTTTTTAGTATAAAAAGATAACACCACCCCGGAGGCAGGCAGAGTGCCTCAGACTGTCTCACTGAGTGGACCTCGGCTGGACAGGAGAAAGAAATTTATAGATAAGAAACAATAAACAACCTTGAGAGCAAGAACTGAAAAGCTCTGACTCCTTCTTCAAGTGCCAGGCTGGGAAAAGAACATTTCTAACATTTCTCAGGGTCACTCTGACCCGCTAGAATACTGAGATTAGAGCAGAGGACCTTGAGGTACCTTCCAACCTACATTATTCAACAATATTAAATGGTGTTGATGTACTCATGGTATTATCAGGGAACTGGGAGAAGATAGGGGGAAAAAATGGGATTTGCAAAATCTGTCTCTGGATATCAAATTTATTTCTGCAGGCCAAACCACTTCACAGAAGCTGTTTCTTGTTCCCTAACAATAGCAGTATCACAGGTATCCCACTGACCCCATTTTTCCTGAGCCCTTTGCTCCATGTCCTCTGACTCATCCGTAGCTCGCTCCCTGTCACAGCACTCCCACATATCTGAAACACAGAAGTCCCTTATCCTTTAAAGTTTCCCCACTCTATCCCACAATACCTACAGGAATTGTACAAATCTCCTATGGTGCCAAATTTCTATATTTTCACTGCATTCACCTTAGCTGCAAACACCTGACAAAAAAATGTAGAAGCATCTATGAATTACAGCAGGGTTTAAAATCCTGCACATCATTTTTATCTGGTACAACAGGCTACCACAAGACATTATGCAACTGACCCAATTTGAAGCATTTAAAATAATAGAGTTGAACGAAACATGTCTGTTGTAATCTACTGAGGACTGCTTCTGTCCCCAGTGAGAATCAGTAGCCACATTACTGGAGGCAGAATCAGACCTTCTACGTCAGCACCGCCCATCCATATTCTAAATAAGTTGTACAAGGAGACGTATTAGTTTCTAATCCTGGTTCTTCAGTGCCTATATAAGCCTCATCACCATAGCAACAGATGGCTACACAATCTTTAATGCCTTTATTTTCACAAGTCCTGTGAGAAATTAGAGGAGGAGAGCTGTCCCCATTTTACAACTGAGTAACTGTGATGCAGAGAGGCTAAGTGATTGTCCCCAAACCCTGCAAGAAATCTATGGAGTGCAAGATGTCAGGGCACCAGGTCTCCCGAGCATCCTACCAGTGTCCGAATCTCCTACTCCAACCTTTCCTCTAAAAGTACCTTCTATGTCTATGGCTACATCAACAAAGACTCTGAAAACCAAGCTTTTTCACAGAGAGGCTCAGGCCTACATTAAGTCTACTATCACTTCATAGATTGAGATGGTTTTGATTTATTTATATCTTTATTGGACAATTTTCTGCCCAGGAAGTTGAACTACAGAGAAAGTCCAAAGGGAATGGGAAAAAAAAATTGACTTGGTCAATTTACTAAGTCAGAAAACACTGATGACACTGTGTGAATGTCATGAGTTTGCAAATATTTGAAAGGCTGCAAAGGGAACTAGTTCTGCAGGTTTTCCCCATAGTATTTGGCAAGAATCAACTTCTACCCTGTACTCTAGGGAACGTAAGCATTAGGTAGTTGGCAAAACTCATACCTGTCCAGTTGTCCTTTCTTGTGAAATAGTTACATAAACAAAATAAAGTTCATAACCTGGAAAGATCAAAAGTGTGTCCCACACCTGTGCTTTTATGTGCGTTATATGTGTCTTTATTTCTGGGTATAAAATTACAAATCCCAAATGTGAAATATTCTGTTCTGGGACTCTGTCTTAGACTGTTTCATAAAATTAGTCATTGGGTCAGGATTCATTTCTGAATCCATCTAGACATTGTTCTGTCCCATCTCAAGGTTCAAGTAGCAACTTTCTTTTCCTCTATTTGCAACATATTATAGGTAAAACAACTTACAAAGAAAAGAAGCAAGACAAAATAAATTTATCAATATAATCTTTTTCATTCACAATTAGCATTGGAGTTGTATATGAATGTATGTATATGAAATATCTCAACCTTAAAATGTCCCTGCTTATCACTGCAGTCCATACTGCTTATATTTGCAAGGCAATTTGCACAAATGCCTTTAAACTGATGTAATGATCACTTTTATTTCTCTTTTCTACTTCTGGTGTGTTGTGATTCCTTTTATACTGGCTTTGTTTCAAGAAAGTGCTTCATTCATTTCTCAGGAAGAACTGCTTTAAGAGGGGCAGATGGGAGCACCTACAAAGTGAAATACAGAAACTGTCTCTACATGGCAGAAGCGTCTCCCTGGGTGCTGGTGAATTTTATACTTTTTAAAAGGCATGTTTTACTTTGGAAGCAGAAGCAATTGCTTTTAATTGTGCTTCTCAGCATGAAAAACTTACAACAGGCATGTTTTTCTCCTCCTCAAAGTCAGACCTGTATATTAAAAACAGAAACACTTCGATACACACTAAAAAAACAGGCCATAGTTGTCCTGGGAATATAGAGCTGCTCTGTTAAGTATGCATAAAGTTATGTTATGTATGGAGGTGCCTGAGGTTTATCTTGGCTATTTCAACTTTGATGAGATTAGATTGACGGAATCAAATGCAAATAAACAACCTCTGTTTCTCTACAATAAACCTTGGCACTTCTTTAAACTACCAAAACATGTCAATGCTTCACTGTATCAGCTAATTTAGAGCATTAGCACTTTTTCCCTTAGTTAGGCAGAAGAGGTTAAAATTCAGGAACAACGCTGTAATCTAAAGATTAATTACCAGAGAGACCTGATGCCATGCAGAGCACACTGACTGACCTCTTGATCCAATACACCTTAGTGGACCCTGTGAGTCACATTCTCTCTGGCAGACACCAAAAAAGGTGTCAAGACAGCACCGAGTTGATCATATTACTTTCTTTTGGGGGCTGTCTAGTTGTCTCCCTTTAGGGACAAAGAAAAGTGCCATGGGATGCCTGAGATGTTCCCTAGTGCTGGAAGGCACAACACTGCCAGAGTCATCACCATTACATACCACCCAGCAGAAGGTAGATGGAGACTCCTCAAGGATATAAAGCAGGGGAGTGTCATGTGCCCAAACCAGGTATCCAAATGACCAAAAAAAAAAAGCCAGAGTGAAAATACACATGAGAAACCAAAGGAGTAAAGAGTGTTAGTGACTGCAAATGTACATTCAACAGTCTTTGACTGCAGTGAGAGAACTTGGATTTCACATGTATCAGTCTGCATGTACAAAACAATGTCTCTGATGACACAAGGACACATTTTCATAAACACTGGAAAAGCTTAGCTCACACAGAAAGTAATGTACAAAGTAGAACATGGATAGAAAAGCACATTTTCAACCCTTATTCATCCCACAGAGAAAAATAAACTTCCCTTAGACTACTACTTGCACTGCATTGACATAGCACAAAGAGCAACCAAATTAACAATTGCTTTTGTCAAAACCCTTTTTCTTGTGTGTTTTGACTGGCCAGAGATTTGCTTGACACTGTCTAGAATTTAATGGACATGAATTTAAAGACTGCCTGGTGAGAAGCAGACTATAATCTCAATTATTCTTAACTCGAAGAGATATTGAAAAATAACAGATAAATTGCTTTTTTGAAAGACCCTGGAATCAGATTCCTACCCATATTTAGCACTATTTAATTACGGAACAATAGAGTTGAAATATGAAGTTTCACTCTCTGAACAACAGTTTTCTATTCAACAGGGGATTGAAATCCAAAATACTTACTTGCATTGTTAAAACCTGATATCAAACACATTACATATTCACGTCTGAATAAAGCAACCAATAAAGAAAAATAAAAATAAAACAACACAATTCAAAGCCCTGAGAACTGCCCTACTTCCTGAAAATAGCATCGTGCACCTTGATGAAGAGAGGTGGGTTGTGCGCAGCAGTACTGTCTCAAGAGGTTGCTCTCAACTCTATGAAACTGCAATTGCAGATGTATTTCATGGAGGAACAGGACACAGATTCACAAAAACACACAGGAAGAGGAAAGATCTTGGATCATGGATCTGCCCTTTTGCTTGAAAGGAACTGAGATAACAGAGCTGGAGCTGAGACTGTGAATGAGGCACATGGACAACAGAAGGGTTTCTTGTTTCCTTACAACCAAATGCTGTCAGTAGAGGAGGTCACAGGGGCTCAAAGGTCGACCAGACACTGTGATCAGAGCTACCTATTAGTCTAACACACTCATTTTGGTTAGTAGATGTCAATGTACATCTGACACGTTGCCAGTCTCATTGATTCATCGGCTCACCAGGGACCTCCTTATCAAACATGCCCCAAAAGACTCAGTGGGTAAGGCAATATGGGCAAAGAAAAGAGTTTGGAACAACGAAAAAAATCAAGTCAGTACCATGGGAAAGATGGTGCAGGCAGAGGTTTACCACTATAAATTCACAGAGCCTCGTTGGATTTGGTGTCCTGAATTCAGGTTCATGTTGAGGAAAACTGGGAAAAACTTGGTCCAGTTATTTATCTGGTTCTCAGGTCAAAAGACAACATTTTCTGCTTCCCAACAAAGCAAAATGGAGATTCCTTCAGTTAATATTCCCCTCACACTAATACACATATGCATACAACATGCCTCCCTGCTTTCCCTGTCACACTTAACATACTCTTAAGGAGTTGATGTGGTAACAACTGGATACTGGGAATGCCTTGACTCTGGACTTGGCTGCAAAGATAAGCCACAACACATCCATATATCCAGCAGACAGAATTATTTCCAGTGTTCCTTCCCAGAACTGGGGCACCCTAGGCCAAGAAATGCTGCAGGAGATTTCTAAATGGGCTTTATTGGTTGATTAGTTTTGCCTATCAGAAAGTTCCTTCTCTCGGCTGGTTTCCTCATTAAATCTGTAATAGGGTACCTCAGCAACTGCTCAGCCACCAGAGATTTTAAGAATTCTGCAGACATCTACAAAGATCACAAGCCTATCAAAAATATACTGGAAAGGTACTACAGAGGAGAAACTTCATTACTGGTTTAGTGATTGGGTTGAAGAAGTATTAAAACATCTCTAACAACATAACCTGCTTCCTTGGTATTTTGCAAGCACTGAGCTAACTGACTTTATTGATGAGCTGAAAGATTCACATAACTGAGCACTCTTACAGAAAAATTAATACACACATTTCAGCCCTATTACAGCTGCTACTTAGCTGTAAAGGTGAAAATCCCTGCTTCTGCAGCTCCAGAGTGACTCCATGTGCTGAACTGCCTTCAGTCCTGGCTAGCAGATGGCACCATTTGCAGTTTGTCAGTAAAAGAGTCAGAGTACAAAAGCAAGCAAAACAAATTGCATGAAGCTATAAAGAAGAATTAAAAGGGCCAAGTATCCACCATGTATTCAAGCCATGCGAAAAGGCAGATACCAGTTGCCTGGAAATGCCCAAAATATGGCAATAAAAAACACAGAGAGGATGTATTTAATGTGCTCCAGGGGAATGACTGGAATGCACAGTATTAAACTCTGACTTCTGTGACAAGTTTTAGAAGCCCAGTTTCACCAGCATTGATTAGTCATCAGTCACTGTCCCCTGGTTAATTAGAATATTTCACCAGTAATGATGAATTTTCAGAAGTGTTGTGCAGAATTAATTTCAGGTGACATAAATCCAGCAGTGATGTCGTAAAGTTTTATCCTCTGACAAGAACCTTGCTGTGAACTCAAGTAGCCCAGACTGAGTTTCTCTGTGTTAAAGGGTCGGCACCAGCTCACTACAGAATGACTGTCCATACATTCCTGCACCAGAGCTCTTGGAATTAGTACATTTAATTTCTCATATATTTCATGGACTCATTGAATGGTTTGATTTGTGAGGAATCTTTAAAGATCAGCCCCTTCCAACCTCCCTGACATGGGGTGGGAACATCTTCCAATAGACCAGCAAAGTCCTGTCCAACCCAGCCTTGAGCAATGCCAGGGATAGATCATCCACAGGTTCTCTGGTCAACAAACTCTGCTCCCGTTTCTCACCACCACTGAGATTTGGGTAAAGCCTTATTCTCTTTTGTGGTCAAAGCCTTATTTAGGCTTATAGTGTCTCAGCTGCTGTGTTACCTGCTGCTGCTGATACACATACATCTTTCCTGACAGTGATCCCTATCAGGCAGTGGAGTAGCCTCCTGAGAAAGACATAAGGCAGCCTTATTGTTGAGAGAATACAAAACTAGGAGGGCACAATGCTAGAAACTCTGCTTCAGAGAATATAAACCTGTAACAGCTTTGCTCACAATTGAATAAGACCTTTCCATCTTTTAACATCTACAGGTGATGCACAAAGTCCTTTGGAAAGCTGAAGGTATTCATATCACAAAAAAAGAAATCCCAATATTGTTTCATATTTTGAAAACTCATTTCTTCTTATTGTTCAAGTATAAAATGGGATCTATCTGAGGTAACTCTTAGCACTACTCTAATGGACTAATCAGATCTCCCGTCCTGTTCTAATAGAAAATATGCACAAAGTTACAGAATGCTTCAAACTCATTAACTAATACCTAACATAATTTTCATTGTTTCATCCACATTTTTCCTCTTTTTTCCACTGTAAATAGTGGGTTCAAGAAAATATTGCCATATAATCTAAATTTCCAGTCCAGCTTAAAGAAGTTATTCCTCTCAGGAATTGCTGAGTTCTGAATAATAAGATCTTAGTGAGCTTTCAGCAAGAAAACCAAGGACAGGTTGTTAGTCTAAAGCAATATCTGGAGATATTTCCCTACATTTGTCAGAAACAACAGGAAAGAAAGCTTTATGAAGCACAGCACTGTCAGGCACAATAAGTCACTCTGCAACATGAAAGACTCAAAGAAAGAAGTTGCTGATCTAGGACCCAAGGGATTTTTTGACATTTATTTTTGACAAAAGATCCAGCTGTTCTAGAATTCAGGCTGACCAAATCTTGGAGGAAAAAAAAAAAAAACAACAGGCAAAGACTGTTTAAAACTGTGCCCAATACTCAGAAATAAAGAATGAACTGATGCCAAGAACCCCATCTGCCCTTTCAGGAAAAGAGCCAAACATGGTTCTCTGCTTTTCTGAATTCACACTTGGATGAGATTGTGTATTTTTTTAAAGGATAGAGAGAAAGTTTAAGTCAAGTGCACAGAAAGCATACAGAAAAGTTTTTAAAAAAATATTGCTTAGGAAGATAAGGAATATTTCACTGTCTCCTGCGGAAAAGAATGAACTATTCAAGTAAATTCCAGAGCATTTAATATCAGCTGAGAAGCCCACAAAGAAAAAAAAAATTTGAAATAAAATTAAATTATGGTTAGTGGTTTTAAATTAGTGTTATGCCCTCCATCTGCATCTACCACAGCCAGGGTTAGACAAGACTAAAGAATTCAGGTCACGCCCAGAAAAGAACTTCTAATTACAAATGTGAAATAACCATAGACTTTATTGTTTGTTCCCCTCCTTTTAAGTGTTTACCAAATTCCTGTTAGAAAAAAAAAAAAAATTAAAAAAAGAAAAAGAGGTCAGAATGGATGAGCAAGCATGACCTCTCTTCCCAGATAAATTGACTGCTACCAATGTAGGATATCACCATAAGTTTACCTGGGTTAGGCAGATTGGCACATGAGTGGCAACCGCTTTTCCTAAAGATACAGATAAATTAGGCTGTATAAAATGCACATTAAACGTAGCCAGAATCTGTGTAAAACTCCTTTGATAAGAAACTTGAGTAGTAAAAGATAACTGAAGACAAAGGCTACACATATTTGTCTTTTCCTGATTTGCATAAGAAAGTTCTGCCCTGTGATCATCAGCAGTTTGACATTAGGTCTATATCTTCTTCTTAGCTATTTTGGGAGGTTTTGCCTATTCTCTTATAACAGTAACAGTTTGTTGAAAAGCAAAGAATATAAGACATTAGTCTGCCTTAATACTGGCATGCCAAATTATGTTTAACAGTTTCCTAGCACCATGGATTTCAATAGAGCATTTCCTCATCCCCAGCAGTGCAAGCTAGAGAAGAAGCAGCCACACAATGAAACATTTGCAGGATCTTGGAGGTTTACTTCATCTAAATGCTACAGTACTTCACTATAATAGGAACGATTATAAGTGGATTTAGCTCACTGTGGTAATGCCCTCTATTTTGTTATCCAAAATCATTGCACATGTTCATCAGGGTAACTGAAGTTTACCCATGAAGCCAAGTCAATTTCCTAGCTTTAAGTGAGCCAGATTTAAAGAAATAATTTTAAAGTTTAAAGAAACTGACTGCTCTCCATTCACACTTGGGACTTTAAATGTACATGCCTCAACTGCTCACATATTGGCTACAAAAACGCATTGCATGATTACTTGACAAGTCCCTGATTACTTGACAAGTTCCTTCCTACTCTTTTTCTGAACCTTTTCCACAACATTCACTGTATTATGTTGAATATTTGAAAACTTTTAACAGATCTTGTCACCTTTTCTCTGGGCTAAGAAGCTGCCTGTTCATACATTTATGTCTTTGAAAAATCTGATCTTTTGTTTGCTCTTCCATGCATTTCCTACAGTTTGTTCAAATCTTCCTTGAATTGTGACACCCAAACTGGGCAGGTAGTTTAGCATTATCTGAGCAACAAATTATTTCATGTTTATGCATCCCAGAATAATATTTTCTTTTTCTTTTGTTTTTTTTGTGCCCATATCCTGTTCCATTTCAGTCATTTTCCCACAGAACTTCACCATTCTGCATTTGCAAGACTGACATTTGCATTTCCTATCTACCTGTAGTATCTTTCCTCGTTGCTATTGCATTGCCTCTTTTTTTTTCAGACAGCAGCTTCAATCTGTCACTTAGAATTCACTTCTTCCCTTAAAATACTCTGACTTCTTCCCTTAAAATACTCTGGAGGTCCCCTGTGGATTACTGTCATCTGTGTATTTAACAAGAATGCTCTCTACCCTGTCTTCTTGGTGACTGATGAAAATGTTCAGTAATACTGGGTCTGAGACAGCCTAAGCATTTTGACTATCGGTAACTTGCTGCGACCTTTCAGCAGTGCTTTAGCCTTGGATGATGTCACTCAAGCCAGCTTGATTTAAAAAATATCAGATTAGCCAAGAAATCTGCATTCAGTTCTTCCCTGCTAAAGGCAGAGATCTTACCCTGTGTCCCATATGCTAAGAGTGTCTGACACAAATTCACTGAAGGCTGATGGAATAGCAGTAATTTTTCAACATCATGTCTTGCTCAGACATCCTATTCCAGGAACAGATGACCAACTCTTACCTCAGCCATCCTGTTGCTGGTTTATGTTGCTGTTTCTGTGCCTTGGCAAACAGAGACAGCGTTTACTTCAGGGTGAGCCTAACTGAAGTGTGCCCTTTTTTATTACAGTTAGAACAGCATTATGCTACATTTCAATGCATGGTATTACATTTTAATGCATTTTGGCTTTAAAGCAGTTTCTTGAAAACTTGCCATTGCTACTGATGCCTCTTTTCCAAAATGCTCTGCAGTCTGTTTGCACAGGACGGCAACTGCAAAAGCAGGCAGCTGTAACGAGGATTTTTCCTACATTCTCTTAAAACTTTGAGACAGTTGACTCTAAAACTACCTGATCTTTCAAGTCATTCTGTGTATTCTCATTATGCACATTCATTGTTTCACAACTCTCCTGTTCCCAACACACAATAAATGGATCATTTCAGAGTGATACACAGATTGCAGCAGCCATATCACACTTGCAGCAGAAAACCCTCCCTACTCATCCATACCCACATATTTATGTGTGCACACGCACACATACACACATTTATATATTAATTTGTTTACACACAAGTTATGTACATGTATGCAGACACACATATTTACACATTGCACAGGCATACCTACTCCATATTTTACCTACAAAGGTGTTTGTTCACAATACAAATTCTGTAATGGTACATAACAGCCTAAACAGAGTAATTTCTAAATATTAACTCACAAGAAAATCAGCAAAGACATTATTATTTGGAGTATAGAAGTAGGAAAGGAGTAGGCTCAAAGACACACAGGAAAACAACCTAGGGTATGCAGCCCTGAAAATAATTGAGTAGGGATTTTTTACCAAAGCAAAGAAAATATGCTTAACACCAGAAAAGAAAAAATTACAGAGACTGCTTTGTGATACAAACCACCCCTTATATGCACCCTAAATGCCAATTAAGTTCCTTGTTCACTTTTAGACTGGGATTTCTGCAAAAACATTTTTTGTCTCGGTTTGGACCTGACCCCCTGCACAGGGAGCAATTTCACTACTCAGGATGACCACCATAAATCACAGAGTCACATGATGCTGTAGGAGAAGGCCAAAGGAGAACAGTCAGACTAGGCATCCCACATACATCACTAGGACTGTTTGGAAAACAGTGACTTAATTTAATATCTGTCTGCATATTAATGAAGAAAAAACTTTCTAGTACTCATTGACATTAAAAAAAAAAAAAAAAACAGACGGGGCCCTGTATACTTTTGTCACTTGTGGCAAGAGATTCAGGGCTGCTCTGCATGGTCAGGAAATGGGGCTGGTTGCCCACCCTCTCTCTAGGCTTAGTCCTCACAGCCAGAGGGAACAGAGCCTCTTCCTGCTCCTCAAAAAAACCACAAAGCTGTTTCAGTTTTGACAAAAGCAAAGTACCATAATCTTTCTTATTGTTCTATCTATAAGTTCCTTCCAGTGCTGCATGAAGGAAGACTTCTCATTCACTGGACTTTGGACTAGACTTATATACATAGGAATAAAAGACAAAACCATAATCCCACCAAGATCTAAAACACTTGGCCTCTTGCTCTCTGCAAAGACAGGTCTCATCTATCAAAAGCAGCCATTTATATTACCCAGAACAAACTTGGGCCAGTGGGAATTCTTGCAGGCTTGCATCGATGCAGCAATGAAGAGATTAAACATACTTCAGTGAAGTAACTATAAGACCTCCAAAAAGTCTGATTTCTCCGGTGTTTTCTTAGAAAATTCCAGTGAGGTGATCTCTCTGGAATATAAACTAAAGAATAAAAACTGCAGTTTCATAAGACCTCCTCTGAACCTTAACTGTAGAAGCCAAAAAAAGGAAACGAGTAATCTTAAAGTGTAAAAACAATGTTATGGTTAATTAAAAAGAAAAAAATCTTCTCCATCCTCAAATAACTTTGAAACTTTATTTTATTTTTTTGCAGTGTGCAGTAGACCTTCCTCACAGGAGACCCAGGTTGGCCAATTATAACAAGAATAGGAACGTTTTAACATTTTATGTTCTCATAAATCAGAAAGTTTGGTGTGCTGTCAAACTACTATGAATCACCAAGCTTTCTGGCTGAAAAGAGCTTTCAAGAGCCTCAGACTTACCTCAAATGGGACTATAAATCTGTTCATGCATCATTTGTATGGAAAATTTCCTCACATAAAACAAGTGATCAGAATAACCCCCATTCTGCCATCACAAACTTGGTGCATTTAAAATGAAAAGCAAACATCACCATTGGCAGGCAAATCTAGGAAGCCTTGTTTCATGGAAGTTTTGACCCAATGCTTTCCACATTTCTATACTCTCTATGGGTTCTACAAAACTTTTCCCATCATGGGGCATGCAAGGGGCCCTCATCTACTCTGACCACCATCACCTAGTCTCATGAAACGAATGGGAATTCGTTATTTTTGTAACTTTGATCTCTAATCAAATAATCTTTAAATCAATCAAGTCACAAGTTAATTGAGAGTGAAAAAGGCATTCTAGCAGATGCAGCATAACTGAACAACTTTCAGTTAGTTTTTAGGGGGGCTTTAGAGACCCAAATGAAAGCATTGTCTTCATTTAACCAAAACACAAAGAAATGAGGGATTACAGCCTGAGCTGACATTGTACACTCAATTCACCAGGTTTGCTTAAGAAGCCCATGTTTCAAAAAAAATCTCCTGGTTCCAGTCTCACACTGCAAATAGTAAATAGCTGAACCCACACAATTTCATTTACTCCTCCCTTGCCTTTTAGATCAATCACAGAATATTCTTTCCCATTCCTGCACAACCAGCTGACCTCTGCTGCCAGCTTTGAACAGCATCAGCCACAGATCCAGCAGACAAAGGAAAAGAGTCCCCATTAGCAGAGCAGCATCACAGTGCGCCTTATGGACCTGGTCACAACATACCCGAGAGTCACTCTGCAAAGCAAAGAAGGGAAAATCTCAGCACACACAGCAGCAAAATATTGGGTCTGTCATCAAGGTAAAATGAGACCTTTTCTAATTTATGGAAACCAGCCCACAAGTTTCATTTACCAGTATTGCTGATCTTCTACCTGCCCCTTTGACCCTTGCACCTCTACTCCAATCCAACTTCTGCTGCACCTCTGTTTGCCTGGGGAAAGCTTTGCACTTGCATCTAAAGCCTCAGCCTTGGCCACATGGCAGCCACCAGGACGAAGCTCCTTTCGCCACTTGCCAACAAGTGAGAGAATTGACAGCGCCTAAGAAAAGGAAACCTGATGCAGAAATTTCTGTGTGCACCGTGTCCCAAAGGTGACTATGACGGAGTTTCAGCCTGATAAAAAAGTCACTTTTCTTGAGTCTCCACAAACTTAGTTCATGAGGTTAGACCATAATCATGACACTCAGCATGGCAATTTTCCTCACTGGGCCTTGCTTCTTCCCCAACTTGTTGTTCTGGTTTGGTATTTTTTAACCACAGTAAGTTCAATATATCTCCTTTAAAGGGCAGTGATTTGAAACAACTTGTGTGATATCCTGCTCGTTAGTGCTCTTTAAGTAACACAGTGTGCACAGTGAGCTTAATTATGAGGCAGTGTGTTGTCATCATATTTCAAAAGTCTCGTACCTTCTCAGTGATTTCTCAGCTCCTCACAGCACTGGCTTCTTCTTCACAGCACAACCAACAAACCCCAACACACTTCTCAATTAGGTAACCCACTCTTTTGTAGCACTCTTCTTATTGGATACAGCTGTGGCCTGTTAAGGGCAGGCTTGTTCTTAATCTTTGGTGATTAGTACAGCTGCAACTCCTCAGGTGTGAGACTTCCTTCTGCACTTTTTCTTACATTCTATCCCTCCACAGCAGTGCCGAGAAATTAATTTTTTTTTAAAAGCACTATATCTTAAAAATTAAAATGGTATGTTTAACTGGCAAATTGAATTTTAAAAATGTGAGTTATTAACTGAAGAAGTCATGCACCATATAATAGTCTCAAGGATAATGGCTCTATTATTTTTTTTTAATCCATATGTTGTTAGCCTTGCATCAGCTAATAAACTAAAATAAATAGCAAGATTATCATAACCATTATTGGCTTTTCCTAACAAGGAAAGAGTATCTGCAAAAATAAAATGCACAAACAAGGAAGAAGAGCATCAGTGTAAGAAGAGCATCAGAGCGCACACTTGGAGCTGACAGCTACTGCTACAAAGAAACTGATCTGTATGAGCATCTATGACATTCTAGCCTCAAAAAAGTCAGCCAGGCTTCAAGAGAAAAACAGACCATGTAATAAGATGTGAAGAAGACCTGAACAGCATACCAGGATGAGAGATCCTCATGAACAGAACAGAGGTGACTCTGTGGGCCACTCACAGAGGACAAAAGATCTTCTGGTTCTGAAAAAGAATTTTGTCTGGTTTAGGGTTTTCTTGGGTTTTCTTCAGGAAAAGAGACTGAGTAATCTTTGTTTTCAGAGCTGAACATCTTGACTTCCCTGAGCTCCACAGGAAAAGAATCATTTATTGCAGAATGTCTTTAGAGGGAGAGTCACAAACTCATTACAAGAAGAAATACCTCTATCACATCACTGTCTGTAAATTAATGGTAAAAGGTGCTACTCGTGTTATGGGGAGAAAAAAAAAAAATAATAAAGTCAAACCAAGAAAACACTACAATACCTTAAAAAAATTTAAAAAAAAAAAAAAAGGAAAAAAGAATCAAAATCCAGCAAGGCCTCCATGAAATAGAAATCCCTCCAGGTCCAATAAGACATTGAAAGTCTCTTTAAAGAAAACAGTTGTGGTCAGAAGTGTGACAAAATCTCTGAATTGCCTTGCCCATAGAGTGCATTGAGAGGACAAAACAACAGCTTGGCTCATATCAAGACAGCACACTATACAGAACAGAGATAAAAATTGAAGTACATAATCTATATTTGTCTACTGATATCAATCAGAATCCCAAAAAGGAAATGCGTTTGGTTAAAGTACACTAAGTTCCCCTTTTATGAAAATAAAAAGAAAAACTGTTCCTATAACACTATAGTATAGCATTATTTGTAAGCTCTTCAAATAGTAATAACACATTTCAAGGAAATATGACTTTTACTGCCTTCCCCTCTCATAAAACCAGTAGAGATCTTATTGCTTACTTTGTTCTTAATAAAGCAAAGCTGGTAAACATATCAGAATCATTAAATACATTAAGGATGTGCAATTCTGTCCAAATTTACCTTAAATTTCTCACAGAAAAACATGGAAAGAATCTGCTCCTATACTTCCAGTGTCAGATTTTAATAAATTGTTTCCCCTCTGTGCGTGCTCACATTTTATTAAAACATATATGGAAAATAGTGAAAATATTCAGAGTAACAAAATTTCCTTTGTTGATGAATCATTGCAAGCAAAATCAAATCTGTTATTAGCCATCAGACTCTCAATGGTGTGATGAATGCTTGGGATTTATATGGCACTTTGCATCTTCAGAACACTATAATTATTTGTGTGCTGTGTGGCACAGTTTTCATACAAGGCTCTTTTAATGTCCAACCAGATATTAATTCTAATGGCTGCTTTCCCAAGCTGGCATAATATGGTGAAACTCCAGGCATATCAAACATACATGAAGAAAAGATTCATACTGAATGCTGCAGCACCAGAAAAAATGCCTTGATGTTTTTTGTTTGCTTGATGGTTTTGATTAAAACCTTTAAAAGTGCTTTAAGGTTTGGGATTTTTTTAACAAGATAAAGCTCCAGAGGGAGCCCATGCACTAAAGAATATATACATAAAGTATCTTCCAGACTAATACTAAAACTGCATGAAGAAATTTCTTCAAATTGATGTTTCAAGCCTATCATTATTAGGGATTTGTAAATTTCAACTCTATGGAATAATCTTCCAAAGAATTTTTACATAGCAAGGCCTGTTTTGATTTGTTTGGTGTACATATGCCAACAAATACAAAGCCTCTTCAATGGAAGCAATCTCCATTTGATATCAGAAATAATATGATTTTGCCTAAAATTCAGAAGAGTTCAAGATAGTCCATGGTTAGTTATTCATAGAAGATGAGACACCTGAAGGAAACAGTAAAATTACAGTAAGATCATGGAATAATTTAGGTTGGAGAAGACATTTTAAATCATCAAGTCAAACCATAAATCACACATTGCCAAGGCTGCCACTAAACCATGTCCCATAGTGCCACATCCACATGTCTTCTAAATACTCCAGGGATCATGACTCAACCGCTTCCCTGGGCAACCTGTTCCAATACTTGGGAACCCTTTCCATCAAGACATTTTTCCTCATATCCAATCTAAACTTCCCCTGGTGCAACATGAGGCCATTTCCTCTTGTCCTATTGATTGTTACATGGGAAAACGGGTCACCCCCCACCTGGCAGCAGCCTCCTTTCATGGAATTGTACAAAGCAGTGAGATCTCTCCTGAGCCCCTTTTCTCCAGGGTGAGACCCAGCCCCTTGTCATTAACCTTGTGCTCCAGACCCTTCCCCAGCTCCTTCTCTGCACATGCTCCAGCACCTCAATGTCTCTCTTGTTTTTTTCAGCCCAAAACTGAGCACTGGACTTGAGGTGTGGCCTCACCAGTGCTGAGCACAGGGGGACAGTCACTGCCCTGGTCCTGCTGGCCCCACTATTGCTGATACAAGCCGGGATCTCATTGGCCTTTTTGGCCACCTGGGCACGCAATGGCTCATGATCAGATAGCTGTCAGCCAGCACCACCAGGTTCTTTTCCACATGGCAGTTTTCCAGCCACTCTTCCCCCAGCCTGTAGCACTTCATGGGGTTGTTGTGACTCCTGTGCAGAACCTGGCACTTGGCCATGCTGGTCCGAATACAATGGGCCTTGTCCCATTGATCCAGCCTGTCTAGATTCCTCCAGAGAGCCTTCCTGCCCTCCAGCAGATCAGCACTCCTACCCCATTTGGTCTCGCCTGTGAACTTGCTGAGTTGATCCCCTTGTCCAGATCATGGACAAGGATATTAAACAGAACTGGCCCCAAAAACTGAGCACTAGTAAACTTCTCTTTTTTAGAGACTATCAGCTGGATTTTTTGGTCAAGCAGGACTTAGCTTTTATAAACCCATCTTCTGTCTGGCTCTCAGCCCCTGGTCCTGAGCCTCCAGCACATGCCTTGTGATGCCACTCAAGATGACCTGCTCCATAACCTTCCCCAGAACTGAGATTGGGCTGTCAGGTCTGTAGATCCCCAAGTTCTCCTTCCAGCCCTTCTTGTAGGTAGGCATCACATTTGCTAACTTCCATTCAATTGTGACCTCCCTGGTTAGCCAGAACGGCTGATAAATAAAGGAAAGTGTCTCAGTAAGCACTACTGACAATTCCCTCAGTACCTGTCATTGGACCTCCTGCCCCACAGATTTGTGTGTGCCTAGGGCCTGCAGCAGGTTACTGACCATTGTATTACGGAAACTTCATTGTGTTCTCTGTCCCTGCCTGCTAACTCTGGGGACTGGATGCCCAGAAAACAATTGGTCTAGATATTAAAGACTGTGGCAAAGAAGGCATTAAGTACCTCAGCCTTTTCCTAAGCCTTTGCCACTATGTGTCCCTTACATTCTATAAAGAATTATGATTCTCCCTAGGCTTCTTTT
The DNA here is from genome assembly GCF_963513975.1 of Fringilla coelebs. NCBI lineage: Eukaryota > Metazoa > Chordata > Aves > Passeriformes > Fringillidae > Fringilla > Fringilla coelebs. The sequence goes on along the minus strand of NC_140028.1, from coordinate 104,357,275 downwards.
GTTGCTAATCTAATTACTGAAACATTTCTGATTGTCTTCTACGTCAGCAGCTGGATTAAGCTCTCATTTGGCTTTGGTCCCTCTGATTTTCTCCCTGTATAATTTCACAATATCCTCATAGGTTTTCTGAGTGGCCTGCCCCTTCTTCCAGAGGTCATAAAATCTCTTCTATTTTTTTTCCCTGAGTTCCAGACAAAGCTCTCTGTTCAACCAGAATGATCTTGTTTCCCACTGGCTTCTCTTTTGGCACATAGGGGCTGGGCTCCCTGCTCCTACCACTTTAAAATTTCCTACCTGGACTCCTTTGCCCTTCCGTCCCAAGGGACTTTGTCAACCACTTTTCTAAGCAGGTTGAAGTCTGCCCCCTGGAAGTCAAAGGTTGCAGTTCTGCTTATCCCTCTCCTTACTTCTCCAAGAGCTAAAAGTTCTATCATTTCATGACCACTGTGCCCAATGTGGCCTTCTACTAGCAACACATCCCCCACAAGTCCTTCTCTGCTCACGCACAGGTCCAGCAGGGCACCTTCCCCACCTGCTCCCTCACCAGCTGTGCCAGGAACCTCCTAGACTGTTTCCTCTCTGTTGTGTTACATTTCCAGCAGACATTTGGAAAGTTGAAGTACCCAATAAGAACAAGGACCAATGACTGTGAGATTTGTCCCAGCTGCTTCTAGAATATTTCCTCTGCCTCTTCCGCCTGGGCAGGCTGTCTGTAACAGCTTCTCACCAGGATATCCTGCAGCCTTCCCTCTCATTCTTATCCATGAGCACTCGACCTGTTTTCCCACTCTTTTTTCTCTTTTCTTTTCCTGAGAGTGAGAATGTTTGCCAAGATTAAGAGGATGATTATGGTAATGCAAATTGGTGGGGAGTTGTTCAAGGGTTTATTTTGGTGAAGTTTATTTTGGTTTGGTTTTGTGGGGAAGATAGGTTTGGGGTTTTTTTTTCTCCCAGATTTAGAATTAATATAAAGCAGGTTTATCTCATTGCACGTTTGCTGAAAACCAAATTATGTAACAGTTTATAGTAGGAAGAAAGAGAGAGAAAGAAGAGAGGAAAAAGCTGGAGACAGTGAAAACTTGCCCCAGACTACATCAGGGAGATAATCACGAAGAGAAATGTAGTTACTGCCTGCAGACCCCAGCCTGAGCATTACTGATTCTACTGAGATTTCTGGCTCCTCTGCTTAAAATTACCCACTATTATTTTGATTTGGCTATAAACTGCAAACTCTTTGTGCAACTGGACTTAAAATCTACAATCCTATACAATCAGATTCTCTTCCCACTATTAAATGTTCTTCCAGCCTTAAACACTCCTGTGGACTTCAGTTTTATAGGCATTGCAGGATATCAGCCAGCTGGGGTAATAGTAATATTTCCCCCAAACAACACGGATTTTTAAATGTCGTGCTTTTGGTAAGGAGCAGAAACACAAAAACATACTGACAAATGGAAATAATTCCATTGCTCTGTTTTGTTTCCCATAGCCACTAAGAAAAAGAAAAAGCTACCTGAGTGAAGAATGGAAATATTTGCTGTTTGACAGAGGAAGCATTATTAAAATGCACTGAAGCTGAAATAACAGCTAAACTCTTTCAAGAATAATTCTCATCAACCCATATCACAAGCGCTGCATTTATAATGCAGGTAAAGTGTTTATAAAATCCATTTAATTTCAAGGCACATCTTATAACGTGTGGCCATTACCATTAAAAAAATATCCCCCAGAACATCTCACAAGATGAGAGGAGGCAGAATAGCATATCAATGTATCTCCAGTAACCAGAAGGTATTTAGTCCTGCCAGCAGTGCTCCAACATAACCATAATTTCTCTGCTCACTTGCACAGAAACTCTCACAACATCTGCTCAGAATTTTTTTCCAACAAAATAGTTTTCCATGAGAAGTTACTGGCTAAAAAAATGTGAGCTGTTCATGGAACTGTGGTGCTTGCAGATAATTCCAGGCAAATTTCTTCTTGACCTTCAGCACAACAGCACTGAGGATTACTTAGGTTCCCTGGATTTTTTGGCTGAATGGCAGTGGAGCTGCTCTAAAGTCAGAGTCAGATCTGTAGGCTGGTATGAAAACATATTCTGTCAGGGGACTGTCTCAGAGGCATAGGCACTCCTGGGAGTCCAGTTCCCCAGGGGTCCCAGAGATAGAAAACAACTCTGTGTTCCACAGGATAAAACGTCATCACACATCTGAATCGAGGGACATGTCAGCCAGGAAAGATTTTTCTGTTACTCCAAAATATCATTCATTGGGAAAAAAAAATGGCTAGCACAGAAAGATAGGTAACTAAGATGCAAAATGTTTTTCAAAGTTAGATTCAATTGTTTAAAATAATGTCAAACTTTAAACATTTCATTTTGAAGTGTTTGGGTTTTTTTTTTTTCCAGAACTTCTCATTTCAGAAGAAATTTTTACATCTCAATGGTTTACTTTGATTTATAATGTAATGCTACATTTTACTAGAGAACTTCCCACTGGATGAGTATTCATCTAGTTAAATTTGTCAGAATCCTAAAATGCCAGCTTACCTCAGAACTCACTGCATTGTTTCAGAAATTAACATGGCAATGGTAATTAGCACTGGTAATTGCAAAGTGGCAGTAGTAATTAAACCACCAAAAGAGTAGGCTGCATATCAGGAAATATTTTTCAACAAGCAAGTCTATTATATTTTGAAGCATGTGTCCCAAGACAAGTAACAAAAGCCCCACTACTTAGATCAATTAAGTGAGACAAAGCACTTTGAAAATACACTGTGGGGAACAATCCCCTGCCAGCCAAGCAGATGGACAAGATGATCTTTTAGGTTCTTTTAAATCTCCAAAATCTGGGGGACAAACCAGAGCTGCCATGGGGAGCAGGGATGCCAACAGGCATACCCTGCCTTCCCAAACTCCCATTAACCTGAAGAGGAATCTTGAGCAGGAGCAGGACTGTGCCTGTGCAGCAGTGACTGGAGCTCCTGCAGATGTCCAGGGTACTTCTGAACCACCTTGCTTGCTTGGGACTGGCTAACAAAGTCTGGCAAGGCATAACCCAAACCAAAAACTCTCCCCAAAACTAGCAAAGACTCCTCTAACAACTCTGCTGTTCCTAAGGACCAAAGCAGCTGCTTCAGCAATTGCCTGGCTCTGTCTGTAAAGGCTGTAGAGGAACTATTTTGTGAAGAGCTTTGCAGCCAGAGGCTCAGCACATGCTGGGTCCCCCCTCGTGCCTATCCAACAGGAGATGAGATCATCACCCCAATATTTAAAGCCTGAAGGGGTACAAAAAACAGACTTCAAAGCTCCAGCCTTCAAGCCTGTCATCCCTGCAGCAAGCAATACAGGAGGCCAGTTCAGGCCTCTTGGGATGATTTCAGCTTTCTTTATTTCAGTGCAGCATCTACCACATCATCTGCACACCTCTACAGGTGCTGTGGGAACATCAAAAAACTTTTTATGAAACTTTTAGTCTAGAATCACTTAATCTCATAGCAACAGATTGTATTCATGGGTTTGCATAAAGGAGAGGAAATGCTCTGCAATTTGATATTCCCTAAATCCATGTCATTTACATGTCTTTATTCACAGTCTACTTCTTCTCCTCATTTTATTTTTTTATGGCCTACACTACTATCAATAAAACCAAAACCCCTGGCCTTTATTTGTCTTTCTTCCATTCTTCCAAACGCCAGAGGAAATTTCTTAGTCAAAAAAATAACCTGTTTCTTGCCTTTTTTTTTTAATTTCTCATGATTTCTGAACACCTGCTCTTTATGTCATACTGCAAAACACTAGGCAATTAAAAACTTACAGAACCAGGGCAAAAACAAAGCTTGTCCACGTACAGGGAATTATACATTAGACAGTAATAGCTCCACTTGCAGCCACAAGTAAATTGTTAATTTATGTGTGTATTCAGTGCTAAACTACAAAAGCCAAAAATTACTGGGATTTTTATGTTTAGACTTTAAACTCTAAGTGAAAAAAATATCAAAATATAAGTACCCATGGCAACCTTAATTTTATTCATCTTGCCCTGTGATGCAGCTCTTGTTCAGTGATTTCACATTCCTGAGTAAACCTGCATCTCTCAGATGATGTAAAGCAAGGTTAAAGAATTCTAAAAACTAATAAAATCCTTCAGCATACTTGTAAGTGTGCTGGAGGCATTTAAATGCACATTTTGAAGAAAAAAAAATTATTGCATTAATTTTTGAAAGGAAATAAATGCAAACTGCTATCAAAGTATTTTCAACTCATCTCTTTTACTCTTAGTATATCCTTTTCCACATTTTCCTCAGCCTCTGAGTACGAGAAATAAGTAACACAATACTCATTTTACCTTTTAGTGTTTAGTTTCTGCTTCTTTGCTTATGGTCCAATGAGAGATGAAAAATTACATTTACAATGTTTGTTTGGGGGGGCTTTCCTTATTTTTCCTCCCTGGGATGTTTCTATAATTATTTTTGTAGACAAGTGCACTTTTGTATGACAATGTTTAAGATAAGTAGAGTCATCCTGTAAAATTTCCAGGCAGTTTAGCATGTGTTTTTAGCATAACACTCTAATAATAGGATGCTTATAGACTCACACTGTCTGTCCAGTAAATGTGTAAATTAGCAGGTCTTCCCTCATCTTCAGAGCTCAATGTCTAATTTCATCCAAATTTAAAAGACAAGGGCATAAGCCTCCAATATAATTTAGTTCCTACAAGTTTAATGGAAAAATGAGCAGGCTAGAAGAAGACAGACATGAATTAATGTGACCATGACATCCCAGAAGGGGGGCAAGTGGAGCTGAGCCATCTCCCATTCTGTCACAGCAACAAGGTCGCATTCACACACTGGATATGCAAAGCTGCAGGTTAGCCAGGGGGCTATTGCAGCAGTGGGGAAAGGAATTACGAATCATTGTCTATTTTCTCAATGGGATTGTACTTTAATGCTCCTGACAAGGTTTACCAGCCAGATCTCATCATTTTCTCCCAAAAATGTGCTGCTTCTGAGAAATTAATGCTGTGGCCTGCAAACTTCCCACCTAAAGGGTGTTTTACAGGTTGGAAGGATTCAAGTAGTCTTGCAATTAAGGGCAGAAGTAATTAGATTTTTAAAAGTAGCCAGTTAATGAACTTTGAAAAGGGGCTGCAGGGGTCCAGGTTGAGGAGCTGATGCAGCGTTCAGCCTGGCTGGCCCTGGTGTCAGTGGGAGGAGAACGACTGCTGGGAGCACTTTCTGCACACCCTGAACAAAGTGTATTATCTTTAGCAGAGACTCATCTCTTTACGCTGTGAAGGTGATGCAACTGTCTCTCATGAATACAGTGGAGTCCAGCAATGGGTTTTGGTGGGCTACATAGCACACTGGGAAGTCTCTTGGTTCTGTTCATGTTGCCCCAAGCCAGAAGGTACCAGAGCTCCAAACCTCAGAGAGTCCCAGTCATCTCTTACAGGCAGCCTAGTTCCATCACCCTTCAGGTCATGCCTTGACACTTGATGCTGTCACAGCATAAAACCTAGTAGTTTCTGAATCAAGAAGGACCATCTATTTTGCTTCAAGCCCATGGAACAAAAAAATAGAAGACCCTGCTCAAAATCCCCCCCAGAATTTCTAGAATCACAGCATACTTCCTCTGGTTGCTCTGCACAGGCAACACACAAGCATTAATACAAGATCCTTGCCTAAAGTAATGGAGAACTATAATCAAATGCCATTCACTCTCTTGCCCTTTCTTAAAAGCAAACAAAAAAAACTCCACAAAAACAACAACAGCAAAGAGCACTACCTTATCCTTTTTATCAGAAGTTAACAGGATGCTCTTTTCTCTCCTCTTACTGAAATGTAAAATAATACATTATTAACTTTGGTAACAGTAAAATATACTAACAGTAAATAAAATACTACTCATGACAACTTTGGCTACAATCCAGGAATTGCAACTGAATAGGATTCCTTGGCTACATGATGCTCCACAAAACTCAATCCCAGTTTGAGGTCTATAGCAGCATTGCTGCTCAAAGAGCACTTAGGCGGACTGTTTCCTTCAGACAAAAAATATCTGATACTGAAATGTTTCTGGATGAGAGCTTATGCAAGTAAAGAATTTTCAGTTCTTCACAGTGTATCAACAGATCTCACCTATGTTTATATTTTGCCACTTCTCCACTCTGCAGTTTAGGCTGAAAGTTCTGTTGGTGCTCCAGGACACTACATAATAAACCTAGAATAGAATAAATCTAATATATCAGACAGAGAACGAGACCATGGAGTACACAAAGAGAAAGCCATTCCCCTTACCTCAGAGCCATTTAGTGATTCTGAGTTTGTAAGTAGCCATGCTATCTTCTAAGAGATCTACCAGTAGAAAGCATTACAAAGTAAATTCTGTGTACTCAGCCACACTTCTTTCTCTCTCTTGCTAACTACATGAGGCCAGGAATGCCTTCCCCATCCCTCACAGAGCTCTAGCTGATGCATAAGGAACTCATAAGTTTGCTCACTTCAAGCATTAGAGATTGACTCCATTGGTTCTAGATAAAGGTGAAAAACAGGCTCAGAGCTGTAAGGCTTCCATGGAGGTCCCATGGGATGTGTCACTAGAGAAATTGGTGCGTGGGGACATGGTGCTGGATAGCAAAGCAAGAAGCACAGGAACCCTGTTCAATGTGTGAAGGGAAGTATCTGCCCAAATTCTTTCAGCTGGGTGGTTTGCTGAGAGAGTGTAAGGCAGAGTGTGAAGGGAAGCAGCAAGGAGAAATGCAAACAATCAGAACCAGGATAGGAAGCAGAGTGTTAAGCTGAACAGCATTTCAGAGTGAAACCCTCACTTCCCTTTGTGCTTTCCTCAGCCATGCTCAGAGATTGTCCATCAGCTACAGATTGTCTCAGGAAGAGGAAAGTGAGACCTCTCTGGACATGCAATAAAACATGATTATCCCACAAGAGACAGAGCCTGTGATTCTCCAGCAAACATCTCAGTTCTGACTATTAGGAGGTTTATCAGATTCAGCTCTCACAGGAGCAGCACCATTCACATAAGCAGCAGTCACAATCCTCCGAGCCATTTTTCCTCCCATTTGGAACAGGCCATGTCCTGGGCTTTGGAACAAGCTGAGCTCTCTCCCAAAGCCGCCTGAGAGAGGGAAGCTCATGCACCTTCTCCAGCGCCCATACAGCTGTCCCACAGAGCTGTGTCACAGAGCACAGCTTTAGCAGGGAGCATGGCTGGGGCACGTTCCCCAAAGCTCTGACAGGGGAAGCGCTGCGTGCACAGAGCGATCTCCTGTCACAGACATATTTTATGAAAAATCCTTTTACTAGGATCTTTTCTCCTGAGAAGCTGAAAGGCCTCAGAAACAAAATGTAAACAATAATTAGCTGCTGCTGTGGAATGTCTCATGTGGTTGTTTTTAATTAATAGCCAATCACAGTCCAGCTGTCTCAGACTCTCTGGTCAGTCACAAGATTTTATTATCACTCCATTCCTTTCCTTTCTAGCCTTCTGATGAAACCCTTTCTTCTATTCTTTAGTATAGTTCTAATTTATCATTTTCTTTTAAGATAATATATATCATAAAATAATAAATCAGCCTTCTGAAACATGTCTTCCCTCACCCTGGGACCCCTGCGAACACCACCCCGATGTCCTGCAGGCGAGGCAGTGCTCAAGGGGGCCGCCCTGATTAAACCGGGCTGCTCTGCTCACGAGTCCTCTGTGCACACTCTGGGTTATGGCTGTTAGAGCTGCAGCAGGGTGACATGAATTGCCTTTTATCTAATTGGAAAACACCCACAGAGTTTAGAAGTACTCATTTAGATAGGCAAATCAATAAAGGAAATGGTAAGCATGAGAATACAGCGCAACTATAGAGCCTGTGTGGGTCCTGTATGCTTTTGCTTAATAAAGATTAACTCTTGCCAGTTTGCTGAAATACCCAGACCCTGATAATAGCAGAACTGGTAGATTCTACCCTATAATGGCAAGGAGTAGCTTGCCCTTATGCATACACGTCAAGGCAAGAGAATAAACCTTTTGTTAATGAGGTTAGAAAATCAGAAGGTGTTGCAGAGAAGGCAGAAGAGAGGAAAAATCTCCCTTAATTGTAACAGTCATGAAGCTGGCAATCAGATTTCTGTTGAAAGAGGGGGAAAAAGCAAAACCTGAACACAACAAAAGCAGCAGCTGTATTTCTATAGAGGTCTGCTGCTATAAGACAAATTGCAAAGAAGGAAAAGAGCAGCAAAGTAAGCCCAGCTTCTGAACTTTCAACTTTTCTTGTCCTTTTACTTCCACACTCATCAGTGACTGCACAAATGCCCACCCACAGTCATGCAAAAATAAAATCTGTTCTTTTAAAATTACTATTAAGAGCAATTATTTAGTTGCTAAAAACCCGTACATGTCTCAAGAAAAAGAAAATTAAAAAAAAAAAAAAAAAAAACAGCAAAGTCCACACAATTCTTACAGTTGCTTAGTTCAGGATTAGTTTTGTTTTTCTTATTTCTCTTTGACATTCCTTCCCCTAAATCTCAAATCACTTTCACAACAGGCTTACACTGAGTAGCTTCAGGCAGCCGAGAAAATAAAAATCCTGTTTAGCAATGTAAGTATCTCTCTTCTCACTGTTGCTAATAGGAGTTCTGTGCATAAATCACAGCATGCACCAAAGGGAGAACAGATCTTGAAGCCCTCGACTATCTTCACCCACTGCTTGATTCTCTTCTCATTTACACTAACATATCGGCCTCAGGGGGAGCTCTTCTGACATGTCTCAGTGTAAGCCTGAGGAAAAGACGGCCCCTGCCATGACAATAGAGAATTTGGCATCTTAGCCTGCTGGCAAAGGTCAGAAGGAACGTTCTGAGTAATAGAGGTTGACTCATAATGGCTCCACAGAAACCAAAGGCAGGGGATAGGTTAGGACTCATGTTCCAAATTCAGCAAAATCCTTCCCTCGCATCCACCTGCCGGCCCTTCCACATATATTTTACAGAAGTACACAGAACCCAGTATTTCCTTGCTGGGGTAACAACTGTTTAGAGAAAGGTGTTGGAAGAAGTTGACAGGGGTGACAATCGCCCTGTGTGAACCACTCACTGAATGACTGAAGGTGAGTCTGCCTAGCAACTTCTAATGGCCATTGCTATTGGGGTTAGAAAGCTCTCCTCTGTTTCAAGAAAAAAATATTGCCAGCAAGATTTTAGGTAAGTTCTTTTATATATAGCAGCTGCAGTTCTTTCGTTCATGTTTCCTTTCAAGCTAACATGATATTTATCAACATAAATGAGTAAAAACCAAACAGATCCTTTTAAAAAGTACTTTCATTTGCATTTATGTTCAGTTAGAAAAGGAAATGTTTACTAAAGTGAATGGATTTTTTTTATTAGTTTCTTTTACTCTTATTGACAAAGGGTATTTTAATAAGGATTTTATCTCCTCTTGCTTGATTCCACACTAAAGTCATGATCCTGTACTTTGGACATCCGTCTGTTGCCATGGAAATCATCATAATATCACAAAAAATACAGTATTATGACTTCACTGCAGGATCAAGGACAGAGAAAAAGACAGGCTGTATAGGATCAAGTCCTTAAGCAGCAATAGCCTTAGTTATTAACACAAAGAAAGAGAACAATTTTGAAAAATACATCAGAGGCAAATTCACATATGTTTTGCAAAGTTCAAAGAATATTTTCCCTAGAAGGCAAATGCCTTTTGAAACAGTAATTTCAAAGAGATCCCGAGTGCCTAGTTTCTGTCCTTCCAATCTGTAATCCCCCTCACCATTTGAAACATGCCCTTTCTGTGAATAAATTCTGGTCATTTTTCATTTCATCCCTTCCCAATGCCCATTCAGGACCTCCTTGCCAAGTCTGCAGTCCCATTTCGGTAGTGAAAGGGCTCATACTTAATTCAAAAGAACTCTCTCAACTGAACACAGTCATTTAGTTCAGGTGGTTTGGGCGGTGGGGTGAGGTGGCATGTTCCAAATCCAACCCCAAAATGGAATTTACATGTGGCTAGCATAACATGCAGAACCTGGTAAGCTCTCTCCAAGCCTATAAATATACACTTTCAGACACTCAGTGTCCCCCAAGACTGCATTTTGCCTCTTAAGAGGTAAAATGAACTCTCCGGTTCATTTTCAACCTCTGCTGTAGCACTTCCCTGTGCTGGTTAAGAACAAGACAGGCTTTAATAATCCAGCAATAGAAGGCTTTCTTAAGAGATGGCCAGGCCAGTTTCAACAGTTACACACAAATCAAAGGTGCAAATTTTGAGCCCTTAACCTGTACAAATCAGTTAAACCTGAAGGTTCATCCAGGACTCTCCATATCCCAGTAGGGATGTGTGAATGAATTAAAACTTGGAGGTTTTGATACTTCAAAAACTTAAATAGCTCAATGGGTCCTGCATGATGGTGGGTGCCACCACATCCTGTTGATGTAATTTCTGACAGCAGCAGCAATCTTACAAGAATAATAGCTACAGACACACTTTAAGAAAATCCAGAAGACAATTGTGGCCTTAACAATTTCCTTTCAGGACATACTTGTTTTCATGTGCTCTGTTCCAGTGATCATTTTAGGAGGTTGCCTAAAGCTGAAGAAGAAGAGAACTGGTGCTGCTGCAGAATTCAACTTTAGACTTTGAGCTTTAACGAGCATGACCTTCTCCCAAAACCTGCCAGGCTTGGCAGCTCTCTGAGAGCTCCTTTCCACACACCAACATCAAACAGTTTCTCCCTGCAACTCTGTCTCAGGAAGAAAATAGGATTTGCAATAGTCACAGACAGTACAAAAGGTGCTGGAAGAAATATTAGAGAAAGAGAAAAGAAAGCCGTGGTTGAGATAAGACTGTTCTCTTCATGGGTTCTCTCATTTTCTGTTGGATGAAAAACTTATCGTCTTTCTGAACATCAACATGCACACACCATAAACTTGTGATTGCTTATGAATTTACATGTATACAATTTGAGTTTCTCAACATTACTAAATCTTCCCAGTGAGAAAGCCTAGAGCATCTGTAGTACATACCAAAAGACTATTCATTCCCATGAAGAATTCGCTGGGTTTTTGCCTCCAGATGTGTTTTAAGCTGCTGTGAAGCCTCAGAATTCAGCAGATTAATGTGCTCCAAATGTCACTTGATAAAGGGCACTGCTGCCAATGGTTCATTCACACTGCACAGATTGAATTACCTAAATGAAGTACCCTCCAAGAAAAGCACATTTCTTTTGGTTAGGAATTTTTTTGAAATTGCATTTTTAGGTTGTTTTTTTAAAAAAACAAAACTCTACTTCAGTTTATATTTTTTTCTTTCTCTTTGAAATTAATCTCTCTAGCTGTTTTATTTTAGAAAACACCTGGAACAAGACTATTATTGCAAAGAGGCAATTATGAAATTGGAAATATAACTATGATACTTATTTCTTTAATTACAGATATAAATAGGGACTATAATGCAGAAATTGCTTATAGTCATCTTCCTGAATTGTGTTGGAAGAAAACTGCAGAATCTGCTGCTTATCTAATTCCAAGGAGACTAAGATAAACTAAGATAAAAGAAAGAGGCAGCTACATCTACTATTGAGTTCTGCCTGAAAATTTGGCCTGACCTTTCCCTGTCATAGCCTTGCTAGTGCACTCAGAGAAAAAATGGTGAGGGTTCTAGCAAATTGTTGAAATCAAACAACAATATTGCAGCTCTGACTGTAGAAAGCAGGACTTCTCTGATAGTGGAGTAAGCAAAGCAGGATTAAGTCACAATAACAGCCCGTATCCTTTGCCAGAAGTCTTAGTCATTTGCCTTTTCAAGCTGGGAAAGTTAATCCTCTGTTGAAATGTCTACAGATAAAATAGAGGCAGCACCATTTGATGGAGAGAAGTTAGTGAATGAAAGGAAATTGACAGTGGAGGTTTTTAAGAGAAGGGAGGCTGAGACTGTCTCAGGAATAAAATGGTTACATGGGACTAAAGTGTCTCTCAGGGCTTCTCCTGACCCTATGGCAGTCATAAAGCCTGTGCTTTAGGGCACCCATGCCAACACTGCCCAGTGCAAGGCAGAGAGATGGCAGCAACAGCAATAACCAGAACAAAATGTAGTTATTCACCATCCCTGCTCAGAGCCCTTCATTATTTTAGTTGGCCATGGTGACAGCTATAATTAGGCACTCTTAGCACAGCATGTTACCTTTCAGAAACCAAGGCACTTCCCCACATTCCCGCCCCGAGAGCCATGTCAAGGGGCAACTTCCACAACTGCTGCCTGCTGACCCTCTCTGACATGATTTGATCATTCTCTGTTATTGATCTCAGCTCTTTTTCCCATCCGTGCCTCCCAAACCACCTGCCAAGTAATAAAAATCTGCATCAAAATGCACAGCACACAGGGTGCTGTGAGCCAGCAGCAGCATTTGTCTTACAGACCTGGAAACCTGACAGTGTCAATAGGGGCCAGTTATCACAGTGTTGTTTGATCTTTCTGCTGAAGTTGTAAATAACTTCCATGGGTAGCCAAATGGGGATAAAAATGGAGAATCTGCCACAATAGCTATAAAAACAAGGTGCTGCTGTGTCAGTGGCAGCAGACAGAGTTAAGCAAGATAAGCAGCCCCTGCTGCCCACAGACCTCTAAAGACTCCCTGAATTTAAAAGAAAAGTATAGGATGATAGGTTTTTCTTGCACCACCATTAATTACATCTTTTCCTTTTACTGCATTGCTGTCCATCAAGCAGTGTGCTTCAAGACAAGCCCAACACAAACATCTCTAAATGGCTCGATGAAGCCTTGTAAGGATATGTGACATTTCAATGCCAGTCTCACGCAGGAAAATTTTATATCCCTTTGCTTTCCAAAGCACCTCCAAACCCCATATGCCAGAGGAAACAAATGTACCCACTGAGTGAGGTTAACAGTACTTTTGTTTTGAGATTTACCTCTTTTCTTACTCCCTTCCTCCACCACAATGTGAAACTCCAAAATGTGCCTTGTGTGGCTATATATCTGAGTTCCACATTGCTTCCTAAAACCCTATCGTGCCAGGTTTACGCTGAAAAGTCTGTGTAGCAACCCAGCACACTACTAAAATAAAGGCAATGAAGACCTAGAGCTAATGCCACATGCCATGCCAAAGAGATGAAGGTTACAGACCTGATTCTGTCTCAAAGCTTTTCCATTCCTGTTCCAGCTCTGCAGCCCTGAATGAGGACTTAGAACAACTCACAAGAGCAATAAAACAGAAAACAAGTCAGGCAAGTAAAAGAAGGGGGGCAAGAGGAATAAAAGCACTGACAACAGCTGTTCTTCAGTGTTCTCAGATTTAAGCAGGTCTCAAGTATGGAAATTCAAATAAAAATCAACAGCAACAATGAAATAAACTATATTTCAAAAATAAACTTTTTCACTTAGGTCCAACAGGACCATTCAGCCTCTGAGCAAAATCAGAACTCCAAATACATTATGTTAATCCTCATTCCATTAAAAATCTTTCCTGTAATTGTGCCTGCTTCATCACTGGGTGTTCATCAAACATTGTTCAGCGTTCAGTGAGAGGACAATACTTTCTGAATTTCCTGAAGTTTTCTAAATTACAAAAAGTATCAACCCATTTCTGCTGTTATCACAGACTAAAAGATATCTCAGGACATCTTTGATTCCATTTTCCTACCTTGGAAGGCTCTAGTACCTTTCAACGATGAGCTTTAATGTCCCAGGTAGAACAATTTCCTTACAGTCTCTTTATTTTCAGCAAGACACATTGAAATTAAACCTAGAATATTATCATATTGTTATGGCAAATATATTGGCTGGCAAAGAGAAAATGCACATACAAGGCTTTCATTTCACCTCAAAAGGACAGGTATTGACAGAGATAGAAGCCTGTCTTAGTGAATGAGGCTTTTGAAGGCACACAGGAAATTATTCAGTCCTTTCACTCTATTTTTTTGCATAATGGTAATCCCTTTCCAATAACACCAAACTGAGATATGGGTGCAAGATGAGGGCTGGGGACCAAACCCTTATTTCATCTCCTAGGTGAACTATACCTCAACAATTACCTTTAAAGTGCCAGCAATATTGCTGCAGCCAGGGAATCTACAGTTTTTTTCCTTATTAAATAATTCAAACCTACAGCAGATTTTTTCCCCTTGCTGTCACAATCAAGCTCTTTTCATAAACATTAAACATATCTAACATATTTAAGAGTTAACGTATAAATATTATACACTAAAAACATCTACTTAAAAATGTTTCCATCCAGTTTTTCAAGGCTTTATATCAGGAGATTTTTTATGCATTTTCTTCTCTCAGATGTGTAAATGGTGCATATGTAAATAGATGATAATATATTTTTAATAGACAGGAAAAAACTTGGAGCTTTTGATTTAAAAAGAAATAGAAAAAGATGGAAGCAGACATATATACAGAAAAATTTAATTTGCTATTTTAGTATATCACAGAATAATTTGACACAGACTAAGAATTTTTTAGATCTGCTCATCTATGCCATTCTTCAGTCTTAATGAGGTACAAAGATAATATTCCAAACTTGTCCCCCCATTATTTAAGCATTTTTATATTTTTCTCCTTCTCTCTGAACTATTACTGTGCAGATATAAATGGATTTGCAGCACTAGAGCTAAGGAGCCGGTTCTCCTCTCCTTTATACCCAGTAAAACAAGGCATAACTCCAATGAGAACACCTCTAAAATTGACTAAATTGTACCAAACACATTCCTAGTCTCAAGGCAACATTTTTCTCTTGAAAAACAATAAACCCCCAAACTTATCTAACAATTTCAAATGGGTAGTTTATGAGATCTGGCACTTTGGGGGCTGGAGGAAATATTATTTTAATGAATTGAATTTATGGAAGCACTTAGGTTGGATCATTACTCTCAGAGCTATAATGCTTAACTGGAAATGGTGATTTAAAGCTAGATTTGCTCCTAAAAAGTAGAGTTTTTCTCCTGAATGTAGGTGCCTCCTTTCAAAGTTATAACCCAGGAGATTTCACTCAATTGCAGCCTTTCTCTGGAAGCAGTTAAACTCATTTAGCACTTCCTTTTTTAAGTGAAAGCTGTCACATGCCTTAACACGTTTTTCCAAGACTGCCCAGGACACCAGTGGCAGCCAGGTCTGGCCTGATGGAAACCCAGACTGGAGCAAGAGCAGCTACAAGAATCTGCACCCTTGGCTCTTCTTTTTTGGGTCCCTCTTTAGGGAGAAGGTATTCAAAACCTTTTTTCCAAAAGGAGCATCCCAGCCACCCTTATGGAGGGAAGGCACACGCTGGTTTGACTCTCAGAGCTGCAATGTCGTGCAGGAAGGGGTTTGAGCAGGAGGAAGAAGAGCAGCAAGTGCACCACAGCTCTGAAACTGGAGAGGACAGTCCCTCAGTGAAGAGGGCCAGGATTCAAGTCTCTGCCCTGTCCTTCCACAGAAGCAGCTATAAGATACATTTTTTTCAACATTTTGGGGTAGTTGTATCCAAATCTGTGCCTGCGCTCATGAAGTGTCCCTCTACCTGATAATAGTTACAAGCACAGGTGGAAGGCTCTCCATGCAGTATCAAGGGTCAGCAGGCATAGAGGACCACCTCACCTTCTCATCCAGATTGTTGCTCACATGCAGCAGAGGAGCTTTTTCCAGTTCATACTCTTGTGCAGCACTCCATGTTACAAGAAGCTTTTAAATCAATAAAACCCCAGGGATAAGGGAGGATTCCAGAACACAGACTAAAATGCCATGGAAATGAACTAAAGCAATTTGTGATTTTCATTCCTTTTTTTTCCCCTCTCACAATCTGCCCCCTACAGAAGATTATCATGATCTTCTTACATAAATTAAACAAAGTAGCATAGGCCACTGCAGTATCATCCAAGACTGATAACTTGTCTATTGTTTACAAATTCTTCTAATATAGATGATTTCAGTAACTGCACCTTCAAGCAAATACTAGACACATACTACACCCCATCACATTACTGTTTTACCAGAAGTCCTTTGATAAGATAATCTCTTCTGTCCATTGTGTTAGAAACTGTTCCCTGACATTATTCATGCCAAAGATAAGAGACATTGCTGGTTTCCTTACCTTTTCCTTCTGAGCTGTTTTATGGCTCATACTACCAGTGTTGATTACAAACACAGAAATGTTGTGCTGACACCTGCATTCAAAGTGGACCCCTAAAGAATACAAAGGTATTACTTCACATACAACTACAGTCTAGGACAGTTCCTATACTGCAGTCACTCCAGTAATAGTGTATTACACCCAGCTGAGATTCACAGCCAAGCCAATATTAGCAGAAGATTTACTCAGTCACTTACTTGTGCGTGGACACACACACAAAGTTCTTCCAACTTTTTTTTAATAACAACTTTTCCATTTCAGGCATTTTGCAAAACCATTAAGCCTTTTTCTTTAAAGTGATATTTCTGACACCAGCTGACAAGATGGAACAAAAAGTTTAAGTTGCTGTTCTATCCTTAATCTGAGGCATTGTGGTGAGGATGAGGCACTGACTGGATAACTGCATCTGCAGGTTTGCCATGTATCTTGCAGCTTTAGGCAGAAAGCAGTGAACCCTAGGTACAAGGGCTTATTATGAAACCGATGTGTGGGAATGTGTAAGTTGTTATCCTTCTGTCATCTATTTCATAGAATTCATTTCTGTTATCTATATAGTTGGAAGGAGGTCCAAAAGGTAAAGATGCGTATTGCCAGCAGTGCTGTGCATCATTACTAGACTCCCAGACTGATGGTGTTAGTGCAGCCTATGGAACTTCTTAATTTGTGACAAAACCTTCAAGCTAATTACACAAGTTTTTTTTTGTCTTTGTTAATTTTTCAAAGCCTATCCTAATAGTGTTTCATAATGCAAACCAAGGGGACTAAATTTTCTGTCTTTTGTATAATTTGGTTCCCTTAAATTTGCTAATTCTGCTGAATTCTTCCAGTAACTGCCTCACTATTTACCACGCAGCAGAGGTCTGATACCTTCCCTACAGAGACAAGTAGCTTTGCCTTCTCCTTCAGGCTCTTCTTGCTCCTCCAAATTATTCTGATAGATATAGACCTCAATCCATGCTAATTATGCAGAGCTTCTCTTACAAAGTGCAGTTCCCATGGCAACAGCATTGGGCAAACAGGTGCGTGGAAAGCTGTGATATATTAAAAGACAGCTACCCTCTGCCTCTGCGATGAAGATTGCCATTTGCAGGGTTTATTTATAGCAGGTAGTAATTAATCCATGTGAATCTCATTTCATTGAGAAGGAAAAAAAATGAAAAGTGCACAGAATTATTAGCAAGAGTCCTAATTATCCTCATACCATGGATTCTGGAAGTTTTGTCGCCATTGGATAATGCAAACATGGACTTGTTGAATTATCATTTGTGTGGAGATGTCAATATTAGAAACGCTACACCATTGCCTGGCAAACACCTTCCCATTCTCCCCCAGCAGAGCTGGAACTTGCATTAATGTTGGCAAAGTAGTGCTGGAGCAACAAAATATAGACATGGCTCTGACCAAAAAAATGGAGATTTTGGCTTTTCTTGGGAGGCCATAACACTGATGTAACTGGGAATCAAATGTATGGTACAAGCCTCCAAACCCTTTGCCAGGAATGACCCAGCAGGTTTTAGCTCTGGTACCAGCTCTCTCAGTGGCCTGAAGCAAGCCTCTCAACCTCTCCTTCTCTGCTCTGACTCTGTTAGTACCTGTCTTTTTGGGACTAAAAGCAAATGGTCTGAAAATACTTCAAAGATGAAAAATTGGACATTGTGCTGCAAAGTAGGATAGGCTTTGCATTTAAAAAAAAAAAAAAAAACCTTCACATAGTAGATTCATCTCTGTCTCATTCAGCCTTGTGTTTCTGAGCTCCTTCAGGAACATAGGTAAGCTTAGGAAAGCAAAACTAAACTGGTCAGTTGTGATTCATACTGCAATGCAATATTAGTATTTTACGTATTTCTTGGCTCTTAGCTATGTCTCACTTCTTACTCCTTATTTTTCTTTTTCATGCCTGTGATCATAGTTGCTGGACAACATTCCAGATTTTAAAAAAGACAATGATAGAAAATGAACACTTGATCATCAAAATAGACTTCCAAAAAAAAAAAAATCAATACATGTCTTAGATGAAAGCATACAGTTTGGAGTTTAAGATTGAGAAGGTGGAGAAAAGATCCCCAGTTACTGTTTTGAACACCTCTAGGAACATTTTTATATAAAAATCTTTCAGCCATTATTACTGCAAAACCTACATATTTTTCCACTGCTCTGTTTTTGGGGTTTTTTTCCTAAAATGGAAAGCAACTGGGAAAGTTAAATGACCAGCAGATATGGGTCAGATCATCCACAGACAGCACAGCCTGAGCTACTCCTTAAGTCCTTAAGTCTTAGGGCATTCTCAAACCATCAGAATAACAGAACTACAGATGACAACAATTAGCAGGTGGACAGCACTGAGAATGCTTTCCTCAGCCTTCCACTCCTAAGTGAGAATTTAGGGAGTACAACAGCCTGGAAATGTCTGGACTCGCTAAGCATTCCCCTGTAAACACAAGCTCCAGAAAGCCCAGGGGCAATGACTGAACACCCTTTGCAGCAAGACTTGCCAGTGCTAAGGATGATTTTCCACAACAGCACAGCAGTACTGGGGCCATGGGGTCTGAATTTGGCACAGTTTAGAGGACTTCTTCTTGACTTGGATGGAGTCACTGCCTATTATCCTTTGAAGTTTATCAGCTCTGGTGTTGGAGACACTGCGTATCATTTCAGCATTCATGCAAAGCAACCTTAGTCAAGATTTGATGTGACCTACAGTCCAAGGCAGCACCTTGTTCTTGCTTTATCAGATTCAGGTTAGAGTGTCACAGCCAGCAGCTAAACTTGTAATTCTAAGAGAAAGCAGAAATCATGAAGGGGTAGTAATTATTCATTTCCTGAACAGACCCAGTTACATCAGAATATGAAAAACGAAAGCTGCATAGGTATGCACCTAACCTGCTGGGAAATCCTCCCATGATAAAATTCTTCTCATGAATATAAATATTTCACAGAAATGGGTTTTACACATGTTTTGAAACCTGATATAAATCAGTCTGCTCTGATTCAGGCCTAGCTCAGGGGACGAGCACTACATGCTGCGCCCTTGGAGAAGGCCCTGCAAGGCTTCGTGAGGTGGTGATGTTGGCAAGTATGGGGCAGTAGAGAGAGCATAAATTTAGCTTTTGAGAGGCTTAATTGCATTTTCCTGACTCTTGTGCTAATTACTACATATTAGACCACCATTCTATCAGATTTGATGTATATATTTATTGAAATTCATTTGCCATGTATCCATTTTAGCCTAAAAACATGAACCCAGAGCAATGCAGGGGAATTAATTATTCTTGCAAACCAGAGTAATTTTTGCAGCAAGGTCTGCTTGTTATGACTTTCCAGCTGCTGAGGATCTCAGCATTGTTCTCTAACAGATACAGCACCACAAGACCAGGGACAGCTGGAGAATGGGACACAGCAGCCACAGCTGCTTTTTACACCCAGGGTGCATCAGGGACTCAGAACAGGCTGCAGATACCTTTTATACATGATGTGCATTCGTTAAATTTCTGCTAAAGTGGAAAATTGCAGCTGGAAACTGCAAGCAGACTTCAGCCCTATTTTAGTGTGTGAGCAGGAGAGAGAAGGTCGAGCATCTCACCAGCCTCTCAGATCTTCTGGTTGTGGAAAGGCTCAACTCAGGCCAATTTTTTTTGGTGTTCTCTGCCTCAAGAGCCTGACCAAAGGTCCTAGGTCTGAACTCTCCTGCTTTCACAAACCCTTTATTTTCCAGGGATCTGTGGCAGAACATGGAGGCTAGCTTAGCATTGAAAGCCCACACCTACTGCATGTTAACATGTAACATCTTAATTTTATCAGTTCCAGCCATATTTCTTGACTCATCCTTCAAAACTGCCTCTTGTACCATCAAGCCCACCAGCAGCTTCCAGCAAGGAGGAAAAGAGGCTAGTAGCAGCTTCCAAAGAGTGCTCCAGCACATGCTTGCACCCTAAAACAAGCTGTATGGAGATCTCAGCTAAAAAGCACTCTTTGATAATTTTTCCAGGGTGCTCCTTACTCTTATGCCCATTAGACTTCACGATGTAGTCTGGATTGTAGTGAGGCAGCAGCCTCTCCCAGCAGGACCCTTCTCTTACAGAGAGATCCGTTTGTATAGATCAACCTCAGTACAAATTATGGTTAATAATAATGGATACTTCAGCCCTGATGGAGTTATGATGATCTAAGGACATAAAAATACAAAGTTTGAATGGAAAGAGGAAATTGGGTTTTTTGTTGTTCTTTTTTATTTTTTTCTTAAGACTGAGAGACTAAGATAAACGGAAAAGCAGACAGCCCCTTGTATACCCAGGAGCTTGCCTACTTTCTCCATCCCATCCTTAGTTTAATAAAAGATTGCACTTGCTTTCCTAATAATTGTGTCTAATGTCAAGAGAGTTAAGGTCACAGTTAAACTCTATTTGAGCAGGATTTTAAATCAAAGCATGCAAACTTAGTACTCTTTACTGTGAGAGATCCCTTGTATCCTTAAAGAAATGTGGACTGCATGGGCCACAGAAATCATTTAGAAATAGCTACTAGATTTTTTTCTCTCCTAGCAAAGTTGGAAATATTAAAAAGCCATGAATGGCTTCTACTAAGTCATCTTCTTTTCACATCAAGCAAATGAAATTGTCCACTTTGAATGCTTTTCCAAGGTCTCCACTCCGAGAAAACAACAAATTGTTCTAACCTAAGGAGACTCTAATGACGCCTTACAGCAAATTCACATTCTGCTCATGAATTATATCTTGCCTTTTTATAGGTCCTGTCATGTTACTGCATTCAGAGGACAACAGGAAAACTCTCTTTTCCACTTATGCTGATTCCAAAGGTCTGACTGCTCATAGAAACACTCACACGTATAATGCTGGATCAAAAATTGTCACAGGCTGATTGGCATAGTGAAAGAAAAATAGATAGTAAAGAAAAAACTGAACCACTTCAATAGTCCACCATCAGTGGACAGTGTATGGCTGTAAAATGAACTAGAATAGAGTTCAAACTAAACACTTAGATCTCCCAGTCTGTGGAAAATTTGTTATAACCATCCAGCAAACACCCAGAGTGGTAAGGAAGAAGTAGGAGTCTCGTCAATGGCATTAAGGTAATACAAGAAACTGTGTTTATGAAAATATTCAGAGTCTACCTGTGTGATTGTCTATACAATTAATCTTGATCTTATTTCATGCTAACTCCATCATTCAGCCAAGCCTGCAAAGAGTTTCTCTCCACCTCCCCCAGTACATTTAGAAGAAAAGTTCATTTTATTTCTGTCCTTCCCCCAATTTCAGAAGGAAACTTCTCCTTTATTCAGAGAACACATATTTTGATTTGGTAATTCCAACATCATGGCCTTTGTCAAAACTGTGATCTTTTTATCTGGGAAAAAGCATACCAGGATGTATCTGGGGCCAGGCATTAGTGACACCTAGGTGACCATGGAGTTTGTTGTCAAATGAGACCAGTCTGTTGACCCCCAGATGAGATGTGGTACCACAGCAGCACTCTTCCAGAGCTTCAAAGCAAACAGCAAAGCAGCAAAACCTTTGGTGAGAAGGACAGAGGTGTTGTCAAACACAGACTCTGAATACATGCAGAGACAGCAGGAAAGTTGCCTATCTAAAATGCTTTATAGGCTTATTTTTTGATAAGTCTCATCCTCCACCTGCCTTTTAGATCACTGCAAAGCATAGCCAGCTGTTGTTCCAGCTTTCCTGGGGTCTGGAGGCAGCTCTTGTTGAAAAGAATAGATGCTCCTCAGGAGGATCTCTGCCCCACCTGGAAATTCTTACCCAAATAGTATCTGTGTGCCATGCACCCTGAATGACCTAAGTTATGCTAGTTCAGACAAAGAAAAAGGAGAGAAAATAAGACTGATTCAAATTTCAATAGTGTTCGCAACCACGAAGGCCTGCTGGTCCTAAAAGAAACAACTAAGAGAAAAAATAAGTGCACAAATATCTCAGGAGCTATAATTATCAAAATGTGAAAGATTAAATATCCTGAAAATTTATTAAGTGAGAGACTGTATTTACCTTTTCTTTTAATGTTGACACACCGTATACTTCAAGAGAAGAGCTGAGAATTCTTGTGTGATTTAGGCCCATCATGTTAATTATAATTGGTCTGTCAAAGATTTAAAATGCCTAAGTGATAGGTTTTGAAAATATATCAACAGCAGGGCACTAAGCATAGTTCTGCAAAGCTGAGAAAACAAGCTCTAATAAAGGGGAGCCTGTTTACTAGATAAAATCAGTTACAGTACCTAGAGCTCCCACCTGAGCTCAGCACTGTGTGTGAGAGGGAAAGGCAATAACCTCCAATCAAAAAATATTTCCAGTTTTTCGAGCACTTCCTGTATCAATTTCCAGAAAATACAGGGGTACCTTCTCTCCACTATTCAAACAAATTTATCAGAGGAGGCTTCCTTAAATATGCACATAATTCCAAGTACATTCAAACTCCAGCACCAGCTCTCTTTTATTCTGTATTTCAGATAAAACCTCTATTAGCATGGAATTGCAGCAGTATAGTGATGGCAAAAACACTATAGCAATATTATAATAATCAAACAAGAATTGTAAATCTAAGGAAATTCCAATTTCAGTTTAAACTGAAAAGAAATTCAAGCAAAATATGATGCATGGAAATTTTTTATGAAGTCACACAGTACAATTGCTTCCTCTTTGAAAGGTATAATGATACCATTCAGAGTGCTGTATAATTAAAAAGTCCCACTAATTTTCAAAACACCTGACACCTGAAGGGGTTGTTTGTTTTGGAGGACTTTATGTGAGATGAGAAATGCTGCCTTTTTTTTCTTTTTTTTTCTGATTCCTTATGCAACTAGTCCAAACTAAAGTTTCAGATATTTCCAGGATTTTTGACTATTTAGGTCTGTTTCACATTTGGCTGCGTCTAGAATTTCAGCATTTTGAGTGCTTTGTTCTGGATGTTACAGTCTCCTAAAGGCATTTATTGGCATTCAGAACCAACATTACCTGCTAGTTTATTGCTTTTAGAAAATTAATTTTTTTGTACATGCTTTCCTTGCCACACCAGAAGACTGTGAGATGACACTTTTCCATGCAAGGGCTGTGCTTTCCACAGCCCAGGGCAGCACCTACAGCTAGCCAAATTCCAGCCACAACTGCACAGGGAATAGAGAGCAGCAGCCCCAGCAGCACCCAAACCAACCCACCCAAGCCCAAGAGATGCAGAAGGGAGGCTCCTTCTCCCCATGCCACAGCAACCACTTGTGAACTCTGTGTTTAAAGGCAATAGGAGCAAAGCACAGCATCAAGCTCTCATTAATATACAAGAGAGTGAGGATCCCTTGCTTGTTGTGCAGTACATCTGTTCTGCCAGTGTCAACCAGCCATGCAGATGAGAGCCTGCAGAGAGTGCACAGCATTGCTGGGATCACTTGAAGTAGAGCCATTGGCTGCCATGGGACAGTGACAGTCCATAGTGACCCACTTTTCACTCCTTTTTACTCATGGGCCACTTGATTTATTGCTGCACTCCAGGGAAACCCAGTTCTACATTCAGCCAGCATTTTGGGGAGATCTCTTGCATCTTTCATATGCAACAAGCATTAGTTCAAAACTCAGCCTTAACAGCAGAGTCACAACTAGCTGCTGCCTCACTTCACTGCAGGCATAAAATTACCCAAGTGCCTTTCAAACCCAAACTTCTCTAACTTGCATTCCTGACCTGTTCCTCCTCAGTTCTGACCTCATCCAAAATAGTTCCCCTTAGCCACAGGATATTAATTTCTCTCTTTATCCTGTTCAATTGGATGTGTTTTACATGCTGTTACTGCTGCTTAGTCTCATCTTCTGTCACCACTCATCTCCCTCTCCCCATATTTTTTTTAGGTCATCGTCATGTTGCCAGCATTAAGGAAATATTTTGGATATGGAATAAATTCATGCACTGGCCTGTGCTAACATGTACTTTTTCAAGACAAAACTACCAGAATAGCTCTTCTGGGGGTAAATTTGGTTCTTTAATCTCCATTCTTTCATCATTTTCCTTAGTATACACTCCTGCCGGGAGCAGCTCCAAGTGAAGACAGGACAATAACTGGCTTAAATAATGCCTTCAATTCCTTGGAATTTTGCGTGTTGAGAAATAAATAAAACCTGAAATAACCAACAGGGGGAAACCTGTTCTTACTTGCCCTACTCTATTTTTGGGACCACTGTTTGAATAGCCCAGAAATGTACATACAAGTTCTTTTCAGAAGTGTGTAAATTTCCATTAAATTCTACTGAGAAGCTTTTCCAGATAAATCTTCCACAGAGAATGAACTTGAAGAACAAGCATTTCCATTTCCTTCCTCACCTCATTAATTAATGTGGGACTATTGGCTGACTCCCACATACAGATCTGCCGCTGAGCAGTTTCTCCAGGCTGTTCTGCATATCAAGGCTACTGCCACACATTACCAAATGCTTTCCACTTGTCTAGATTTTTTTCTAATCACTGAAAGAGGGATAAGAGTATCCTAAATTGACCTTTTCCCTAATTTGAGAGTCGCTCAATTCAGTGGCCAACCCCTACACAGCCCAAGAAGACTTTTTACATAGAGTAGTAAAAACAAAAGTTCACATCTTCCTTCCTCTGCATTCAGTGTTCAAGAATTGAGACCTTGAATCAACTTTTTTACAACCTATCTACAATCTTAAAGCATCTCTAGTACCCTCAAGCAGGAATACTTTCTGGAGGAAAAGTTTTCCTCTACCCCACTTGTCTCAGATACCTTGTTTATCTAACAGCTGGATACTTGAGAAATAGTACCTTTTTTCCCACAAACATTCCTCATCCTCTTCCTTGTCCTGTATTTCCTTCTTTTCATGTTCTCAGAGGCACAGCAGACAAAAAAATATTAGAGTCAGTAATAATTTTTCCTAAGAAGGCAGCTTTGGTTATCCCAGAATTGTTTCTAAATTCAAAACTTGAACATTTTTTGTAGGACTATTACATTTTCTCCAATAGTCAGGGAAAACACTTTGAGGTTAGGTTGGAGTGTCTATTCTGACCTTAGGGGATTTAACCCATGTTTTAGTCCACGTCTCTGTCCCCTGCCACAGTGCCTGATCAATCTCAAGCAGTCAAGCCCAGTGAGTCTGTGCACCAGTCACCCTGCAGGCAGCTATCTCCTGATTTTCACATATTCTGCCTGAATAGTGATGGCACCACCAGGAGGAAAAGCCCCCTGCCCGCTCAAATCGTGTTTCACACAGAAATGTGCTCTTTTGTTTGGGACAACAATGTCAAACCAGTTCTTTCCTTTTTTTACAGGATATTGAGTGCTCTTAAAATTAAGGACTAAAATATTTTAATTCATGTTATGATGCAATTAGAATATTTTATATGGAAACAATCCATGTTAATGAGCATAATCTCATATTCCTAATAAGGGAATTAACATGTCAGACAATTGTTACCTCTCACTTTATAGTGGAGAGCTTTGCAGCAGCGATGGACTGTCAGGAACAATACACATGTTCAGTTAGAGCCTCAGAGGACATCTGTTTGCAGACTTCACATAGTTTTGGGGGACTGAGATTTTACTAAAAGTGTGCAAGCCTCTATGTTTGCAGATTTGAACTATGACTTTGAAATTGATACTTGCTGTTTTACTAGAGTCAAGTGGACCTAAAAAATGCCTACTCAGTAAATATTAAAAAGAAATAAACACATTAACAGGCCTATTTTCCATAAAGTTCAGAACTGGAAAAAGATTCAGCTTATGTTGTGTAAATCTCCAACTAGAAATTAAAATATCTGGACTTGGTTTAATTACATCCTAATGTGATCCCCAATAGGACTCAGTAACCCATAGGGTTTAATAACCTCAGCTCATTTAATGGCCTCTCATTACATTAGTGTGACAAACCAAGAGCTAGGTTTAAGAACCTAAAACTGTATGCTTCCTCCTGGGTTTTCCCATATGTTCACCATCTTTAGCTCAGGCTCCCAGGATACTCCTGCCAAGTCCTGTACCATGTTCCTAGCAGAACAGGAAAAATATCATCTTCCACTCAAATTTATCTAGTCTTTGTAGAAGAGGGGGGGAAATTAATTTAATACTACAAAGCAATACTCTGGATATCTATTAAGATTCAGCCTTATCTCTGGAAGAAAAATTAACTAGAACTCCTCATCTGGACTCAACAATAGGTCAGAAAATGTGATAGGGCTGACACCTGAGGCTGAATTGTTTTGTAGTATGAATAGCAGTCTAAATAGAGATCACTTCCAAATCTGACACTAAAAAATCAGGCAGCAGAAAGAGTCTTCAGAGTAAAAAAGGCCTTCAGAGATCACATAACCTGACCCCTGCTCCAAGCAGCACTAATCTGCTCAAGGGTTACAGCAAAAGGCCCATTTGACCAAACACTGGAACAGCCACCCCCTTCCTATGGGTTATATAAACTCAGAAGTTTTAATTTTCACATGTCACTTTTCATACAAGTACAGCATTTTAAAACACATAGGGGCTTGGCACTCAAAACCATGAATTGTGAAGTCTGGGCTTGCAGAAGAGCCCAGCCCTTTTGAAGGGCAGAGCTAGAGGCTGGTAGGAGAAGGCACCCTGCTGCAGGAGCCACTCTCCGCTGACACAGCAGGTGGGACACACACCCCCAAACTTCAGTGTCTGATGACTGCAACAGCCACCTACTATCCCTCTAAAATCAGTGGAAAGAAGCCTCTCAGGCATGGTTTATCTGACCTATTTTGGTGCTCCTTTAGGAAGGCAGGAATTACACTCCAGGATCTGTTGACTGTCCTGAGTTGATCTCCACCAACTGTAAGGAAAACTCAGTTGTAGGCAGATGAATCCTGCTTTTACTCATTGCAGACTTTTTGAGCTAGGAATAATGTGCACATGTGAACAAAGTAAGGCCAGATTGTACATTTCAAAGCAAGTACTACCAAAGGGAGGCTGGAAAGGGATGGGAATAGCTAAAGCATTATTCTACAGAGAAAAAAAAAAAAAATATATATATATATCCCTGTCCAAAAGACTATCTGAAGAAGCAAATATTTCTCAGAGATTCTTCCAAGTGCAATTTCTGGATCATCAAGCATCTGCCCCCTTCAGCAGCAAGCACAAATACAGATTGGCATTCTACTAACTCTGCCACTCACAGGAATTAACCAAGTTCCCTCTGCTTTTGCTCTGCTCAATACTTTCAGGAAAAATGCAGCAACATGTGCTCCTTAATTGCTTTGCTATAATGTGTTAAAAGTAAAGTTAATTCTTATGGGCCCGAAACAGTGTGGCTAGGAGGGCCTTTTCTCCCATTGATTAATATCACTCAGTACAGGGCTCTAAGTCCTGGTGTGGCCACACTCACCCAACAGTGCAGCTGCCTTCATGTACCACTATGGAAGAATCCTGATAAAATTTCTATTCTGTACTTAATTACAAACTGTATGAAACAAAAAGATAACAATTCTTTTGATTCCCACCCATAAAACACTGAAAACTACTGTTAAATTAGTGAAACAACCCAGAAGTTAATGAACTGAGTGCTAATGTTGTCAGGTGATGGTGTTTTTCCCCCTGATCTTTTTAACTGTACCTGTAAAAATAACCATAAAGAAAAGGACCTTTCCATAGTTCAAGGCCTGAAAAAACATTAGAATTGACCAACATCTCCACTGGAAAAGCATGCAAAATATTTTGTTCTTGTTGGAAATCTCAATGGTAAGAGAAGGTTGACTCAGAGCAGTACAGAGGGTATTCCCTAAGCAAAACTTCTGACTTTCAGGAGCTGTTGTTATGCCTGGTCAGGCTGTGAACAAAGGCAACTGTTAATCCCAGGTATTACCAACAGACAGAATGCTTATACCTCACTACATAACACAGCTACTAATGCTAAACTCTGTTTAGGACCACAAAGGCAAGGTTACCAAAAAAGCCTAGAGCTGAACAGCCCCCAAACTTTAAGGCTAAAAACTGGGATTTGAAGACTCATTCCTTATTCTAATGAAATGAAAGGGAAAAACTCCAGGTCCAGATAGCTCAGATCTGATACAGGATTAATGAAGACTGGAATTTAACATCTCAGGCATCTGTTTAATTTAACAAAATCAGAGGTGAAACATACATATCTGTGAATCTACCCAAAGGAGTTACTACTTGAAATTACTCTGCCCTATATCATAAGTCAAAAAAGACAAACTTCTGATCATGGAAAGGCCCAGATAAGAAACAAATGTTTATTGGTGCTACTGGAGTCATTTATGCATATAAACCTGGTCAAATACACTGCTGAATTATAACCATATCTTGTAAAAAAAAAACTAATTCCTCAGCTGTGCAAAAATGAACTACTGCTTGGGCTAACAAATGAACATTTATATGTGCAGCAATAGCATCTGAATTATGTTGTTGTCAAGTTCTCTTTAATTCAGGAGAATCTGATAACCTCATCAGATCTTGCTGCTGTGACAGCTATCCTTAGACACTAATCTATACAGCATCTGCTAGTGGGGGGGAAATGGCGGTCACACCATCCCTAAAAAATGCAATTTATATATTTCCTATCACATCTGATTTCAAGAAGTCTAAATTTTAAAGAGGAGCTGTTATGTGTTTCAATTAAGAAACAATTTGAGTCAAACAATGAATACACTTGCTCCTGAGGAATTACGTTCTCAGTACATACTTTTTAATGTATCCACAAATTGCATTTTGTGCTCCATGCTATGTTGTTGTGTGCATATAGAAGGTAGCTATGTGCCCACACCCTTGTGGGACATCACAAGCACGATTTCTACCATGCTTAGGAGCACTGCACACAGGCAAATGTCCCTACAAAACATCTTGATGCTTTTATGCCAGTATGACAACTAATTACACCTCCCAGTTTTCCTGATCTCTTTTCCTCTCCTATTTACCCACACTGAGGGCATAATAGTCCTCATATTATTGCTTTAAAGTAGATAATAAATGAATCAGTTTGGGATTCCCTGCAGGTTCTCTTCTTGTACTTGAGCCCTTAGGAGCAGCAAATACCCTTTTGAACCTCCATAAAAGAATAGAATGGTACAAGAGTGAGAGCAGGGATAATTTTTGAGGATGACGAGACACATCTTTTACTTAGGCATCAAGTACATTACAACATAATTTACATTTAGGCCTCTCTATTTAATGGCTCTGTGAGTAAACAAACTGCAGCCAAATACAATTTAAAAGTTGCATCAGCCTCTGGAAAGCCTGTCTAAAAAAGTTTTGTTAATTTATATAGCCTACAAAAGAGCATTTAAAATGCAAGAAGCATATGACTCTAGACATAAGTATACAATGGCTTAATTCAACATAAAGCAGAGCAGGTAGTTGTCATTCTTGAAGTTGTAAGAGCAATTAACCTCCTAGGACAATGATATTAAACTGGTAATAAAGCTGTTTCAACATCAAGCACCCATATTTGACTTTAGAGTAAAGTTTTCTTTTCTGAAGGTGCTTTATGTTTAACCATGCTGCATTTCTGGAGATAGAAGCAACAGTTAAACTAGGCAACTTAATGGGGTTTTTAAATGACCAACTAAAATCAAAGTTTTCATTAAAAATAATGATTGTTCTGAAATTGTGATCTTTGACATTTGTTGTTCACCTCGCTCCTGCTGAGATAAACTCTCTTACAATCTTTTTGTAGGTATTCTTAATACAACATTAACAATAGAGATTATGAGATTGTATGCAAGCATACAATACTTCCTTTGTTAATTTTCTCAACATTTGTGATGTTTTTAATAAAAAGACCAGGTTACCTTTATCTGTAACTGTAGCTAATAACCACACATGACTGCAGCTGATGTGCTGAGAAGCCACCAGCCCCCAGTTACTTTCCCACACAGCCGTGTTTAGGTCAGGACCTGAGCATGGGTGTCTTTCTTGTAAGGATCCTTACAAACATTTCTCTCTTTCATTCCCAAATGGATTCCTCTTAATCAAATGTTGGCAGTCCCAGGCAAAGTTTCTGTGGCTCCCATCTCCAGCTCAAAAGCATCTTGCTTCTCCCTGTTCAGAATCAACAGGCTGGTACAAGCAAAAGGCCACAGCACCGATACAGAGCAGACTCCTTCTCAGTGCCCATCACCCAGACACCCCAAATCTGTTGCACTCCCACCAGCCAGGTGCTCTGTGGGACTTGCCAGAATGCACAGACTTCACTGAAACATTCAAAGTCTGCTCACAAGTGACAAAATTTAATTTTCAAATCTTCAAGCCCTTCAAATTTCCCAACCACTCAGAATACTTTTGTATGTCCTAGGCATTAAGGACTTCTGTTTTTCATTTCCTTGTGAATTTCTTATCTTGTACATTTATTAGGACACTTTGAGCTGTCATCAACAAAATGAGATAAGAGGCTTATGGCATTACTGGTACCTAGAGCATCCCTCTCAGGTGACAGGGCATTTTGCTGAAGTTAGTTAAATTAGGCCATGAAAAGGACATATTTTGCCCTGTTAAATCTATGCAGATTCATAAACGTTTTTTACCTGAGAGGACCCTGAGGCTAAATGGGAGTTTATGCAATTTTCCTTTTGATTCTGCCCACACCTCATTATTGAGAAATGAGCAGGGCATTGATAAAGAGCCATGCTGCTTTTGAATGATGACTTCAGGGATCCTTGTCTCTCCCCACTCCCTCTGTTCATTGCAACATTGTCAAGCTTAATTTAATCCACTTTAAAACTATAGGAACAACTCTCTTTGTTGTAAAGCATAACAAGGGTGTCCCTTTCAAGGACCACACTAGGCTCATAGCTCAGTCTTCAATGGGAGATCAAAAGATATGTGCTGAAAATTAACCAGAACAAACCTTTTCATTATGAGTGGTCACATAAAATTACAAGTGGTTTTGGAAACAAATTATTGGCTTGCCTGGAAACACATATACAACAATTGCAAATTATTACTACTGTTTGGTCAAATAGTAGAACCTATTAAGAATATTTATCCTGACTCCACATGAATTTCCTCTTTCATACAGACTCTATATGCACTACACTAACACTAATCAGGGCTACTCCGTGGTCAATAATATTAAGTTGTGCAACAATAATAAGATGTAAAGTACAAAGAGCATTTTCCCTGCATCGCTTGCATTTGAAGAGCTGTATTTTTCTGGCTGTGAAGGCTGAATCTCTTTGGATAGTTCAGAGAGCTAACACATTGCATTCTACAGTCATAAGTATTTGGTAAACACAGGATAAAAGAAAACGGCATTAGGAGAAAGAACCCATCGCTCTTTTGCAATATAGCCATGGAAGTCTCATATAGCAAATAATCCAGAACAGAACATGGAAACTCTAATTTCATGTTACCTAATCCATGTGATACTTTCAGACAGGCAGACCTGCTGTGGACGTTGTACAGCCTAACAAACTTTTGCTTTGATGCAACTTTACTTTGTGACGGCCTTTATCCTGCACCAGGGCTTCACAAATAAACACATTTGTTACTAGCTGAGCAAACACACACACAAAGAGAAGAAAGGCAGTCCTGATCCAGACAGAAAGTTTCTAGAATTTGGCCACTAAATTTGCAACTCACAGTCAGAGTCCAGCACTGAAATTTCCTGTGCAGTGCAAGCAGCTTCCCTGAGGGAAGCATACAAGGGCAGGTGGGATATTTACCATCAGTCAATAGCACACTCTTAAAAGGGGGATAAAAATGAAATTGCTCAAAATTAAAGTTACCAGCTAAAAACTGACCTAATTCTTCTCCCTCATCCTTATCATCAAGGTTTTACAGCAACCTGAAGCTCTAAACCAACATCTGCACGCAATTCTCCTATATTGCCTCTTCCATGATCCTTTGCTGCTTACTAGCTGCTAAGTTAGCCACAGTGCACTTCCATCTACTTTTCCCCAGTGATTATGTGCAAGTTAAGGACTTGCCTTTCTAATAACTTGGGATTTAAAGGCCATTTGGCGTTTGTGTTTTATTTACAGCAACTGCCTGTCCTTTACTCACTGGTCATCTAATACAAGTGTACCTAATGTAAGGTACTATGCAGAGTTATTATGACTGTGGTTTGAAGATATTACCTAACAAGTGGGCTTTGCTTAGGACGTTCTTTGCTCTACTACCTGCAAGTTTGATTAGAAGATAATGCAGTAGGAAAAGCTTAAATCAACAAAAGAAAGTATACAAGCACATAATTTTGTTTTCACAATGGATATACCTCTCTCAGAACCCATATCTCATCACCATCTGGAAGCAAACAAGTGCAAGCACCAAGGGAGATCAGATTTTGTCAATTGTAAACTAGACAAAGATGCACAGAGAACACTTTTGTACAAAAGCAAACAAATAAGCAAAGGGCAAAGACCACAGATTTCAATAACAAAGCTGATGTGATTTTATGTGCCCTCTCTATGAACTCTATGCAGTGGTGGGCATGCTTGTGTGCGTCTTCCAGAGCACAGGATGCATCAGTCAGAAGAAGGTCACAGGCCCAAATGCGGACAGCCACAGAGCATGGAAAGCACACAGCAAGACTGACACTCTTCCTCAGGCATAAAGGACCCAGAAATCTCAGTTCTAGCAACCACTAGGGTCCTATCAAAATGAAATTATCCAGCGTAGGCACAGCCTGGAAAACGAACCAAGTATTTACATTCTGTTCAGAACAGCAGCCAGAAATGTCTTTCTTTATAAAGAGTGCATTACATGACTTTCAAATGTCCTAGTTCTCTTTTTCAGAGGAAAACCTGAACTAATCAAATCTCCATTCCTGTTTGTTCTTCAACATAGATTTAATTTCATTAGTTGACCAAGGCTTCTTGATGTTAAATATTAATTAAATCTTCCACTCGTTATCTACCTGTTGCACCAGAGTTTTCAACAGATCTTCCTTGGAGCCTCACAAAGGCCAGAATCTACCTCTAAACAGAAGCTATACATCTTATGAAAAGGGAGAGGTTATTCTTTGTACATGCCATATCTGAACTGCATCCTCTGGGAATGGTCACAAGGCTCGCCTGCTCCCTTTAAGTCACAATCTTGTTAAAACACATAACAGGTAATGGCTGAAATGTGTTGTAATGTTCTTTCAGCTTCTGCTTCACAGGGAGAAAAGGGCTGTATTCAGTGAAAATGAATTCCTACTGAATAGTTAAATAAACTCAGACCTGCCCTCAGGGAGTCAGGAGTTCTCCGCTCATCCAAAAGCTGTGCCTTCCTCTTCCTCACTAGCAAGTATCAGTGAGCTCTTTTCTCTCAGGTCTGTAAATCACTATTATGCTATTACCCACACCAGCTTGGGTCTTCTTTTTACACCTGGTAAAGCAACAGACTCTTACAGGTCACCTTTAGCACTTCTTCTCTAGCCTTGATTAAAGCAACCGGGTGCTGCCTGCCTGTAAAACACTTTCAGACTCAAGACTTCTTTTCCTCTTTAAGAGATGCTGATGCACACACTTTTTTGCTCCTAAATTGCTTACTGTCACCAGCAACCCCAGCTCTCCTGATTAACTCTGCACAGAGGGTGGCAGGTAGCGAGTGCTCCAGCACTCAGTTGTGCAGGGTGGCTGTGAGCTGCTTCTCAGCACACAATCTGCTTCCTAGCTAACTCTGAGTGCAGCTATTCATAATAGGTTCCAGACCTACCCCACATGCTCTGGGAAAAGGCATAAAGCTGTAGGTACCATTTTACTGTGAAACAGGAAAATGGAACCTTGCTTGTGGGCTTGCACAGAGTTTTCACCCTGAGGAGAAACAAGAATGTAACTAATCTAAGGCTTTGCAAACCCTTGCTGAAAGGCAGGAAGATGCTTGGTTCAAAACATGGACAACCGCAATTGTTCCTGTGCATAGAGGGGGAGCTCTGGTAATATCACTTTCCTATCAGCAAATGCAGATGGAGACACTTTAGGGGAACAGCTCCTAGACCCCTTCATGCCCACAGCCTACAGCTAAGCACATGAAATTGCATGTTTACTTGAATGTAGATTTCAGGCTTCTCCTTTCAGTATTTCTAGACTGGGTATAAGCCACTGCTGATCAATTTTTTTCAGTGCTTGTCTCCTGATCTGCTCCATACAAGTCTTTCACGTGGCAGCTGAGCTCTTTCAGCTCCAGATATAGGCTGGGATATGTTTAGCTGAGGGAGGCTCTAAATCATTCCCAGTTGCCAGCTAAAATAATAGGTGCTCAAAACAAAGGTTTGTCTTTGTATCCACATGGTTGGCTGTTTTCTGGCCAGAGACACCAGATTGCTTTAGTAACGTAAGTATTTTAGAGTTGGAGTGGCATAATACTAGCTTTGCTTCCCTCTACACAGGCTTCAATAATGCCACAGAACAGAAATGCAAATCAATTTATTCTGTATTCATCAGAGATCAGTGCCGCAGGATAGGCACTAGGAGTACTGGTAGGGGAAGGACAGACATGAAATAGCAGGACAGAAGATGATTGCTTGACAATGCATCAAGATAAATCTAGTCTTTACACTAGGCTCGTGTGCTGTCTGCCTCTGAGGCATAACATTTGCAGTTGAGATTTATTTGGAAATCATACTCTATAGTTACAGGTCTCACATTTTTACATGAGAAATGTGAGATACGGTCTTAAATATTGCTTTAACTGTGCATAATATTACTTTTTCTGGTCTTAAATATTGCTTTAACTAGTGGTGGTAGTCCTTTTTTGATCTTAAATTCATAGCTAAGAGTTAAAAAGTGAGTGAAAGAAGAACAGGACTGTTCTGAAGAACAGGACTCAGTGTTCATATGAAAAGTAGTTTTCTGGCTCTTACTAATGCACCCTTCAGCCTTAGAAAATTAAGCTGATAGGCTCTCTCCCTTCTTCAGAAAAGTTAGGCAGAGATGTTATCCAGCATCTGCAAAAAGCAGCTTCAAAGAAATCTGTTCTGCTAAATAATAGAAAAAAAGTGATGCTGACTGATGGATGAGAATCAGTTAAACTGATTTCTGGGACACATTATGCATTAATAAATCTGAGACTGTTAATTGAAAGAAGTGTAGGAGGCTGTAGCAGTGTGATGTCATAGTTTGTCTCAGGTATCTCTGTCCTTTCCCAGGTGTCAATCACCTTCCTTCTCCCCACCCCTGACCCTTGCTGGTGCTGTCTGTCAGTCCTGGCATTCCAGAGGGCATCAAGTGATTGGCAGAGTTCAAAAGATGCCCTGCATCCCTGGGGGGCCATTGGCCCACCCAGGTGTCCCTTGCACCTGAGACCTGCCCACCCTGCACCTGGTTGGTGGGATCCCTGCCCTTCCCCTCTCCTGAGCTTTAAAAGTGGCTAGCAGCCATGCGGTCGGCATTCTGTTAGTAGCTGTAACTGGAATCAGATGCCTACCATCGGAATAAACTCTGGATCAAACTCTCTAACAGAATCCACTCCTTTTTCCTTCACCATCCACCTTAAAGCATCTGCACAGAGGTAAAACCTGAGCTTTGCCTGTCTGGGCATGTCTCTAGGGCCAGCTGCAGCTTCCAACAGCGAAAGGTGTTTTTGAGGTGAGCCCACCGCAGTCGCTGCCTTTCAGCCAGGCAGCGAGGGCAGACAAGCCCGGGCAAGCCTCATCCAGACATATATTGGAAATTAATTTCCATATATTGGCACCCAACGTGGGGCAAACTTGGTGTCGTGGTGTCTCAGGACTGCACACAAACAGTGGGATCTAAACTGGCACAAGGAACTTAAAACAAACGTACATTACAAACTATTCCGGATAGGAGGCTTAAATGGAATTTCCTCCAAGGAATGCGGATGGCATCTCCTTCTCCAGGCAGCATTAGCAACCTGGGGCACTTCTGTAGATTCTCTGAGACCTTGGGAACATAGTGCCTTACCCATTTGGAAGGAGCCCACTTTAAACCAGAGGGGGTGGACACACAGGCATAGGAAGCAACATTTAAAACTTTTCAGGGAATACAGGAAAAAATTAAACATATTTCAAAAGAACCTACTGGACTATTAGTACTAAGATCTTTTTATGAACACTAATTCTCAGCACTTACAAGAAAGCAGACATCTCCACAGGAACTCCTGAAAGTAATTTTTTGTTTTAGAAGACACTGCTGCTTTTCATTGCACTTAACAACAACCCTGTGGTATTGCTGAAGCTCCCCGTGCAGCCCACAGCAAAGGTATCAGTGCCAGCACTGATCATCAATTATAACACTACCAAAAAAAATTAGTGCTCCTATTTAGAAAGAACAGACTTCCAAAAACTGAGAGAACTTTGGCACTGCAAGCGAAAACACAAGCCTCAGTATAGGGATCCAGAGAGGTGCACACCTCAATGTGAGCAAAAAGAGAGGTCTGGAGATCTGAGGACTCGGCCTTGCAGATCACATCAATGCTATCTCTGCCCTCTCAAGTGTCTGGATGGACAAATAAAGTTTAAAAAGTCAGGGAGTTAAAAAAAAGCCTCTCTATCTGAGGAAACCAAGCCCTTGCCTGTCTCAGGAACAGAGGACTCCCACAGGGAGGTGAGCTTAACCAGGTTGTTCTTCCTCAGTATCTTTACAGAGGTAGCAATCTAGGAAAAGACTCACATATGTAAAATCACAACACTCTTTGGCTTTTCTGCACTCAGGCAAAACCTATTCATGCTGCAGCAGTGTCTTTTATGCTTCCCCTTCAAACACAACAAAAAAAGATATGTTTCTTCAGACTCATTTACAGAGTGACCCTGCTGCTCCTATCACACTAAAGGCACTGTTAGAGGTTAGAATGCAAAATGATTAAGACAGCCAGAGAGCAGCTATATGCTGGGGAAGCAATGTTTCAGTTGATAATGCCAGCCTGAGCTGAAGCCTGTGAACACGGAACATGCTGTTCTGTCAATAAACCCTTACCCTCCGTTCCTTCTCTGTTCTAGCTCAATTACAGACTGGCAGAATGAATGTTTCAAGGTGGACTGGGCCTATATATCAGTAAGTTCAAGCAGCCAAGCTTAGGTTCAGCCACAAAAACCTCCATGTTTTCAGTAAATTGGAACAAGCTGAAGCGAAGACAGAAGGTGTCCTGCATTTTCTGCCATTGCAATGTAGCTGAGTTACAAAGAAATCCTCATTTAGGCAGCTCCAGATGCCAGGCTACTTGCACAGCAGTGGACAGGTTACTCCACAAAGAAACACAAATTCATTAAAATTACCTGTTTAAAAAAACATCACTATGTTCTATGCATTTTAACAGAGCTGTTTTGCTGTATGTTAATTCTGGAGCCCATAGAATGTCACAGACATTTTATGAAAAATCCTTTTGTTAGGATCTTTTCTCTTGAGAAGCTGAGAAGCTTCAGCTTCTCCATGTTTTGCTGCTTTGGAATGGGATTTGGAGAATTGCTTACCCAGCATGTGAAATTGTTTTAACTTGATGACCAATGACAGCCACCTGTGTCGAGGCTGTGAGCAGTCACAAGACTTTATTATCATTCCATTCCTTTGCTAGCCTTCTGATGAAATCTTTTCTTCTATTCTTTTAGTATAGTTTTAATATATAATTTTCTTTTAATATAATATATATCATAAAATAATAAATCAGCTTTCTGAAACATGGAGTCAAGGTTCTGATCTCTTCCCTCATCCTGGGACTCCTGCAAACACCACCACACATAGATGATGCATTTCCTAGGAATCTAGACATTAGGCAGTATTTTTAAGATGAAGGGCATGCTCTTATACAGCTACATACTCGCATAAAAACACAATCTGGGACAACTAAACAGGAAATTAAGAAATAACTTGTAGGCTTTATAAATAATTTAAAAGAGAATGTTCCAAAGTTTAGATGTGTCATAAAAGCTAACTTTTTAAGGTGAAGAAATTATTTCAATTAAACAGAAAAAATGTCAGCAAGGAATGTCTAAACATTTTAATGAATTCATCTGTAATACTATGGTATATGCTGAGGCACAGAGCCAGTGGGGGCATATACATGCAGGCAAGTTATTTGTGAATATAATTGGAAGTCTATAAGAAACACCCACTCAGACTGGGGAAAAGTTTCTTGAAACAAAATCTGCAAGAGCTCCAGAAATTTCTCAGATACCAAAGCTGGATTGCAGGACTATGATACATAAAGCAAAGTAGCAAACAGGTCTAAAACCAGGGAATCAGTTTGATCCAAGCAACTGAAAAAATTTCCTTTAACTTGATTCCTAATATATATAAAGGATTTTTGCATCAGAGCAGTTCTGCTGGCTTTAACGTCAGCAGATCCCACTGTCCATACAAGAAAAATTTAAGTTTCTTTCATGTAAAATGATATATCAGGAAAGTTCTTTGTCAGCTGAGAGATGTTTCCCTCTACCAAAAAAATTAAGAGGGGAAAGAAATATACACACAACAAACACAATGGGTAAATAGAGTTGGTACTTAAATAATTTTCCCTTAAGAAAATGTGGCTGTAACAAGATTAGATAGCAATAAGTTTTAAATTAAAAAAAAACTCTGCTAACAGAATACAACAGAATACAACAAAATACAGTGATCACCCACTGATTTTTTCACCTCTCTTAAAGACATTTCTTATTCCATCTCTTGCAAAGAATCTGATTCTGTGTAGCCTTAGCTTATCATATTGTTATGTTGAGCTTATATTGTTATATTTGGCAAATAGTAAAAACATCACATCATTAGTAACAAAACAACTAGAAGTTGTACCTAGGGCACTCCAACTCTTTGAATCCAAAGAACCCAAACTGGGCTAAATCCAATGTATGTTATCAGTATGATGTACTGCACACGGTTTTATTGATTGTCATCTACAATACATTGTATATTTGGCTGATTCTTTTCTCCATAGTAAAAACATGCTCACAAATTCCAGTGGTTAGCAGTACCAGAGATGCATCCCAAATAATGAGCTGTCATCTGGAGATGTTTCACTGAATTTTCCCAGCCACTTGTTCTCCTTGCATAGAGCCATACAGGTTACACAGCCTGTGCTCAATCCTTTGATGGATTACTGATGTTCTGCTCCTTAGCCCTCTGCTTCACTGACAGATTCTCTCTAAAGATCTCCATTACCTCAGCTGCACATCTGTAGTAATATGATCTTGTATTTTTGAAAACTTCAATTATAATCTACAAACAAAGCCTTAATGAGTTCATGGTTGAGCTGTAAAAAGCCTTACCATGGAGGGTTTAGGTCAAGATTCACAGAAAGGATGATGTGAGCACACACAGTAACCATTTAAAGGTGTGAAGGATGTAATCCCATCTGATGATGTGAAGGGAACCAGCAGCACTTCAGAAATGGCTTACAGGTAACTTTGTATACTTCCCTGAACTCCTGGAGAGATTCTGAGGTGGACCATGCAACTGGAATTTTATGTCGTTCCTGAACTCCCAGGAGCATTGAAATTTATTTTGAGTTAGGACAATCAAAATGACAAAAAAATTTCTAAGCTCAAAGCACTTAGGAAGAACATTTAGCATGATTATTAAACATTTCCCAATATTTAATCAAACCAAAATTAGAGTTTTCAGAACATGAAGTCTGACACTTTTATTCCACTACAAATGAAAATTAGACTGGACTATGAAGACATATTTCTACAGACCTGCCTTCTCCTGTCCCCAGAGAGAGGCTTTTGCATGGCTACCCACTGTTAAACTGCCTTCCCAGGCTCCTGAGAAAGCTCCATTGTCATCCTCTGTCCTTCAGACACAGCAGGAGAAATGTCTGCAAATAACAGCTTTCTATTAAATCCTTTTGGCAAGTGAGCAATCTAGGCAGGTGCCCTGCCCCACCACCGCCCCCTGTCATGAAGGTGGTGGGAAAGTTCCTCCTAGAGACTGTGAGGTGAAAGATAACTCATGAAGTCCTGGGAACATATTCTCTGGGCAAGATCGGGCTTGTGGGAGACTTTGCATGGGACAAGTGGAATACCAAAGGCTTGTAGGAGTAAGAAAACTGAACTTTAAACAGAGAGCAGCCTACAGTTATGGCAAGTGAAGAATGGTGGAAGCTTTTAGGAAAGAAGCACAAATATAAAGTGAGCAGAACACTGTGCAGTTATTCAGCAATTTGTAAGAAATTGCAACTTCCAAAGAATGCAAACTACACAGACAAAGAATTACTGTGGGTCTGGCAGGCTACAAATGAAATTATCCAATAATCAAGTGGTGAAAGAGACAGACAAATCCTTGAAAAAAGCTAGAAGATTATTTTATCATTGCATGCATAGAAGAATAAAGTCTGATACTTAAAGAAGCCATTCAACAATAACAGACAAATTCAAAGAATAAGGAAACCAAACCGCATTAAATACTTGGAAAATAGATATGCTGCTAACTCAGAGCTGTCTTAAATACTTTTATACCTTCTACAGACAAAAATGGCAAAATATCTATTAAAATCTACTAAACAGCATGGTTAAACAAGGCATGAGAGAATGTCACCTTTAGTAACACAAATTCTAATTCAATAATAGCCTTTTAAATTGTATTAACTCTAATTAATAAAATCTGAAGTGATCAGAAAGCAAAAGGCAACAGTGCCCCATGACATCTCAGTCAGCTTTCCACCAAACTAAGGTATTTGCAGAAGGAAGACAGAAGCTCTATCTGGGCAATAAAACCTTCCACAACAAGATGAAATACTGAAGCAGAGAAAAGCCAGTTTATCATCCCAGGCACTGGAAATGAGAACAACCTATTTCACAGAGCCTGGAAAGACACAGCTCAAGTTGAAGTTCAGAGATCAAAAAGCCACATTCAACTCCTTTTGGAGGAGCAGAAGGATTCCCAGCAGGTATACCAGCAAAGACACATATTACCTAAAAATAACACTGCAGCTAGCAGTGTTTTTTAGAAGAAAAAAAAATATTTTGATAATCATAGAAAAACACCAGTTGGAAGAGACATCTACAGATCATCTAGGCCCATCCCTTGCTCAAAATTAGACCAGGTTTCTCAGAACATCCACCCACAAAGATTTGAAAGTCTTGGAGGTTAGAGAGCCCACAGCCACCCTGGGCCTGGTTCCTGTGCTTGGGCACCCTTTGTTGTGAAGAATTTGCCCTTAACCCCATAAGAATCACCAATGCAGTTATTTCTGCCCACTGCCTCTTATTCTTTAACCATGGAACTGAGAAAACCCTGTTTTCCCTACAGCCCTCCATTAGGAGATGGAAAGGCTGCAAACAGATCCCTGGCTCCCCACCTTGGCCACCTCATGGCTAAACCAACCCATGTCCATGTCCTTCAGTCTCCCCAGGATGTCTCATGGTCCATCACCTCATATCTATATCCCTCACTCCAGTCTGTCTCCTTCACTGTAGGAATGGGGAGCGCCAACACTAGACACTACTAATACCCCCCCATACAAGTAACTGTACTCAATAATCACAGTTACAAAATAAAAAAAAGTGCTAAATAGTTTTAGAAATACAGTGTGTGGGGAAAAAGAATAAATGAACAATAAATCACACCTTTTCCTATCTACCATGGGTTTAAATTTTAACAAGACAGGAAAAAACATGCATAAAGAACTTTGCTAAGTTGAGTGACACTGTTCTAATTATACTGGATTATCTTGGAGCAAAGAAGTTTTTCCATATCATGCCTTTAAAGGATTTAAAGAAAAGAAGAAAGCCACAAATTACCTTAAGAACTGAAACACTCTGAAGATTAATGGTATTTAGCCAGAAAAGACTTCAAAGACACAAAGCATCCTTCCAAAATCCAATTCACCCTGCTGCCCAGGAACAAGCAGGTTGGTTCTGCTGAAAAACTGGCAAGGAGGATTTGGATTTCCTTGTTTATGGCAGTCAAACATGAAGCTGAAGCCAGTAGATTTCCACAGCAATTCTGCAGGACAGACTTAACTGGAGGAAAGAAATGAACTGGTACCTTAGCTCCATAAGGAAAAGCAAGGAGTGCTTTAAAGGCAAATTTTAAGAACTCTCTTGAGTTCAAACCTCTTCCCCAATATTCTGCTGCAGGCCAAGGAGATTATTTTTTTTTTTCTTTGCCAAGTGCCAGAAAACTCATCTTCCTCTCAGGCCCTAGGAACCAGCTGCTGAGCCAAGCCTTGCAACTGGTTGCTCTGGATCTTCTGGAGGATCAGCTCAGGATGTTGGGTCTCACAAAAGCAGTTCAGTTCCCTTTTTCAAGGATGAGAAAACTGATGGGAACAGCACCAAGCTTTGGTAGTTGCTGGTTACCTTGACACCACCCATAATACAAGCCAAGTAAAAAGCAAAGAAATAATTGACTTACTGAAATTTAAAAAACAACCGCCCCGTTTCTAATGTTGTGAAGGACAAGTGAACAGAAATAGAACTGTGATTTTTCTCTTTATTCTCTCATCCTAGACCCAGATAGAAGGAGTTTCTTGCTGTTTGTTACACACTTTTAGATGAGACAACTGTGTGGTGAAGGCCCTGCTCTTTGAAAAAGCCTTCAATAGTCACATTTTCCCACAGCAGGAAATATAGGCTGAGGAAAATGTTTGCCATAACACCCCACCCCTCCAGGGTTGCCTTCAGCTAGATTCAAATCTTGGTTCCTTTCTCACCCTCTAGGACTATGGTGTTCAGCTTTACTAAGGATGCAATTTAAGTAGGTTTGTACCACACTTCTCCACTCTTCTAATGACTGTTCTCATTTCTTTGGAAATGTTTAAAGTACAGATTGATGCTATCCCTGCAAGAAAGCTACTTTAAAAAAAAAAAAAGAAAGAAAGAGATAACTATAATATTATTTTCACAGGCAGATTATAGACTGAAGAAGTTAGGACTGAATTGAAAGTACCTCTGGCTTCTTAAATCTGTTTCACAGCCCACACCAAATATCCTGCTGCTCTGAGCCAGCCAAGAAATAAATTGAGGGAGGGGAAAAAAATAAAGATACAGTATAATCACTAAACAGAAGAAAACGGTAAATACAGCCACATAATACCCTTCCAACATTGTAGTTTCGTGCAGATAAATTCATTTCCTTTGCACAGTAGAGCTCAATAATAGTACCTTGAAATAAATACTGCAAACATATGCCACCACAGGAATTAAACCAGTAGATTAGAAACAGAAAGGATTATTTATGTAAAAGAGCTACATTGCTTATTATTATTTAGTTGGTACAGCAGGTTCTTGAAGGCCTCCAAGAAATTATAAACTCTGCACATTTAAGTGTTGCTCATTTCTTATACCACAGAAAGGCAGCCACCCTATGACTGCTTTGCTGACCTCCCCTGCTGATTTTTTCAGTTATTTTTGCACTGTGTGGCATTTTCCCAAAAGTTATGGATGAAATTTTCAAATTAGAAGAAGAAAAGTTCCTGTTCTTCACAGAGTAATAAAACTCTTGAAAACATGAATGCTTTTAGAATAAAAACAAAGAACAAAAGCAGGAGACCCAGCACACTGCACGCTCCATCTGCAGGAGTGTGATGGCAAAATGACACTGACATCTTGCCACTTCCTCTTCAGCTGTTTCACCAAGGACCTTGCAGTATCAAGAACTGGCTTATAGTCTTTATACAGGCAGGTACAACCAGAACAAGTTCAGATAATATCAAGTATTTTCTCACAGAATGCAAAACATGTTCAAAATCATTGCACGGGAGGCCTCTGAAAAAAGGGCTCATTCAGAAGGGTCTCTAAAGGAGTTTTATAGGGATGGAAAACAAAACCAAAAAAAAAGTAAACAATCCCACAGGCACACACCCCCACACAAACAAAAAAAGCACACACACAGGACACCAAGTTTCTCATTAACAGGGCTAAGGATTTTCAATGCTGTAAAGAATGCTGTCTTATATGATCCGGGTTATAATTCAGTCATCTCATACTTGGACATTACAGAAATGCTGTTTTGACAAAAAAGCTCTAACTTTGTGCAGGACACAAGATTAGAGATGCCAATATTAAGCCTTTAGAGACCTTCTTCTAAAGTTGCAAAATTCAGTGAAAAATAGTACCGATCTTCCTTTTTGATAGGCACAAGGATTATCTTCCAACCTAAGAAAAATCTATAAAGTGATATTCTGGGAGACTATCTTGAATTGGTATTTCAAAGGGTTTCTTTGAAAAGAATGATTTATAGATCACAAAGACCAATGGGTCTTTTATCAAAGAAAATGGATTCCTTTTCTGAACCACAAAAAAAAGATTGATGATATCCTGGACCACAACCCCATTTGTGAGAGATGCATAGTGCCAAGAGACAACAGTTACAAGCCAGTTAATACTTTACAATACCACAAATAACTCACATACTAATTACAGGCAAAGTGCTCATGGTGTTTTATGGAGCTTAGAA
The DNA here is from genome assembly GCF_963513975.1 of Fringilla coelebs. Lineage (NCBI taxonomy): Eukaryota > Metazoa > Chordata > Aves > Passeriformes > Fringillidae > Fringilla > Fringilla coelebs. The sequence goes on along the minus strand of NC_140028.1, from coordinate 104,312,876 downwards.
AGCAAAATTATAGCAGAGGGAAATTCACAAGATAATTTATGTTATCCCCCACAGTACATATTAGAAATGACAAGGAGGGTTTTTAAGCAATAAGTGCACACAATAAAATAGCAAAATTGATATAAATGTGTCGGTGTGTTGTCTTGCTTTCTTCCCAGGACTAAGAAGATTTGTATATGCAAAAGTCTGTTCTGTGTATGAATGTTAAGATACTTCCAACATGATCGTACACCTTCCTCAGCTCAGAGAAATTCCTACCAACTCTCTAAGGCACAGCCTATATGGACAGGCTTTGCAAAATTATTATCCATCCAAGAGAAAAATATGAAAATTTTATTACCTCCAGAGTTTGAAGGGTTTGGGGTTTTTTTTGGGGGGTGGGGGGGGTCAGAACAACCCTTTCTTTTGAAACTGACTTCATTATTACTGATTTATAACTGAAGGTTAAGCTTAGCAAGAAAAAAGCAGTAACACATTATACTAAAATAATGCAACTCAGCATTACAGGTTTTCTGTTAGCTAAATCAGCTAGACTTTGCAATAAAGATGATAAAATTAAGAGTAAATATTTTTCCAGCGTGCTTTAGATTCCCAGAAGATTCAAGGACAATGTTACCTATCATTAATTTTACCACTGCAGTTCCTCTAGTGCTGTGCTACTCTCATTGTGCAGGACGTAGAGCCACAAGTGATTCTGCTTCTCTACTTTTTACTTTTTGCTCTTATTCTTGTTGTCATCTCTATGCTTTGCTTTGTTCTTTTGCATTAATGCAGCATGCCTCCAAAACGGTCTTGGAAAATAACTATAATGTGATTTGGGTTTAGTGTCATTAAACCTGATTAGCAAGGAGTGCTCATGAAAATCCATAATTACCTCACAAAAAAGAAAGACTTTTTTTTTTTTTTTTTGCAAAGGAGCTACAAAGAATTCTCATTTAACAGTTTTGGCTACTTGGGAAAAGATATTGTCACCTTTTTTTTCTGCTCCTTGTAAATATCATAAAATACCAAGATCTGCTAAAAACATCCATCTTCTCTCCCAGCTGACTTCTAATATGAAACCAAATATACAGTCTTTATTTCAAGAAAATAAAATAAAAAGCCATAGAGAGCAAAATCTATCTTGATGGATGTGCTAGTGCTTTGGGTACAAGGCCAGACTTTGTGATTAAATCTATAATGATAAAAGAATTCCCAGCTGGATAATAACACAGTGTGGCTAGCACACACACCACTAAACTGCTTGATCTCCCAAAACAGGTGTAGGAGATGGCATTGCCCAGTAGTTTGGGTTAGGGACTTCCCCCACAACACAACCCCACCTCCATGTGTCCTTTTCTTCACACTTTGGGAGACAGGGGCCGTTGCCTTTTCTTTTTCCTTTTTTGGGGGGTAGGGGAGGGAAGAGGAGAATACCGCTCTATATTTTGTGAGCAAAAGCATAAGAAACTTTCGTCTAAGACATACACCAGTATATATTCTTCCAAACCCTCATTTTCATTTAACATTTAGTAGAGGACAATCTCTGCCTGTAGGTTTTTTGGTCTGTTTTCTGTTGCAAATTAAGCTGAGATCAGTCTTTGCATCAATTGCTGCCTGAAAACCTCAGCAAGAAGAAGGTAGAAAAAGAGCCTTCCTCCCCTGCAGCATCAGGAAACAGATCTAGGGCAGCTCTACACTCAATAGGCAAGTATTCCCACAAACCTCTCCCTTGAGCTTTGCCAAGTCCAACGGCACTCTTGTTTAATTTTTCCAGTAGTGCCATTCTCAGAAAATGACCTTGCCTGTAGCTGGCATTAGCAAAACCCAGCTTTTGTTTGCACTTATTATTTTAAGAGGTCCCCAACCTCTGCAATTGCATTAAATTAGAGGGTTGTATTGTGGCAACCCTGGTTTTAAGCTAGTGCACGTTCTTGAGCTACAAATAACATAGACTTCTTCCCACAAAGTTCCCTCTGTGTCCAGAGCTCTTGGCCACAGGGTAAATATTTCCCCACCTTCCACACAGGGACAAAGCAGCAGTGCCTGTGCAATGGTTGCATGTTGGGCACATGCTGAACCCCACCCAGAAGCTTGATTAAGTGTCCTCTGCACCTGAATGACAGCTGAGTCTCCAACCTGGAAAGCTGCCCTTGAAGTGCTCTAACAAGCAAAATGTGGGTAGAAACACATGTTATAAAAACAATATTTGAGGAACTCTCCAGCTCTAGGCAGTGAAGACAAAAAACACTGGCAATCTCAGTAGTGAAATGAGAAATGTAAGTGGACCAAAGTCACCTTCATGGAAGAAACAAGAAGTAAGTAAATTCTGGTTTGCTCATATTAGAAGCAGGTAAAATTCCACCTGCATGCTGGCCCCCTACATGCAGTTTGATCCTGATATCTAAATTACAAGAAAAATAACAAGCTACTTCAAAAGGTCTCAAGCTTAACTCACCTGCATATATTTATGGGTACACTCAAGCATAACAAAAAAAATACCTCATTAAAACCCTGAGCTCTTTCCCTTCAGTTTTGATTAACACAGTAAAGACCAAAATTTGCATATTACCATTTCAGCCATTTTCTTCTTCAGCCCACCATATCATAGACTTAAAAACTTGGAGTTGGGCTACAGTTCAGAATGATAGAAAGAACCCATGGGCATCACTGAGTACAGCTCCATGCAGGGCAACGTACAAGTTATGCTCTAAATCCAAGAGCATTCTCACAATGCTTCTTGAACACCTGCAGGCTTAGAGCCATGAACACTCCCCTAAGGAGCCTGTTACAGTACTTGACCATGGTCTCAGAGAAGAACTTTATCCTAATGTCCAACCTGAACTTCCCCTGACATAGCTTTAAGCCATTTTCCTATTAGTGAACACCAGAAAGAAGAGATCAGCACCTCCCTCCCTGTTCCCCATCATGAGTAAATTCTGGACAGCAATGGGGTCACCCCTCAGCCTCCTCTTTTCTAAGCTGAAAAAATGTAATAACACCAGAACCTAAATCACACCCTCTAGTCCTTTCCCCATCTTTGTTGCCTGTCTTTGGACATATTCTGATATTTTATATTCCTTCTTATACTATGGAGCCTAAAGCTTCCAGGTGAGGCTGCACCAACACTGAGATATATCAGTTATTTTGATCCATTAGCTATATTGTGCTTATCCTATCCCAGGATAGGGTTCAAGTGGTTCTTTGGCCCCCAAGACACATTATTGACTTATATGGAGCTTGTCATCAACCAAATCCCCAAGATCCCTGTCTGAAGGGCTAAATTCCAGCCTCTTCTTTCCCTGTCTATATAGGCACATCTAGAATTTCTCTCTCCCAGGTGCAGAAGCGGCCATTTGTTCTTATTATTTCAAATACTTGGTGATTGCCCAGCTCTCCAATCTATCAAGATCTCTCTGTAAGGAATCTCTACCCTTGAGGGGATCAACAGATTCTCCTCATTTAGTATTATCAGCATACTTACACTGCACTGAAGCGTGAGAAAAATGGCCCTAAAATGAAGCCCTGGGGAACACCATTAGTGACTGGCTGCCAGCCAGATGCTATCCAATTTACTAAATTCCTTTGGCCCAACTATTCAGCCAGTTGTTCACCCAGCATATTGCATATGTATCTGGTTGTATGCTAGACATTTTGTCCAGCAAGATATTTTGAGAGATATAATCAAAGCCCTGCTAAAAACAGAAAGAAAAAAAAAAAACACATCCACCTCCTTCTTTTTGTCCACTAGAAGGATAACCTAGACATTAAAAAGGATATTAAATTAGCAAGGCATGGCTTTCCCCTCGTGAACATGTTGGGTTTGACCAATGATGGCATGGTCTTTCAAGTGATGTTTCAGTAACTCTCAGAATAAATTTCTCCATAATTTTCTCAGGCACCAAAGGGAAGTAGACAGGCCTGTAATTGTCAGCATTGTTTTTCTCACCCTTCTTGAAAACTGGAACATCATTTTCTGGTTTGCAGTCAACTAGGACATCTCCAGACTGCTTAGACTGTCGCCAAATATCAGAGAGGCCTCACAGTAGCATTGACCATCATTTCCAGTAATCTGGGATGAATCCCATTGGGTTCCATAGATTTATGGGCATTCAGTAACAGCAGCAAATCCTGTACCAGTTTAAAGTCAGCTGGGAGCTTATCATTCCCCCAGCTGGAATCCTCTTACCCAGGCTTCTCGGTGTACCAGGGCCCATCACTGGTGTTAAGGACCATTGAACATCCCTTGCTTTATATTCATCCATATCTGTGAGGTGACCAACTTCATCAAGTAACAGGCCAAGGTTTACTTTAGGGGTCCTTTTGTTGTTAATATAGTTTGAAAAGTTTTTTGTTATCCCTCACACTACTGGCAAGCTTCATCTCCAGTTGAGCTCTGGCCATACAAATTTTCTGCCTGCACTAGTGAACAGCATCTCTGTAGTCCTCCCACATAATCTGAACTTGCTTCCAAAACACAAACACTTTCATTTTCTGCCAAAGATCCAGGAAATCCCTGTTCAGCCAAGCCTTCTTTAAAGTATGACACATTGGAATTGCCTGCTCCTGCACTCTTAAAGATGGTTCTTAAAATGCAACCAGCAGCCCACTCCTCTTGAAAACAGGTTCTATGGGGACCTTACTAACTAGTTTTTCAAGCAGCCTAAGCCTAATCAGCCCTTGGAAGCCTGCTCTTCCAAAAATCCATGGTGGCAACTCTGATGAGAGTTCTTCTCATGTCAAAGTTTTTAAAATCAAGCATTTTAAAATCAAGCATTTCATTGTGGCCAAGCTAGCCACCAATTATCATTTCACCCATGAGACCATCTCCATTGACAAATGATAGGTTTAGGAGGCTACCTTTTCTAGTCAGCTCCCTTAGAACTCATATCAAAATCTTATCCTCAACATGCTTTGGGAGTTTCCTGGAGTTGTTCACATTTGTTTTATCCAGAGTCCTAGCTAAAATTTGAGAAACTGAAGTCTCCCATAAGGATAAAAGTACCTGATCTACAGATATCCTTTAATTCCTTACAGAACAATACATTGGTGTCACCATCCTGGCTAACTAGCCTATCGACTCCCATTACAACATCTGAGTTGAATGTTTCCCATGATCAAAAACCTTCAGATTCTGCCAGGAGCAGCAGCTTCAGAGACAGGTATGGGTGAGCTGAATCTACCCAGTGTCATTCCCTACAACTGGGAGGGATAAAGGAAAACACGAACTGTGCTTCTGACCACTTTACCAATCTCCCCATGGCCCTGAAATCTCTTTTGATGTCCCTTGGACTTGACAGTGTAACTTCATAGGAACATACCAGTCTAGGAAGTTTCCTGGCAATGTCTTTAACTAGAATCCCAGAGAATACTTCCCTGAAAGGTGAGTCTGGTTGGCAGATTGGATCTTGCCTTCCCTTCAGAAAGGAGCCACGTATGGCAACATTTTTTTCTTTGGGACATGGTCATGAAGTGGGGGTTAGGCTGACCTGATCTCACCAACTCCTCTAGCATAGAATCACAGAATTGAGTAGGTTGGAAAAGACATTTAAGATCATCAAGTCAAACTGTTAACCTAAGTACTGCACTAACCATGTCCTTAAGCACCACATCTTTTAAATACCTCCAGGTAAGGTGATTCAACCACTTCCCTGGACAGCCTGTTCCAATGTTTGATATTCCTTTCTGTGATTTTTTTTTTCCTAATGTGTAATCTAAATCACGTCTGAGGTACAGCTTGAGGCTATTTCCCCTTGTCCTATTGCTGTTACTTGTCAGAAGAGGCCAACCCCAATCTTGCTACAATCTCCTTCCAGGCAACTGCAGAGAGCAGTGTGGTCTCCCCTGAGCCTCCTTTCCTCCAGGCAAAGCATCCCCAGCTCCATTAGCCACTCTTAATTAGCTCTGTGTTCCAGACCCCTCATCAGCATCATCCACCTCTTCATGTCCCTGTCCTTCTGATTCCAGAGCTTGTTATCTTTTGTATAAGGGCACCCAGGAAGGCAAGGTAGTCAAAGAGGAGCTTCTCCCATACCCCAAGCAGAGACTTGTATCCAATCACTTGTGTCCCACCTTCTGCCTGGTGGGGGAAAGGCACCTACCTTGTGCCTGGTAGGATCCTTTTTGCCATGTATTCTTCCTATATCAACATTTTTGTGCCCAAGGGGTCATAGTAGGCTTCCACCAGCAAATACTGAAGAGCCTCCATCTTCTTTTCAGTGAAACCCACAGAAAGATTGCAGAGGCCAAATTAGGATCTACTTCACAATATTAAACTAAGTTGATAGAACATCATTTACATTTACCATTTTTCTGTCATCCAATAGTATTAAAAACAAATGCAACTCACCTACTGGATTAATGATGAGCACAGACAAGGGACGGTCTCTCAAATTGGTAGCAATTGAAAGTTTAAAACAACCTTCAAGTGTCATCAGTAAAGGTAATTCTGAAATTCTCCCTGTTATGACACAATTCTGTCAAACAGCTGAAAACAGCAATTACCAGTCCTTTCCTTTATTATTTGTGAAAAACCAAAACTTTCCAGAGATGATTAATGGCTCTTTGGAAAACATAATGCTCGGTTCTGCTAAATTTGCACTTTTCTGTTGATTTTTGGGTTGTGAATGTTTTTGGGTTTTTAACCATTCTTTCACAAGCCTATGAAAAGAAAATAGTAGGAGCTCCTGGGGGAAAGTGGAGGGACAGGATACATGTCATGAAAGGAAAACAGAAAGGGATGGTTTAAAGAGGCATACAGAGCTTTTCTCATTTAAGTCACTGACCAGGGCAGAGATGTTCCTGCACTTTCATTAATTAAACAGGAAAGTTAACATTGTTAGCAACATTAGGTACAAAACCTCATTTAAATTGTTCTGAAACAAAACAAGAAAAAAAGAAAATGCATTCAGAGGCTGACCTTTGAGAATTCTGGCTTCATTAACATTTCAAACAGCACAGCACAAAATTAAAACAGGAAATAGACTTGCAATGCTATTTGACTGCAGAAATATATATCATTAACATGTCTATAATTAACAGGATAGCGATGTTTGTCCCATTGTCTCTGCTAATAATGGTGGAACATGCAAATGGAATTTCTCCTAACAAAATTGAAGGGGATATTTAAGTTTATTCCACCTATCAAGCTTTCTGAGAAATGTCAAACAACCCCTGTTTTGCCCTTTGAAAGGAATTTCTCCATGCCTGCTCTTGCAGGCTCACATAAAACAATTGCAGAAGGCATATACAGGCTGCTCTTAAAATAGAGTCCAGTCATCCTTTCCCATGTCACAGCAGCAAGGTAACTAGGGAGCCAATAGTGATCCAGGCAGGTGTTTCAGAAAGCAGTTCAGATGCCAGCACCACCTCTTCTATGCAACACCACAGTGTTAGCAGCCTCTTTGCTCTGACTGGGATCATTTTCCCTATGCTCTATAGCCCTGATGGCACAGCACTGCCCTTTACAGGGCCATATGCTGGGTTTTGGTTTTGAGCACTCACACAGAGGCCACATGTATCAGCATTCTGGTACTGTTCACCCAGAGGCATCCTGCAATCTGTTAGACACCGCTGCTGGGAAATATTGACCTGATGTCCACTCTAGACTCAATTTCATTCTCTGTTCCCAGTTAAAACTTCTCAGATAATATCTATCCTTGTACTCCCAAGCTGTGGCATATGTAGGCTGGCTGTTTGGTCATCAAGTGGCTGGTTGTAGGACTTTTAATTTCTCTTATGTCAGACCAGCTTGAAAATCTGATAAAAGCCTGCCCTGCATCCTGGAGAAGTAAGACACAGTAAGAAGTTCTTGACAAGGATCTGTCTCTTCCCAAGGCAGAATGAAAGGCTGGGTGTAACGAACCTTTCAAGTGTCATTGCCAGTACTACGCTTTTGTGATTAAGTCAAGTTCCATATTTTCAATTTGTTCCCCTATTATTCCTTTTCTATTCAAAGAGGCTGAAGCAAGAAGAAACACAGCTTAATCCCCCTAGTCCTTTACAAGGGAGTATCTAACCTCCCTCTCTTGATGTTTTAACACAGTTTACATTATGAGTTTGCCTAAAGTCACAGAAGGGGCAGACAGATACTTCACCTGCTGGTTGCTTTGGTCATATAATAAGCATGGACAAAAGAGTCCCATCATGAAGCTGTTGTACAATCACTGCTGCACCACAGAAGATGTCACCAATCTACTAAGGGTTAAAGAAATAGTTATTTTGGGGTGGAGAGACTAAGTAAACAGCAAACTTCAAGGATGAACCAGATTTGTGCATCTCAGCAGAGAATTGCTATTAAGATGTAATATCAATTAAGATGTAACATTTTCTTAAGTTCCACTCCCTCCGTGTTACTGTTGATCAGTATTAAAAAGACAATTTATGCTTCTCCATTCTCTAGGTTGGAGGAAAGATTAAACTGTCCATCACAACAATCTGTCCTTTTCCTGTTCTTATATTATCAAAACCCATTGAGATTAAAGCCATAAGGAACTGGATGAAACGCATTCATTTGCTTCAGATTCATGGGCTTACAAAGTTAGATTCCTATATACATGTTGTTTCCTTTACTAGAAAAAGCAAAATCACAGCAATTCCCTCAACTGTAGTGAGAGGGTTTGAGAAACATTATATGTGTTTGTTGAAAGAACTTGTAACATAAAATGTCTTTCCAGAAGAAATTTTGAGCAGCTTTCCCTTCCACAGGACTCTTACCCATCATCTCCCGTGCATGCCAGCCAGCAAAAGGGTCTGAAGGTAAGGGACATTTCAAAATTCTTCACTGCTCCACACACCATCACTCAAAAAATCCAAAATACCACAGCTTTACTATATTAATTACACAAGTTCAATCATACTGATCTCAATTTTACATGATCAAGGTGCTTCTAGATTCATTGCTGGTAAGCCCCTTCCTAGTTCTGAAAACCTGAAAAAGTCATTGCATCATGCAGCCATCTCATGATTGTTCTCCAGTCTCATACTCCTGTTTTTCATTCCCTTCCAATTGCACCCATGAGGCCAGCTGCAAATCCCCTAGGACCAAAACTATTTCTCATGTGACAGAGTCCTCCTGGCCAATAAGTAGAACTGATTTATCTGGAAAAAGGTCTTAGTGCTTTCCTTGGAGTTGAACCAACATTATAAAGCCAAACAAAAAAAAAAAAAATTAAGTAAATACATCAGTATTTCCAGCTAGCTTAACACAATTATGATCTTTCCAGCTAGCTTAACACAACTATTCTCAGGCAAGACTGAGTACTCTGAAGATATTTGGATCTGTCCAGGAGCAAAATTTTGTGACTTTTCTAAGTGGTGTCCAGTAAATCACAACCAGGTGCCCCAGGTGAGCTAGCTGTAAATTTAGCCAGCACAAGCTCACCAAAGTTGCAAAATTCCTGGAGTATCCCAACACCATGACAGTGGGAGCAGCCTAAGGGACAAAGGAAAGAATAAATGGCTGCACAGAGAATAATGCTGTGGGGAGCTCTCTGTGGCACTCTGTGTCAGAGCCCAGGTAGCCCCCACTGATTTTCTCTGTACTATCAATAAGATTATCTCAATCTTTCTGGAATTGCTCAAAAGCAGAGAAGTGGCCCTTCCCAACTCAGAACTGTATAGGGAAAGAAGGCCCTCTAGGATGTCCTCATTGTTTTGTGCAGCCACCACACTCTAACACAAAACCCTATTAACATACAATGGAAGGAATTTAGGGGAGCATTTTTTCTTAGAAGCCTTGACTAGATAACCTTTATCATTCCTAGTCAAAAAACACCTTTCTTCTACTCACTAAAATCCCCTGCTACTTAAAAAGCAGAACTGCCTCAGGACAGATGTGTCCCTACAAAGAAACTGCAGAGCACAAATTTGGTGTCCGTCCCTTCACAGATGAGTCACGTCCTCAGGGGTGACAGCCAAACACGGAGAAATTAAAAGCTTTCACAGCTCAGAGAACAGTGTGAAGAAGCAGAAAAGTGAAAGAATGGAGGGCTGAAAATATTCACTTCACAAAAAGGTGATTTTAAAACACTCTGCTTTGCCCATGTTAATCAGCTGCATGAAAACCTGTACACTCAGATCTATGTTTCAGCAAAGAGAAATAGGCTCAATAAGAACATGCAACCAGAAAACTGCTGAGGACAGGTAGCCACTATTCTTTTTACAGGCTTAATCTGCTAACTGATAATGACTGTGGTTTATTTTCCTGTCCATTTTAATAGGGAGAACAGTAGCTACACATCCTTATGAAACTCCTCAGCTCCTGCTTTAGACTGCAGGAGCTGGGGACTGAGAGAAGCCAGACCTGCAAGTTTCATAAATTGGAGCTGGGTGAGGATATACTCCTGTGCTGCTGTGACTTATTTTTACAGGGTAAGGCTCCAGACAGCATCTAAATCTCTAGTGTTTCTATACGAGATAAGACAAAAGTACCTTTTGCTTTGCCCATCTCCCCTCAGCAACTTCCCCACCAGCCTTAGGACTGGCAGTCCATACTGGAGGCTCTGTTAGAGATCATCTTTGTTGGAAGCAAGCAAATCTTGCAGCAATCATATTGAAGTTGATTGCTGTTGTTGGGCTTCAGCTCAGCATTGACCCAAGTTTCCACTCCTCCATCCAAAAGGAGCTCACTGCCTTTTGCAGGATACTAAGCTCTAGATTTCACTGTAGGTGTAACAGCAGTTCTCCTTTGAAACTGTTTCCATTTAAAACTCAGTCAGGACCTCATCCCATTGATGATTCACTGGTAGCAATCAGCAGACCAGAAATACCAAAATGAATTCCTCAGCCTTGGTCACACTTTCTAAAGGGACCATTGCTAAAACATGTGTACCCTTGTCATTATGAGATTGTCTCTCAGTACTGGTATAGGTAGATGTATTAGTGAAAACCATTTTTCAGTGAAGAATTCATTTTACCAAACAGACAAAGGCAGGTACTACAGAATCCAGCTTATTGGGAAAAAAAAAAAATAAAACACAAAAAGCCACTATGAACAATAGGAGACTGTTTTTTCCTGGCAGGATTCAGCAAATGATATGTTACTCACTGCAATACATATAATTGCTCAAACCAAGCACAAACAGAAACAAGGAGACCAAGCCAAGAAAAGATCTTAGTATAAGTTCATGGGGACTTTTAGGCAGCAGCAGGGCACATAGGACCTTAACAAAGAAACAGAGATGCTGACTAACACAAAAACACCTCTCTAAATTCACAGCAATGTCAAATCTAACAGTCAGAGACAATGCCATAGCATCAATCCACATCAAATTACAATAGCCAGAACACACGAAAAAAAAAATCAGACATCAAAGGACACATGCTAAGGGTACACCAAAATTTATCACTTATTCTATCAGCTCATCCAAAATTTTTCAGCAGCACCCACCACAGTAATCATTCTTCCTGTTAAAGTATACAGGAAATGACAGGACAAGTAAAACAAAAACAAAAACAAAAACAAAAAAACGTTTCCAGGAAAATATATTCCTAAAAGAAATCCAGCAGTGAAGAGGGGAAAAACAATTCCATCCATTCCTCTTCACAGAGTTAGACTTGATGATCCTTGTGGATTGTTTCCAACTTAAAATATTCTGCAATCCTTATTAAAACCAGTTTCCCTGCACAGATGTTAATGGGCAATAATCAAGTAATTTAATTCTCACAGACTTCAGTGGTTCAACCCTAATCAAATATACTTACAGCAAGGTAAGGAGCAACAAAAACTGTGCTGTGACAGACATCCATCCCTAGCACTTTCCTGGCCAGGTTAACAACCAGACAAACAGCAAAGAAATCAACTGGAAGGTAGCCAGCCTTGTTATCCTGCAGCAAAGCTGCTGTGATTTAGCTGGCACCTAGAGAAATCTGCAAGATTTGAGACACTTGAGAGACCACAGCTATTTTGTGACAAAAGAGGAGAAAAATCCTGATTTCTTAAGTGATGAATGGCAGGGGTAGGAAAATGGTGCAAACACCTGCAGATATCAGCAGTTCTGCAGTCACCAGCCCCCTTCTGCAGGAGCCACAAATTAATCCACAAGGAACCCGTGTGCAGGAGCAGCGAATCCAACCTAAGCTCTCCAGTTCTGAAAGGAACTCTAAATGACTAATTAAAGGCCAAATAATATTATCATTACCCACATTGCCCAGTATCTTACACGATGATTGGTCCCTTTGGCTTCAATTAGTTGCTATCCTGATAAGTGCCTACCAAATAGCAGATAAATGCCCAATCTTAGCAAATTCTGCAATACTGCCTTACTGAGTGAGTTTTTCTTCCAGGTGCATGGCTGCTCTGCAGACAGTTACCTCATTCAAGGTGAGCAACCCAGAGCTTTCAAAGGTCTCAATGATACCCTTCTTGCTCGAGAAATCTGCTTTCTCCTGGAGACAACTTTATGAATCATCTCTCCTGTCTCCACCTTGGCATGACCTGGGGAGCAGCTGGCTCAAGTGCAGCCTCACCAGAAGAGCTGCAAAGTTCATGGGGCACCTTTTCTCACCTCCTGAGAAGGTACCTTTCTTAAAAGCCCACACTGCTAACAAACAGCCCTATTCAGACTGCGACCTGGGGGAGTACACTGGAGAAATCAGTTTCTTATGTTTCACTTCTAAATTTTAAGAAAGGAATAGAAGTCATAATGTCAGTTATGCTGTAGAGCCAGCTCAGAAGCCTGCAAAATTTTTCAGAGTGGCAAGCATTTTAGAGCTACTTATTTTATATATACACCTTCTGCACAGGGTTGGGTGAATGTCAAACACAGTCCAAAACAAAAATACCTAAGGCATTTATAAACTCCCAGGAATGAAAATTCATAAGAATCATCTGTTATTTTTAATTTTGTAGCTTTCTGAGTAAATTCAGAAAAAGAGCAAGGAAGTCTCATTTTTTATGTCTTTTCGTAGCTTCTGTTGAACACAGAACAGATGCTTTGTGTTTCTTGTGCAGCCATTCCAGCTTGCACTGGAATGAGACACTGGTGTGCATTTATTTTGTACCCAAATAGCCTCATTTGTGTGTAGCACTGGTCTTATTCCACAGCAAGACCAAACTGACATGCTATTCCAGAAAACATAATGTCTTTCAATTTCATGGGGGGAAAAAAAGACCAAATTTTTTTTAGACTTCTCTCCTCCTCCACCCCTTCCTAAATAGGAAGAGTAGCTTTCTTATGACCCCTGTGAGCACAGACCACCAGAGGATTGTTTGGAGAGTGAGCCAGGGGCCAGCAGCATGATGGAAAACAATTTTTTGATGAAAAGTTCCCTTTTTCATGTGTAACTTCAAACTGTATCAATCACTCAAATTGATTTTGTCGCCTTATATGACTTTGCTAAGCAGGGTGGATCCTTTCAGTGCCAGGGTACCCAGGATGACCCTGCAGGTCCCAATAAAGTTCCAGAAAACACCTCTAAAGCAGAGGGCCAAGCACACTCCCCAGAGCTCCCACGGTGACCAGGCAGTCACACAGAGCTCATTTCCTCACTTCCAGCTTTGCTGCTGGGCTAATTTGACAGCTGGGTAAGTGGATATTTCTCCCCTGTGGTAAGCAGGGAAGGTACACAGGAGCTCACATTGCAGAAATTTTGAATATCTCATGAGCTCTTTTCCAGCTTCAGCCTTAGCAGCTGTCAGACAAGCAGCAGGTGCCTTTGCTAGCAAGATACAGGGGAATAAGGGGAAGTGCCCAAGTGAAATAAGAGAAAAACTGGTTTGGCTTACCCTCTCATGTTTCTTCCTCACGCTTTCTCCAGTTGGAGGCTCAGGGTTAGAGGTTCAATTGGCTACAAACCAAGGACAGCAGCCCTGCTCACCTACCCCACCTTCAAGCCAGCGGCTTCTCTGGTTTTTTTAATATGACTCAGCCAGCAGACAAGAAATCTGCCAGTGAAGGTGAAGAAATCAATTTAATGGTTCCACCTGGGCTAAAGGACCACGGCTGATAGAAATGTGTAAGTGTGATGATGTAAGTATAGGTACATCTGCAAAAGACCATCAGAAAACACTTGTGTGGGAAAACACAAGTTATTCAAAGCATGAACCAGGCACTTCTTCAGCAGCCAGCTGTGGAAATAAATGGACCCATCTTGACTCCCAGCCATTTTTAATCATAGACAAGAATGAAAGTCCTATTACTTTTGAAGCCTGTAACCATTTTATCATGCCAAACCTCATAATTTTTCAGCAAAAACCCTGCCAACTGGCCCCTTTCCTTGATTGTTCTCACCCAAACCCCTGAACCCTGGACTGTGTATGCACAGGTCATTTCAGAGCAGTAAGACCTGAACAGCCCTGGCAATGACAGAGCATCCCCCTAATCCCCAGAGGACTCTGGATTACCCAGGAAAGCTCATAAAACACAACAAACACAGCAAAGATTTTCCTAATTAAATGGAGACCAACAAAACCCCTTTAAGTTTTTAAAGAAATGTTAGTGTTTATAAAGGGAAGCTGATGCTGTTCAAATGGCTCCTGAGAGGACCATACCAACAGCAAGCTTGCAGCATCTAGAGTATGTTTGTCTACCAGATATTTGGCAATATATCTATGTACACTTATTAAAAGTGAAAACGTATACAAACCTTGGCAGTCTAGACACCCATCATGGATTTAACACATGCTGTTCCTAAGTCTATTTATTTTCTCACATGCCTAGAGCAAGCCCAGAGGGCCCCAGGCAAAACCTTCTAGGGTGCAATACCACTGCCACAGGCAGAGGTAGAAAATAAATTACTTCAGGTGCATTGGGAACATCAGCAGTACTGCAGGCAGAGAGGCAAGCAGTGGAAAATAAATACAGCTAAGATGTGGGAAATAGATTCCTCTTGCTCCCTTTGGCTTCCCACTGGGGAAGTGGATGGCAAATACAAGCCTGCAAAGGACTCCCACAGTCATCAGTAGCCATGAATGAAGAAACTAGCCTTTTCCTTCCAAATTCTTCAGCTCACAAAGTTAACACTATAAAAAACAGACCCTGAGCTGGGGACAAGTCCTGCACTGCTTCCATGGCCAGGACATGTACTGCCTGAGAGCAGCCACCTCCAGGGCCAAAGCAATTTGGTCGCTAGGGAAAAGTAAGGCATCAAGTTAAGAAGTCTTTGAGTTGCAAAGCAAATGCAAAGGGGGCTGGTGGCTTACAGACCCTTTACCAGCAGCCAGAGTTAGAGGCTGACATTCTGTAGGTAGGAGAAAGAGAGCACCTCTTCCCACGTCCTTTTCAGGGCTCCCTTCTCAGAGGGAGATTTCATTTACCCTGTTAGACTTCATCCACAAAGAATTCCTGGGGAGAGCTTGTGAACTCAACTAGTCTGGACTGCAACACTTGATATTTCAGCAGGTGGGCAGCAGATGGCTTTCAGAGGGACAGACAGCTCCTGAGTATCCATCACTCTGCGCAGGCAGGCTGGGTGTAACAGGGCAAGCAGGCTAGCAGCAGCCATGGAGCCAGAGCTGTGCAAATCCCAGCAAGACTCAAATTGTCATGGGCCTGCCACACACACAGGCTCCTGGAGCATGGTCAGGGGTGGGAGACTACTGCATTTGCTGGGAATGGCCCTATGAAGGCAGGAATGATGAATCTGACTCCATGTTCTCAGAAGGCTACTTAATTATTTTATGATACTATATTATATTAAAGAATACTATACTATACTGAAGAATACAGAAAAGATACATACTGAATGCTAAAAAGCTAATAATAAAAACTCATGACTCTTTCCAGAGTCTCGATGCAGCTTAGTCCCGATTGGCCAAAGAGCCAAAACCACTCACACCAGAATCCAATTAAACAATCACCTGTGGGTAAACAATCTCCAAACACATCCCACATGAGCAAAACAGAGGAGAAGCAAATGAGATAAGAATTGTTTTCCTTTCCTCTGAGGCTTCTCAGCTTCCCAGGAGAAAAATCCTGGGTGAAGGGATTTTTTCAGAGATATGAATGCTACAGGAGACCCCAGGTGAGAGCAGGTGCTGAGGGGCTGGTGGTGGTCCTGGTGGGGGCATTGCCTCCACCTGGTGCTTCTTGTTTGCTGCTGGTAGTCTCCAGTAAGAAAGATCCCAAACAAAATGGAGCTAAATTCTTCTCAGCATTGGACATGAGGAAAAAGGCCACCTTCCTGATCTGTCCATGGGCCTCCCATTACAGTGGTGGCTGCAGCAGTTTGTGCATTTGCTGTAGGCACTGATTGGGAACCACCAAGTTGGGTTGTTTGCAGCTGCAGCCCTCCAGCCTGCATTCCTTGGGAATTAAAATTCAAGTTCCCAGAACTGACCTGGAACTACCTGTTCTGGTGTTTAGAAGCTGTAAATTCTGTTTGCCAAGCCTTTTCAACCTCTTTTTAATCACATATAACTTAAAGTTATTAACAATGCTTTCCTTTCTTCCATATACACTTTTCCAGCAAGGTATTTCCAGCTCAGTGAACATACTGCTCCTAAGAACAGCTAAACTGCTCTAAGTCCATGTTAATCTGCCAAAATGCCCCGTATCAAAGGCTCTAGGAGTCCATCAAGTATCACAAAATAAAGAACAGCTTTTGATCACTGCTAGCAATATGAAAACACATGAAGAGAAACCTGTGTGTGACTATAGTGCTACCCGCACACCAGAGCATCTGATGCCATACCAGGGCTTACTGTCAAAGACTTTTGTCTCTTCAGGCTTTTTACTTCAGGTAGTCCCATGGGAAATTTAACCACCTTCTAGAAACAAAGAGAGAAAACATCCAGCTTTTCAGGCCTTAGAAAATATTCCCACATAGACCAGAAATCTCAGAGCAAAGGTTAAAAAGAACCAATTTGGTTGTTCTCTTTCAAACTTCATACCAGGGCATCATTTGGAGCTGCCAGCCCTCTCACAAGCCAGCAGCAGAGAACCATCACCAAGAGTTGCAATGTGTTGTAGAGCTGGCACAAGCAACAGAAAGACGAAAGCAAATACATTAACATCCCTCAATTTCATCTCACACTCCTAAGGTCTTCAGGACAATTATTGAAAGAAAGTACATCAGCCTCCATTAAGATCATAAGTAAATTAAAAAGTTATGAGTTGTATTTGATTTTTGGCCTTCTTTATGGAGAGATTTTTGAAGTAGCATTGTAAAAACATAGCAAGGAATTTTTAAAAGTAGCAGTTTGCATTATTAACATGAATGAATTTTAAACCACCAGATTTACTTTTAACTTCTATGCTCTTCCATTATTAACTTTGCTGTATGCTGCTCTTGGCATAGCCTCGTGTAGAAATATGCTGAAGTAATCTATAGGAAGATGAAAAAGGCTCGGATGGTTAGGACAAGTTCACATCCATCTGTAGAAAAAAATGTTCTTGCAATCTTTTTGACAACTATGAATGAGAGGACATCCTGATGTCTGTTCTTACCTGAAGATCTCAGAGCAAGTGAGGATCTAGCAAGGTTCAGGGAGGACTGCCCCTAAGTCAGAGGAGTTCAGAACAGTATAATCCATCCACTTACGAGCAGCCAGACACACCTTTACTTAGAGCAAGGTACACCAGCAGGACTTGAAAAATGGGTGTCTGCATGGGAAAAATGTTAGATACGAAAAGCACCATGTCTGGAGTCATCTGGGAGTACTCAATAGTTGCCCACCCTTGATTCCAAACTGGCTCTGACTCCAGTTGCTCTCTGCCAGTGGGAGGTGGCAGGCTGGCACCCTCCAGAACCTAGAAGATCACATCACAAGCCCTGCAGCAAATCAGCCACCAGGCATCATGCTGTCAGAGCCTACTTCTTCCAGCTCAGAAGCTGCCCTCAGCTTTAGAGCAGGGTCAGCTGCTGGAAGGATGGGGCTTCCCACACGCAGCGGCACAGACAGGCACAGAGAGAGAGCGGGAGGACATCCCGCACGGCACGAGTGAGAGAGACCTTCTGTAGCTCAGAAAAACAAAGCTCTGCTGCACCCCACTGCTGAGGCTCAGCAGCAGTGAGGCTGCAACAAGCTGTGTGTGTCCAGGGATGAAAGGGGTTTTATTTTCTTGTGAAAAGGAGAGGAAATGCTCCATTTGCCAAAATTTTACTTTTAAGACCAGTTCTCATTTAGAAGCAGAATATTTAATGAGATATGATGTGGCGGTATTGAAACAGCAGGGCCAAGAGCAGGCTGAATTTCTCTGCAGCAGCCAGACGTTGTTTTCTAGGTAAGAAAAGGTTAGAAAAGTCTTCATGTGGATGCAGGAAGACTTTGTGGCATTTAGAGAATTAGCGTGGAGGAGAGCTCCATGGTTCAGGATATTTCTAGGACAGACTGCAGCAGAACTGCAAGAAAAAAGAAAAAGGAAAAAACAACAATATTCAAAATATATAGTTAAGCTACCTAAATGGTGATAAACAAAACCACTCAGAAGGTATAAAACTCCTCACAATGCAATGGTTTAAAAAAAAAACCACTTAAAAAAGAGATATTTTACTGGGTTCTATGCCAAAATAGAGCCAACATTAATTAGTGGCTATTCAAGAAGGGTACTCTGAAAATGTTAATTAAAAGGGCTTTCAATTAATAGAATGCAATTTGTAGGGAGATGCCTAGGAAGAAGATTAGGCTTCTGCTTTGGAGTTTAACAAAACAGTCAGGAGGTCTAGTCTGGAAGCCCTAATCAGACCTTATTGCTCACTCCTGATCTGCTGGAGTTCTTTGGGGGAAAGCCTTTCAAAACTGCAGAGCTTCCAAAGATTTTGGCTACCAAGAACAAGACTCTGTTAAGTGGAACTCGCAGCCCCGGGTAGTCACAGAAGAGAGAGATGAGTATTTTCTGGTCTGAGCATTTGATCCAAGGCAGAAGTGTCATTTGCTTCACATTTGCTTTCCGGTCTGAAACACAAACCTACCGTTCTGAAAAACATATTTCTCCTGTTGGTCCTGACACAAGTTAGGCATGGTGATAAGAAAAAAACTTTTAAAAAGTTTTGAAAAGACTATTTAAAGTATTTTTCTAAAAAGATATATTTGCAGATGAGATGTCATTTGAGAAGCTGCATTCTGCTC
The DNA here is from genome assembly GCF_963513975.1 of Fringilla coelebs. Classification (NCBI taxonomy): domain Eukaryota; kingdom Metazoa; phylum Chordata; class Aves; order Passeriformes; family Fringillidae; genus Fringilla; species Fringilla coelebs. The sequence continues at coordinate 104,293,888 of NC_140028.1, read as the reverse complement.
TGTAAAGTGCATTAGAGAAAAACACACAGCGTACCTAAGTTCAGGCACCGTGATCAAGGTGTAGCTCTAATAGCAGGGGAAACATGGAAGAGAAAGAGAGCATCTCCTCTCAGGGGAAAAGCAGTCTCACTGATGAATGAGACAAGATGACTAATAGCTCAAGAAGAGCAGATCAAAGGCTGAAAACAAAAATCAAAATACTAATACTAGCTGCCCAGGCAGGTGCCACAGGCACAGAGCATGGCACACAGACCAGTGCAGGCAGGAGGGAAAGCAGCAAGCAGGCTTGCTCTGACCTCCATCAGGTAGGAGAAGAAGGAAACCTGAAGGTCAGGCTGCAGCACAAAGGGGGGCAGGAGGAATGACAAGCCATAAAGTCCAACCTGAAAAGGTTGCACACAGGTAGGAGCAAGGGTCCTGTCTTTGCTGTCTCACAGCCAAGCCTAATGAGGCTCCAGCTTCACCAGCTAAAGACATTTCACAACCTTTCCTCAGGGCAAAGAACATTTGAGCCAAAGGACACTGGCACACTCAATTTTGCATGATCCTGTGTCAGAGAGCCGATCATCTCCCAGGGCAGGCTTTAGGAAACTTGAAGACTTATTGGTGAAAGGCAGAATGTTTGATTTAAAAGCTAACAACAGAACTTGCACCAGAGGGTGTGAAGCATATTGTCCTTTACACAATCATGCTAACTTGCACTGGACTATTAGTAACAAATACGCGTCAGAGAGAGAAAATACATGCCTCCTCAACACTGCTGGGGCAAAATGGTCTCTGCATGTCATCATATGAAACAATGCAGGTTACAAAATGTGTGCACCTCAGCTAAGACAAAGGCCAGCAGTACCTTCAACCGTGGAAAAACTTACATTGGAAACATAAAACTCACACAGGTCTTGGTACTAAAGTTTAACAGTATTGTTTGAGCCAGATGCAGCTGCTCAGTGGCCTTGAGTTTTGTACAGGAGAGGCACAAAAGTTGTCCTGCCAGGTAAGCATCCCTGCTAAGTAACCCTGATTAATCCATCAAATTATGACAGCCTTCTGAAAGGATGAGAAATGCTGCAAACTTCACGCTTCAAGGCTTCACAGTTGTAAGAAATCATCTCTTGTCAGCTTTCTGCAGGTTCAGTCAACCCCATAGTTACTGTATCAGACAGGTTGAAATCCCTTTTCGGTTAACAAATGCCCTTGTTGGCTGGGTCTAGAAGAATGCCTGTGAAAATTTATGAATGAGGTACTGTGTGCAGAACAATGCCCTCGTGTGCTGTAGTGGCTTTGAGGGAAGCATAGCCAATGTGAGAAGGATATTCCAACTGCTGGAGGTGAATATAAATGGGGTCTAAGTCAGAAGAGTATGGAGTGGGAGTCAAAATGTTTGCTCAAGGGGATTAGAAAACAGAGCAACATGGCATGTGGGATGTCATTGCAGGGAAACCACGGAGTGTCACCACAGTCTTTCCTGGCTGCTGGATTTCCCCAAAATTGTCAGTACAGCCCAAGCAACAGCAGCGCCACCTCAGCTGGTGATCTGGGACTGGATACTCAATGCTGGATACCCAGAGCAGATACAGAAAAGGAAGAAAGCTAATGGGTGTAAGGAGAGGGAATGTAGCTGGGCTATACAAACTACAGAGTTGTGAACATGCTGATACAGTCAAAAAATAGTCTCTCTTGCATCTCACCTCCCCTGGAGCCTACACACAGATGTTTTCATTAAGGTATTAGGTACAGCTCATTTTAATGGTGTCAGGGTATTTGATCAAGCATCACTGTTTACAGCACAGGAAGAACACTAACAAATTGGAAAATTCTTTTTCAGAAACACAGTGACTAACAAATTGTTGAAACTTATACTCTGAAAATACCCCTTTGTTTTTTATAGAGGGAAAAACATGACCCCATTGGGACAAATCTGGATGCTCCCCCATTTTGCTTGGACTGCAGGCACCAGGCAGTTCTCAGGGTAACAGCATTTATTTGGGCACCTTATAGTTCACTGACACCAAAGCATCCCAGATTTGTCAGATTCACTGAAATTCATGCTGAACAGCCAATAAACCTTGGGGGGGGAAAAAAACCCAAACTTTTTTTCCTTTTTTCCTTTTTTCCTTTCTTTCTTTTTTTCTTTTTTTTTTTTTTTTTCCTCCCTGGCAAAGCAATGAGGCAAAATCTTAAGCAACATCTTGGAAGTAAAGTCACAAAAGAAAAGCAGGGCATGAGTAAAGACAGACTTGAGCTGTGTTTGGAATCTAATTTGCTGCCAAGGAATTATTTAAAGTTTCTCAGAAACTCCTTTTAGCTAAGGTACTTCAGATGCTAGAGGTGTAAGATCCATCAGGATAGAGGAAGTTACTCCAATTAGCGGCGCCTTTCAGACATCCTTTAACTGCAAGGGATAAGGACTGGCCATCCTGAAGGGAGCAGTCTGCCAAAGGGGACTCTGCTTTAGCTCTCCCTCGAACTATGACACCTTCAGTTTCTCAAAGTGACATGTTGAAGCTTCCAAGCAGCTCCTGAGTCCCCAGTTTTTCTCCTTTTTTGCTACATTTACAGCTCTGGTGGTGTCTGTGCATTTGTGAGGGCTCAAATTAAATACTTCAGCCCATAAGGAGATATGAGAAGGCATTTAGTGTTTTACACCCACTCCAGCTGGAAGACCATCTCTCCACCTCTCAGATATCTTCTTTCCTAGATCATGCATATTGTATTAGGAACTCACTCCTGGATCTGCAGCAATTTATAACGTGTGTAAAATAAGACACATCTGCTCTGGGAGCTCTCTCAGATGAAACCTGCTTAGGCCACCCTGCAGTTGTCCCTCCACAGTCATCATGGGGCAAAGTGGTACCAGTCCTTTGCTAGCCCATGTGTGCCCCTTTGATGGGCCAAAAAAAGATGCTTCTTGCTCTCCCATCCTGTTCTTCTTCCATATCCCCACACCCCTCTCCACTACAGCCTCACCCACCCGGCCCCTACCTCCTTTTCCATGGTCAGACACCTGCCTGCACCAAAAGCCCCCAAGCCTGAGCCATGGGAGAAACATTTCCACCTCAACTAGTCCATGGCAATCACGTGCTCATATGAAGAGCCTTCTCCTGCAGCCTGGCAGCTACAGATGGGTGGGAAAAGCCTCTCCTCTTATGTTGTGAAGCCTTTTCCAAGAAAGATGAGGTCTTATTGTTGCTCTGCTGCTGAAGTAGCAAAACCCCCAATAGGGTGACAGGCAAACAGACCCTGAACCACTGGAGAGGATATCCACAGCCCCTCAGAGGTATATTATGCCAGATTCCTGAGGTGTTGTCTGGAAAGAGGCACATCATCTGAGGAGGATCTCATATTTAAAGAAAAAATAATTAAAAAAAGAAGATATGAGAGAACTGTAGAGTACAGAAAAAGAGGTATCATTCAAGGTCTGTGACAGCTCACTGGAGGCTGGTTTTCTGATCATACATGAGCCCTGCATGTATGTTTTGTCAGTAGAACCTGTATCATCATCTAAGCACAAAGCAAACTGCCACAACTCATCTTAGAGCCACCAGGTAAATTAAGCTTGGCTGAGATGTTTTGTATCAAGTAAATAAAACAAAAGAGAAATACCTTTTTTGGCACAACACACCAATGCACTTACATGTCTTGCCTGAAGCCAAAATGTCAAGCAAGACTGCAGTAGGCAACCTACCTCTAAGATTACTTTGTTTTGAAATTTGGTTTCCTGAAAAGGGTCTGTGGTGCTCTGAAGGGGGCAGAATTTACAAGCAACTTCTCTGGAAAGCTGCTAAAAACCATCTCACACAATTGTCAACTGACAACAAATCAAAAGGATGAGCAGTCAACTCAGCTGGCTGAGGATTTTACTGACTTTTTCATGACTTTGACAGGAAGTAGGATGATCCTTATGTTTGGAAGAGGTGAAGGGAATGCTATGTTTCTTTGTTTTATGTAGAAGAGCCTGAAGCATATCCAATGACACTGCATTTTGCTTGCATTTGTACTCTGAATATACCCCTTGAGACCATGAAGTTCATGCTGAGAAAAGAAAAACAGCAGAAGAAAGAAGCTTCTGAACCCACATCAAAATATTTGAAAAATCTCCTGGGGAGGGAAAGAGCACAAGAAGTCGCAGTGCAGCTTTCTTGTCAGGAGACTTTCAGAAAAAGATCTGGCAAATTAATGTTACCAGGATGCTAAAACTCCTATCACACTGTGAAGGAAAGGGAAATAACCCAGTAGCAAAACCTGGGAATAGAAAAAGATGTTAAGAGCTCTTCACTGCAGCACTTTACCTTCTTGTAATGTTTTGCCCACATCTCTATGTGCTGGTGTCTTTTGATCTGTGTCCTTCCTATGTCAGTTCACAGAGGGCTGGAAGGCGACATGCAGAGCAGAGCAAACCATCCAGCCCACATACAGACTGGAAGAAGATGAGGATTCAGGATCCAAGGGCTGACACAGCAAGTGTAAAAGGTGCCTTGACTTTTACCCACTGGCACCCTGAGGCTGTTTGTAGCTCAAAAACTTTGAACCTAAAAGCATTTTCATCTGCATTTCAGGAATACCTGTGCTATTGATCTGCCTGACTTGAAAGCACCAGCTAGACTGCTTAGCTATTCACGCCAGCTACTGAAAGGCATGTTTGCCAAAAGAGTAAGGTAGAATCTAAAACTGGTCATGTTTCAGAAGAGAAAACAACAGCAACAACATACCAACACTAAAAGGCAATCTGGAGGAAGACAGTGGTGCTCAAAACCCACCAACACATAGCCATCACAGGGTACTTGCACCATATTTTGCAATGACTGCATCAGGCTCAGAAATCTATTTTTTCTTCCTTATGCATTTTTTCTTGCTATTTTTATTTGTCCTTTTTTCTTTTTCTTTACCCTCACTTTTTTTCCTCTTCCCCCTTTTTAAAAAAAAATCTTTTACAATAACAATAAATTTTAGCATATAAAAGCAATTCCAGCTGCACAGACTCTCTAGACCTTTTTAACCTGTGCCAGCCTTTCAGCCCCAGCAGGCTGCATAGGCAATGATAAGCAAACCATCCTTCTCTCTCCACCAGCAACCTGTTTCCCAGACTTGTGTGCACCAGGAAGGTCTGCTGGGAGATGTGTTACTTGTGAGCTATGACCAACAAACCACATCACCACCTTCATATTGAACCCAAGCTCCTGCCTAAATATTTAGTACTTGTTAGCACAGGTGGCAACTCTTATCATGCATTTGGGAAGGAGGAAGAAAATCCAAAATAAATGTTCTTATGTGGGAGAGTCATTTCACATCTGACACAGGGTGGCAAAGAGTCACAGTTAGCAGAACTTATAGATCTCAGAAACTATGCAGGTGGCTGGAAAAATCCCATCATCTCCTTGCGCAAGCAGGCTGATGTACCAGTGATCCAAGAGGTAATTCAGCAGCAGAATAGAGCACTGCCTGAACCTGCTCTGCTGAGCAGCAAGCTTCAGCTGCTTCTCTGCATATTACCTCTCTCTGCAGGTTGCCACAGAATGGTGCCCTAAATTTTGCCAAAGCTGCTATATCTAAGTGAAGAAAAAACTTGAGACTTTTGTTCAACCCCTAATCCCTCAAACAGACCACCAGAAGGAATGCTGCAGTTTGGCTCTTCAAGAAGTAAGGCAGGCGGTGACATTTACCAGGCACCCCCTGCAGCCCAAGCCCTACAGCTGTGAGCTCAGCAATCTGTTTGTTATGTCTCTTACAATAGTGCTGCAGACGGATGAAAGACCTTGTCAAAAATTAACTTTTTTTTATTTTCAGGAATGAGCCAGCTCTGTCCATCGAGAAATACTGAACAGTTTTGATAGTCAATAACAAAGGCATTTGAAATCTCATTGCAGCTTCAAGTGTTTTAGCATCTGGAAGCTCAGTGTATTCCTCCAAAGGTTTGCAGGTGAAGAATTAACCAAAATACTTCAGCTCTCTTGCAGACAGCATCACTTCTGATATCTTCAGAGATAACCACATGGATCAGGAGGATTATTGTGGCATTAGCTGCTCTGATTACATTCCCTACAGTTTAATAATAAGAGCAGTGAGACTATAGGTGTATCAACAGAGTTTTGGATTTGTGAGCAAAGAAAGTTGGGGGTTATTAGCAGAATGTGAGAAAAGGACACACACTCAAATATGCCTCTGAGAATACAGCTGACAATCTGTGGGGCAAGAGAAGTGATTTCTCAATATAGCATCATGAGTTTTCTGATAAGAAGCAATCGGGACTTTGTTAGCAAAGCTGTAGATCCATCTTGTCACATCCAGAGGGCTTTGGCTGTGAGCTTAACTCATAAAAAAGAAGGCAACCACATTTTGTAACACCTGCCTTTTACAGATAGTAGCTACAGTATGTGCACTTTTCATGTTCCTATTTATCTGCTGGCTTTGGCTGGGACAGAATTCTTTTTTCTTTTACAATAGCTCCCATGGGGCTAAGTTTTGGATTTGTGCTTTCAAAAACAGCATTGATAGTTCAGCAGTGTTTTAGTTATTAACTGCTTAGCAGGGCTACCAGAGGGGTCAAGTCCCTTTCTACTTCTCATATTGCCCTGACATTGAGGCAGGCCAGGGGTGCCCAGATAGTTGGAAGGCTGACCAAAGGGACCCATAACTTTTGGCAGCATTGCAGTACATAGAGCTGGGGGGAAGGGGCGGAAGAAGGAGGAAGTGGGGAAATTCAGAGTGATGGCATTTATCTTTCCAAGTCACTGTTACTTATGATGCTCTCCTAGGGATGACTGAAGACCTGGACCCCCATGGGAAATGGTGAATGGGTTCCTTGCTTTGCTTGCATGTGCATCTTTTACTTCGCCCATTGAACTGTCTTTATTTCAACAAATTTTCCCAGTTTTAATGTTCAGGTTTTCTCCCCAGATCCACAGGCAATCTCTGGGAGAGAGTGCCTGTGTGCTGCTTAGCTGTCAGCTAAGGTTAAACCACAGCATAACTGCACTAGCACCTAGATTTTTAATCATTAAGAAGAAACTTACTTCCATTGGATATAAAAAGCTAGGGAAGGTGGTCTCAGAAAAATGGTGGCTGTTAACTACACTGTTGCTCCTTCTGTCTAATGTTTTCCCCAAGGAGGTATCCTGCCCTTTCCACAGAAATTGTTTGGTTGGTACGTTGTGGAGGAAAGCAAAGAGGTAGCTAAAGAACGTTATAGCTGACATTATGAGCAAGTAGTGAGATTAAACATATTTTTCCCAGGCACATTTACCAAAGATAATACAGAGTAAGTTTACAATCGTATTGTTCCAGCTTGCTGTGCTTGTTAAAGTGCAGAAGACAATCTGTAGTTGCCTATTTTGTATCTAAGCAACTGTCAGACTCTATCTCTGCTAATAAGAAAGGGTATAATTATATGCTGCTACTTTAATTAGCAACAGATGCCTATGTTTATGAAATAAAATGTAAGATTTTTCTAAAGTGCAGAGCCTCGCTTACATGCAAGTTGCAGGAACACTTTGGCAGCTTCTGAAGGCTTTGTTTGGCCATGTCAGCTTGCTTGGGGCAGGGCACAGGGCGCTCACAGCCAGTTGCTGTGTGCTTTAGACCACTGGCTCAGAGCCCAGCTGTCCCGAACACCAGTTTGGGAGAGCTGCAGGCCAAGGATAAATCAGTGTCTAATGTGCCTTTTTGACACTCCCAGTGCTGGCATGAAGCAAGTTCTTGTCCCTGATTCAAAGACCAAGAATGCGCAGCTTGCTTTGGGCTACCTACTGCAGTGCCCCAGAGGCTGCTTTCTGCAGGATGTGATCGCAGAGCAGCCAACACAGGGAAAAATCCTTAGGATGAATTTCTGATCTCATCGAGGTGTTTCAGCAGCACATAGTGATGCAATGCAGCATTTTTCTTCAGAAAGAATAACAACAGGGGTTATTGCTGACGGTCCTTCTTTGCATATAAGAGGAGAAGAGTACCAACAAAAGAAAATAAAAGCCCCCAAAAAAAAAATACAAACAGAGAATACAGATGAGAATAACCTTTTCCAGGATAGAAAATCCTTGTAAGACGAATCTCTAATTTCTATTATTCAGTATTTTTGTCCTTGTTTCCATGGAAACAGCACTTGTGCAATGATGCTGTCCTGCAACGGAGTGAGTGGATGCATGCATACTTCTGTTCCTCTGTGAATTCTTTTCCTGGCCTCCAGCAACTTTGAATAAACCTGCCAGTAAAGCTGAAGTTCTGAGGACAGTTAAATGGAAGGAAAAGTGATCTTGTAAGTTTTCCAGCCAAAGAAATCTCACTAGATAATAGAAAATTTGCACAGGAGGAGAACAAGGCCACGCTTTTAACTGCTACATCTCCAGAAGGTGCTTCAGTAGGAAACCCCTTTCTTGAACATTCAACACCTTTTCACACTGCCTGCCACAAGGCACAGATCTGTGGGAAATCTGTTCTTGAGTTTGCAACTCAGGGCTCCTGCTTAGAAACTGTCAAAATGCAAGACAACCTGCATGAAGGTTTAGGAGGCCCACAGAATAATCTCTGTCTTTGTATGTCAATCTCTTGCGGTGCCTTGCCCTGTCACCTGCACCCAAAGAAAACAAAGCAGGCAACTAAGTTTGGCCCATCTTTCCTTCAAAACAAGCCACCATGCTGCTTTTCACAGCCATGTACACAAGAAAAAGAACAGGTCAGATCATCAAGGTAAATTTAGGAGAAAAGCTGAGAATCCATCAGTACATTCATCATTTCAGGAAGACATGAAATCCTTTAGCATACCTTTGTATTTATAGTTTTTATGCTCCCTTGTCACAGCTGGTAATCCAATTACAAGAATTGTTACACAAGGCTGCACCCTAGTAGGCTGCAAGAGCATGCAAGCCTAAAACCCGTACCTTTGTCTTCTTTTCCTACACTTCCCCATCTCTAATCTGCTCTCCACCAGCACTGCCAGCCATTTCTCTGCTCGCTGCAGTAGATGCTGTCAGCAGAGGAACACACCAGATGCTTTCCCACAGAGCCCAGTTTTGCTCTTGCCCTTATTCTGCAGCTCTCAATCAGAAGTCAAGGTCATTCCAATTGCAAATTTCTGTTTGTATTTGGTTTTCCCTGGGCACAGCGTTAACTCACAATGTGCAAAGCAAAGCTGCCACAACAGGTATCACTCAGAGCACATATGGAGGCAGAAGGATCTGCTTGAAGGACACACCTGCAAGCATGAGCATTTGCATTTATTCTAAAGACTTAGGGACTAGCTTACCATGTAAGTTATTTGTGACAAAGCTTCATCAGCCTCATCTTGAACGGGCTTTAAGAAATCACCCATGCTTAAGACCAGCTGTAAAAAATCACTGTGACCTGTATTAATCAGCATTCTAGGAGATGAAAACACCTACAGTCATTTTCAAAGTGACCTGTATGAATGTTGAGCAGTGTTTGAGGATTATCCTTTTCACAACAAAGGCTTTGTAACTTCTGCTACACACGGACAGTTTCAGTAACCTGTGTGCAGGTAACATTCAGTAAAAGGGAAAAATCAACTGAGTATGGTCCAAGTGCCTGCTCATTTTCTGTGCCATGTGATATGAATATTACTGCAGCTGTGCAGGGAGCAGATCTCCTTAGACCACCCCAAAAGACAGCAAGCACAGCTCAAGGGAAGCACACACCAAGGCACAAGAAATTACTACTTGTACTAACCTGAGCTTCAAGCTCACCCCCTCCCACTCCTCTCCACAGTGGAGGCCACACAAAACACAGCCACCATGGAGCAACAGGAGGCAAATAGTTAGTCTAGGTAAATTGTCTCTGAGCAGAAACTGTACTATACCCAGCCTCATAGAGCATGGATCATATTCAAGGCCCTACTGCCAGCTCTTTATCATGGCAGAAACCACTACAATTTCAATAATCACCTTTAGGACCCTTTTCCTTATGAAACAGAATAAACAGCTATCCAAAACTGTGGATGAGGAAGACTCCCATGTATGCTATTACCTCCTCTTCAGAGATTAGGAAAAGTGTTTTATACTAGCAAGGTTATTAAATTATAGCGTGGGTCATTGCTATCAGTATTTTACACAACTCACTGCCTTTCTTTCTCTTAACTAAAAATAAAAGGCACAGGGTGTTATTTCACACAAAACTAGGGTGGGGTGGAAGGGGTCCATTGTTAAGCCCCACTGACAACCCTGTGGTGACATGCCACATGCTTAACATAACCAAAGTGTGTGTGTACATGGCGAATGGCAAAATCCAGAAAACATTCTTCTTCTAGAGACTTACTGGTAGCATTCCGATTTCTCCAATAGTTTCAGAACAGTCTTTTTCTGTTGCAAAACAAAACTCTCTCCCATCAGCTTGCATCAATTTTGTTTTGACTCTTAACGATGCAGCTCAGAATTTTCTACAGAAAGCCAGTGATGCTGGTGAGCTGCAGAGATTTAACAGCAGTGCAGCACAATGCACGGCGGATGAGCAGAGTTGGTGTTATGCCTTTCCATATCATGCCACCTAGCGCTAAGAACTGCCAGGCACATTTGGTTAGGTATTCCTTCTACATTTGGGGATTAGAAATGCCCTGCAAAGTTTTGTTTACTTCAAAGCAAAATGAAAAAGTGTTTCAATGTGGCCGTATAACCACATTGGAAAACAGCAAGGCGCCAGGGAAGTGTTTTTAATCTGAATCTACATCTGTTTCTGTGATAGATCATATACTCCTTTCCTGCTTATGGAAATTAATACTTGCTGGAAGCTGCTAGCTAATGAAAAATTTACTAATAGAATATGAAATGCTCCTTCACTAATGAAATGTAACTAGTGACTGCAAGAGGCTGATTAGAGAAGAAATTCAGCTTTCTTAAATAAGAAACTCAATTTGCTTTGAGATACTCCTGTCTACCACCAGGACTTAGGCTCTTACACCTTGACCTGCTGTCTCTCCTCTGCTTTACAGCCTGTAGTTTCACATCACTCCTTTTTGACTTCAACACTGGATGCTGGCATGTAAGCACTTACCTTGATTCCTCTCTCTGGTCACTCCATGGATTAACCTGCTTATTTCCAAAACATAAATCCTCATTACAGCCAGCCTCGACCAACATTGTCAAATGCAGATGATCTGCTACATCTTCTGTCTTCCCTTCTAAAGACCTTCTCTGCCCATCATGACCCCCCCAGCTTTCATCCAGCTCTCTAAACTTACTGGATGTGGAGGGATAGAATGTAAGAAAATAAAGATAGCACAGAAGGTAATCTCACCCCTGAGGAGTTACAGCTGTACTAATTACCAAAGATTAGGAACAGGCCTGCCCTTCACAGGCCACAGCTGTGCCTAATAAGGATCAGTGCGATACGAGAGTGGCTTAGGTGGGTGAGGAGAGAGCTGGAGTTTCTTGACTCTGCTAAGGAGAAGTCAGTGCTGTGAGAAATCACCAAGAAGGTATGGAACTTTTGTATTAAGATAACAACAACTGGATAAAAATGAGTTTCCTTCACCTTTAAATTTCTTTTCTGAACTCTCTCTCTCTCTGTACAGCTAAAGCTGCTTTTCCCCCTCCTTTACCACCATTGATCTTTCTTCTGTTTTAGCTCATATTTCAGTCCTTTCAGCTTGAAGTCTGCTTTCCTTGCACCACCTAAAATGCTATGATTCATGCTGTCAAAGTCTTGGGGCCTTTCTTCCATGCTTCCTCCTCTTCCTTAACTCATTTGATTTACCTCCTGTTTCCTCAGCCATTAGTGATCCATTCCCTCAGCTTTTCATCCATTCTCTCCTGGCCCCTTCTCCTCTCTGACCACTTGGACATCTTCCCTCTCTAAGTGTTTTTCATCCCCTCTGCCACATCTGCTGTTAACATTGTAGCTGTTCTGACAGTGACAGAGCTGTAACTTCCAACACACTTCTCTCCTGCCAGCAGCACAACTCTTTTTTTCTACTCCTTCTTTTAGAATGGGTCATGATGACACCTACCCTCCACTTTGTTCCACCATCGCCTCATTGCTGCAGCTCTTAAACCTAATCAGTTAATTTTGCACTACACCAGGTAAGCAGATATCACATGCCAGATGAGTTTAAATCACACTGGGTGTATACAGAAAGACACTATTCAAGTACGCAAACTAAAAGTAGAAAATTTCCAAAAGCTACATAAGTCCAGAAGGCCAATTAAGCAGCTCAGGATGACCTGAAGTCTTAACTATCCCTTCACCTTGGCAGCACAGTGCTCTGAGTTTGGTATGCAGCTGATCAGGAAGATGGATGCAGGCAGCTGACATAATTGTCCCAGCATTTGGCTGGTTTTACAGTTCAGGCTCCAGGTCATCAACCAAGGAGCACTCATGGTATCTACACAAAGTTAAACTTGATGACGCTTAATTAAAAAACTATTTGCCTGTCCTTCCACCAGCATAAACTTCAAATCTCTTTTCACATATATTCACATCTAAAAGATCTGATGGTTACATGGTTTCAGTCTGCCCTCTGCTGCAGGCTCAGCAGGCAGCTCTGTGATGCTGCTCATCTTCTGAGAATGTAAACAGCACAGGGTGGATCTGTCTTACTACTCAGAGTGTGTGTGTTTATGTATACACAAATGTATATTCAACTCAGAAAAGTTTAATCTAGCAAAAAGTGGAAGGTGCCACCAGGTGTGGTTTTGGGGAGATTTAAAAACCTTTAGTAGGAAATAGCAGAGAAACAAGATCTGGGTAGGCCCACCCTCAGGCAGACAGCACTGCAGTGAACTCCCCAGTTGTAAGGTAGTTGGCACTTACACCTCAGCCTCCCACCTCACACACCACTCACACTCTTGCTGTCGCACACCGAAAAGCAGGCAGACCAATGGCAAATCTGTTAGATTAAATAACCTGTAAATGTTGTAGCAGCCAAAACAGAGGGCAGTTATTTACCTCAGGCAGCCTCTCTGTTCCAGTGGAAGCCATCATTAGCAAAACCTGGACACTCTACTCACGTGCCACAAGCAAGTCCTCCTGTTGTCTGCTTTGGCACCAGGGGTGTAGGTCCACAGAGGATCCCACTGCTGACATTGAAGCCAGAAGGGTCTCCCACTGCTAGCAACATGCTTGAGGTGGGGCAGGAGAAGCTGGAGCTCAGCAATGGCAGAGGAAGCCACTTGCCCTCATAGTGCCTGTGTAACAGCCCAGTGCTTTCTGCCCAAATCACACAATGCTGCTTATCCCCAACAATTTCAAAGACATCCTTCCAGAGTGAGCCTGGGTCAGGCTGTGTCATGGGACAAAGATTACTTGAGATCAAGGGTTCCTTCATCTCAGAGGGCAGAAGCTACTTGATGTCAAAGACTACTTCCTAAGGCAGATCTCCAGAATGAGACTAGCCCAGCCTCTGCCACAGGACAGAAGTTAATTGAGGTCACAGGACAGGTGCTCCTCAAATAAAAAGGTTACTGGAGCTCATACACTGCATGAGGCCAGAGTAGAGGTTGTGCTGGGTCAAAAGTGTTTCAGAACAAAGATTACACAAGGTACAAGGTTCTGCAAGGTCACAGGGCCAAAGTTAATTTATTTCAAATGTTGCTACACTGGGACAGAGATCACATGAGGTCAAACCTTACTTCCAGTCAAAGGTTAATTGAGGTGACAGATTCCTCAAGGTCAAGGGTTAAAAGGGTTAATTGAGGACACAGGACAGAGGATCCTCAAGATCAAAGGTTAATGCACCTTGAAGTCTAAGGACAGACGTTCCTCAACGGCAAAGGTTCCTCACAGTCACAGGACAAAAGTTACCCTAGGATAAAGGTTATTTTAGGTCATGGGACAGGTTACTCTAGGTGAAAGGTCACTTGAGGACAAATTTGGTTTTGGTATAAATCTCACCAGGGCCCACAATGACTCCATAGCCAAGTCTCAGCACGTTTTTGTCACCTGGATGCTATCAGCTGTTGCATGCATGTGTCCCAGGAGCACAGTCCGAGACCAGCTGGGTTGCCAGGCCCATACCCATGTGCTTGCTCACCACCTCAGCCTCCAAGGAAAGGGACTGCAGGCAAGCTGCCCACTGGGAATGGCCCTTCCACTGCTCTGCCTTCTTAACAACACACCTCACCTGGCTGGAAAATGTAGGAACAGACTACCTTCACACCAGCAAACACTCCAGCAGTTTACCAGCACCAGGAACAGCACTCCAGCACCCAGGAGTGCTTGAACTTGGAAGTACAAATGCAAACAGGTGTTGCCATGCAGAACTGCTGAATGGATTAAAGGTAAAAGGACTGAAGGGATCAAAAGCAGTAATTTGAGGTGAAGCTTTGGTGCTGATTTTACAATGGCAGTTGCTTCTTCCTTTTCATGCTTCTTCACAACCTGGTTAATAAAATTGGTGGCCAGCCTCTCACAAGGATTTAAAAACATTAAAAAAAAAAAAAGGCAGCACAATATAAAAACTGAGGTAAAGCTGTTGGCACCAGGGACTATTACACTCAATTAGGGGAATTAGATGCAAGATTAAAGTCATAACTTGAGATTAGCACTAACTCTATGCTTGCCAGAAAGTTACCAGAATTCCAAATTTAAGTCCAAATCAGAAAAATCTCAATTTGAGTGTAAAGTTTTTGACTGTCAGAACACAAGCATAAGGGAAAGCACTTAGAGCAGGGCAATTAAAAAAACTAGTTCGTTTTTTTTAATCTAGCAGTACTTAGCTATCATGATGAACAAGAAGTCACTTATTTTTTAAAAAAAGAAACACTGACCATTTCAAATATACATTTCAAAAGTCATAGTAAACCTAAAAAGTCAGCACATTGGGAAATGTTAGTCAAAAGCAGCAAGAACCTCAAATCTTTCCCCATAAACAATGCAAAAAAACAATTTTGAGTATTGCTCTGCTGTAATAGCTCATCTTTTCAGGCACTGAAACTTTCCAAATAGTTTCTTTTAAACTATACATAGTGAACTCTTGAAAATTCAGGTAGTTTCACTCAATAGTATACAACCAAAATTCAACCAATTGCTCAACTTAGTCTATTTTAATGTTCTGCTAGGATAAATGCATGTCAGAAAACAGCTTCTGAGATGCAAGTCATTTCAAAACTGAACACATTTTAGCAACAAGTAAGCACATCTCTCAGGTAATGCAGAGGGGGAAAAAAGTGTTTTCCAAATGATTTTCTTGTGATTTTCAGCTACCTGACACTGGGTGACCTTGTTACAATATGTCAAAGTTCAAATATTGCCTCAAGGTACTTGGAAATAGCAAAGGACTTCATTCAGTCTAATTCAAAATAAATCTCACAAATTAGCTCTAAAAGCACTCAAAAACAATGGGATGAAAGTAAAAGAATCACCATTAGCTGGCAGTGTCACATTAGTGGTCAGAAAAGAAGACAGTTTTTCCATATGGGCTGAAACCATGTTAATAAAGATTGTGGAAAGACATGCTAGCCTTGCAACAGTTTGGCATTTCACTGATGATCTGCTATTAGCTTGCTTCCTAAAACTTGCTTTTCTTACTAATTGCATTGAAAGCTTTTATGCAAGATGAAATAAATGCTTAACTTCAAAGTCTCTGAAAGGACACAGGTTATAAACTTTTCCCTCCACACAGCAATTGAAACAAGCATGGCATTAAAAAGCCTTTAAAACACAAAAAAATTAAAAATAAATTGACTTCTTGGAGTGCCCATGGGGACCGTTTATTTGCTGTTATTAGCTGCCCTTACAAACCCTTTTCTTGCAACTCATGCTTTAATGCCCATGATGCTGGGGGTCTCATGTAACCCAGCCTGAACACAAGTTCACAAAAACAAATTAGGAATACAAGCTTCTGAAGGCACAGAACCATTAAATCAATCTTAATCATTTCCTCCTCATATAAACGGAGAAACACTCCATCAGCTTTGGAAATAAACACAACTACCAGGATCTGAACATGGCTGTTATTACCAAGCAGCTGTCACCACAGCATTCACCACAGCACAAACGTTCTTGGTAGCCCATAACTCGTTTCCATCTTTTCCAAAATAACACTTGTCTGAACCCAAAGGAGTTGAGAGAAACACCATGAAATCAGGTTTTCTAACTGATTTTTTTTAATAAACTATAGAAGAACAAGGTAACATTTCAACCAAAGTCATGACAGCTGCATGCTTAAAAGCAGATACATAACATGTCTGGATTTTTCTGTTCTCTTTAGGAAAAAAAAAAGAAAAACTGAACATAATGCATAGATTTCTACACATATTCAAATAATAGACTAAAGCAAACAGAAACACAACTGGAAAAAATGTTTTGACAGTAATTCCAGATCTATGAAATTTTAAAAAGGAAATTTCAGTTCTAAGCATCTTTATGTTGGAACAAATGACTTTTTTTATACAGCATGAAAATAAGTTTTATCAATTGAGGCAGTAGAAACAAACTTACACAATAGCTCAAAAGCATCTAATTTGTGAACTCAAAAACCTACAGCCCATGGCATACTAAAACTTAAGAATTTAAAAGGTTGCATTAGACTTGCACTTGCACATTGACACAGTGAAATTAGTGGAAAACTACTGTTTTTCCTGTTAGAAAAAAATCAGGTTCTGATTGCTGTTTCCAAACAGTTATCTTCCTAGCTTTTTCTCATTGTCCTCGCTTGCCTCATGTCTTCTCATCAGGGAAAAAAAAAGCATGAGCGGTTTCTGTGCCACCCCATTCAGCAATGTTTCTGAAGAAATGCAAAGCACCCGTCTTTGTGCAGCAGTTTCATCTACGGTGCTGGATTCCCTTACTCCATCATGTTCCCCACATCACTGAGCTTCTACAGATTAACAAATTTGTTTAGAATTAGGTACTCAATAAGTTCTATAAGGGGTGCTCATTTCTACCTTTTGATCCACATTTTCTACAGGGGTTAGTGAGTATTAAAGACAAGGAGTCTTCACACAGTAATCTGGATGATCACACAGCAATAGGAAGTTGAGACAGAAAGAAAGGAGCTCATATGAATACAAATGCTGCTTTCTTTATGAGGAAGAATATTCATGATCCAGTGAGGTTTCCACCCAGATGCTACAATAACTGGCACCTCTAAACACCCTACACTAAAATATACCTCGATATCTTAATCAGGCACTTTAATAGAAAAACAAAGGAGTAACTTTTTGTAACACAGGTACCGTTATAGTTATTCTGTAAGGCCAGAACATGTTCTATGAAGCATTCAGAAAATGAACTGTCCCACAGAACCAACTCTTATCAAGGGCTAAATGAAACGAGAGTCCCTCATTAGACAAACCTGTTAGAAAAAGAAAAGGCTGAAAAATGGTTAGCAAATATTTGGTAGAAGCCATTAACCCCAAACTCAGATTCTTCACTATCTTATGTAAAACGCAGTGCAAGGTTACTTATCCCTTGAGATGATGGATCCAAAAGTAAACATTCAATGTGCTTTAATTCACAAGATTTTCTTCCCCCCCCCCACCCCAAAAAAAAAAGGTTTTCCACTGATAACAATCTCCCTGAGGGAATACATCTATTTTTTCAAGGGAAAAAAAGCAATCATTTAAAAAGCAAACTGCAAAGCTCCAGCAATCAATAGTTGCCCTATTTTGAGCCATAACACATTTTCCACCACCATTTCTTTGGAAAACAGAAGTTAGAACTACTCACTGGTCCTGTAAGAGGACCCTGACTTCCCTTCTTTTATACAGTATCCTGCAGATGACAGTAACCATTCTTAAAAAATGGTAATAAATGTATTTCAGTCTAGTACACTTGAAAGTTATAGGAAAACTCTACCTTCTAAGACTTTCTCTACCAACACTTAAAGGGTTAATTATAGATTCTGTCACAAAAATACAGAATCATGGAAAAGAGGTGAAAATTCACTTGTAAGGCTAAACCCTTGAGAACTTATTTGTTATGAAAGTCAAGGGACAAATGAAACAATCTACAGACACACAAAACACATTTTTATGGTAATGAGAATGCCAAGTGTTTAAACTGTTCTTAAGTAATTTATTTCCTTTTACTGATGATTTACAAGGCCTTGATTATTAGACAAAATAGCATATTTTAACTAAACAAAATACAAACCAATAGAGTATAGAAGGAAATGGTTCTGTAGAATATATCACACCCAGTGCACACACTGCTTTGTTTTTCTCATCTGAACCTATTTGTTACTTAGAGGATTTTTGCAAACAAATATTTTGATCTAACCAAAATGTACTGTACTGCTTGAGACCACTGAATTAGGCTCAAATTCTGGCATTAGTCTATGGTCTAAACCACTGCAGTAGATCTTCCAAAGAGTTTAGTGTCATAAAAACCGATCTAGATGTTTTGGAGCAGTCAATACGAGACAGGAGTTATAACTGCATACAGTTCAGTATGGTACACTAACGGAAGCTAGACGTTTTAGTATTAGTACACTTATTGCCAATTTCTCCCAAATTTTAACAAGCAAAGCTTCTTTGCAGAGACATTATTGCTGATAATAAGGTTGTTGAGGAAAAGGATATCCAGGTTGTTGAGGTGGTGGATATGGTGGCTGTCCAGGAGTTTGGTACACAGGTGAGGGTGCATATGGCAGATTATACTGACCATACATGTATGGATTATAGCCCATTGGCATTGGCATCTGGCAATACCTGTGTAGGGGGAAAAAAAAAAACATACCTGAGTTGAAAAACACTGGTGATGGCAGTTTACAAAAACAACTCATTAATAGATACAAGCACACAGGCAATCTCCATAAATGCTTTCTTTTCGTTTTGCTTCGAGTGCAGCAGGGAATGTGGTAACTTTCCAGGACTGAACATGAACACTATTACAGTGTGTGGAACAGAAATGCAGACAGAAGGTGGAGTAAAGGCAACTTGCTGGAACTAGAACTGATCTAAATTAATTCTCAAATGTTTAATAAGATTGTGCATATTTCAACATTTGCTGAGCCTGCTACCAAAGGAGAGCACAGCTGCCTTCAATTCCTTGTGATGTCACAAGGAAGATGGAAAAAAAACATTGGAAGAAAGCACTACTCAACTGGAATTTTCCCTGTATTTTTCAGTATCTTGGTATACTAAAGACTTGAAAAATGAGATATGCCAACAGTTTTGAGATAACCACCACCAAATGATTATGCAAGTGTTGGTAACAATCAAAAAACCATGATTAAGGAAATGCAGCCCTATTTTCCTTCTCCTTTAAAAAAGATGAACTGTAAACACTTAAAACGTACATTCCCACAAGAAGTACAAGCAAATGATTCCTATAAGAGTTGCATGATTAAAACTAACAAAAAAACCAAACAAACCCAACTCAAACAAACAAAAAAAACCCCAACCAATCAAAAAACCAACCAACCAACCAAAAAACTAACAATTAAAATAACCCCTTCCCTCAAACAAGTCTTCAGCTTTAACAATAACTAACATTAAAATGTTCCACACAAGAAAAAGTGCTTTTAAGTAACAGGATAACAAGAAATCAGCTTAAGTGCTCCTGCAACTTACCCTGGGTAACCAGGATAAGTGGGGTAAGGTGGTCCCTGTGCCTGTGAAGGTGCAGTGCTTGCTGCAGGTGCACTGGCTCCTGGAGTAGGAGCTGGAGCAGGAGCTGCAGCTGTTCCAGAGGGTGCTAATGCAGAAGGGGAACTGCTTGCTGCAGAAATCACCGGTGGTGGTGGCCGTGCTGGTGGCTGTGGTTTAGTCCCCTACCAAGAGAAAGTGAATTAAGCTGGAGCTTAGTTATCAAGGTCTTGGAATCAAAAGCTGTGGTTATATGATTAATTAATTTTTATTTTCATTCAAAAAACAGACACACATTCTCTATTTCATCTATATAGATAATGCAAAGCATCTAAAAGGCAGTAAGCTTTTAATTTCAAATCTAGAAATGATGAACATGAATAGAACATACTTCTCTGAAAAGCCTTAAGATTTTGCCCCCTATTTCACTTCAACACATTTCCGACCACACCAGTATACTAAGGAGTGATACACACAAATTACAGAGCTGTTTAGATATCTCAAGTACAGACTCAGTATTTTCACCCCACTGATTCTGCAGCATGTATTTACCACCATGGTTCTTGGGGCTGGAGTGGGAGTGGGCGATGCTGCCGGCTTACTTCCTGCTGCTGGCGTGGTCTGATACGTAGGCAGCGGAATGGAGGGAGCGCTGGGCTCCCTAGCAATGCTTTGCTGCAAATCTCTATTAAAAACAAAAGAGCAAGCATCCAGCTTAGTTTAAGAATGGTTTGTTATACACTGCAGCCAGTTAAGCCAAAAAGATGCAGGAGAGTAAGTCTAATATTTAAAGCATGATCACTGAGCTAGCTCAAACTAAATCTGGAGTCCAAATCACTTCCACAGAAACCATCCTCTAGCCAGCTCTCTGATTAACTGTTGCATTTATTTTCTAATAACGTCTTTATGTTCTAACTCAGTACTGGGTATAGATCACAGCATTAGCCAAAACAGTAAAAGAGCACAGCAAGACTCAGCAGAATGTTCTATCAATGCTAACCCTACAGCCTTAACACTGAACATAAACACAGCAGAGGTGTGAGATATTCAGGCCTCTGCCTTAGCTAGGCAGCCTAACAGCTTCCAAACTACATGACTGTTGGAAGCCAAATAAAGGCAGAAGGGGTTGTAACTCTTTGTTTACAAGCACAGAGCCCAAATGAAAAATAACAATTCTACAAAGGATCAAGTTTGGAAAGGTAAAAACTGAGGGCTGAGCAACCCATTTTTAAGATGGCAAGTACACAGAACAACTGCATTTTCACCAACCAAGATTTTAGTAACAAGTCCTCATAAAAGGCTACACACTTTGCTAACGAACACTAATTAAATGGCAAACCTTTTCAATTATGCTTTCCTCTTAAGAGAAGAGCCTAAAAATCACATCTGAAACATACTGTACTAGGTCTGATCTCATATAGGGGACAATGACATCAAACAGTCTTCCTCACATGAAGGACAAAATGTGCTTCTCTCCCCAACATTGTAAGCAATCCACATATCTAAGCAATGATAAAGAATGAGACTAGAGCAGACTGCAAAGCAGAAGTAGAACACCAATGCTTTTCCCCCATCACACTGAAAACATGGAAGCAAATCTTATGATGAAACATTTAATTTCTCAAACTAAACTGACAGCAGGAGCAGGGTGTGGAAATCAGAAGTTCCTCAAAGGAAAGAATAAAATAAAATAACTATCAAATGCATGCCAAAAAGAATAGAGAGAGAAATCATAACACGAAACAGATTTGTGTTGAACTGCACATAGGAACAATAGAACAGACTTCAAAGTAGATTTTTCCATTTATTTCTCCTATCACTTCCCTAGGAGAGATGAGAGTAGGACTAGGATTCAAGTAAAGAAGTGATAGGAAGAATAGGTGTGCTAAGACTTTTATCATTTCATCATAATAAACATGTCCCCAAAGATAAATTTCTGATAAATACTTTTACTTATGTGATGCTTAAACAAAACATTGAACTCTTACTTGAGCAGTTCATCTCTTTCAGTCTTGCGAGCAAAGATAATGTCACTGCACTTGTTCTGGAATTTCAGCAGGATTTCTGTCAGCTCATTGTAAAACTAGTAAAGAAAAATAAAAACACAGTATGCTCAATCAATACTTTCAGACTCCATGCTGGCATACTTCTACATACTGATCCAACTATTGGTGCTGTACTATTAACAGTGCCCAGAACCTGTCATTCCAGTAAGGTTTGCTTTTACATTCTATTTTTCTTTTCAAAACCAAAATTTGTCAGCTGTTGTTGCCCATCACTGTAATAATACAGAATTTTGTGGAGGTTTGTGTGTGTGTGCGTAAAAATAAAAATAGTTTAGCATAACTAAAAAAACATACTAAAACCAGAGCAAAACTAGATCACTTCTGGTGATAAACTATTTATTTTTGTAAAGGATAAATGTTTCTTTTTAATTTTATTGCTCTCAGTTCCATGCATTTCATTTGTATAGGTATCTCAGAGGTTGGGTTTTTTCTGTCTAATCAGTAAACCAGCAAAAAATACTTAGTACAGAAGCCATAAAACACACACCCAGATCAAAAAAAAAAAAGCTAAACACAGCTCTCATTATTTCTCATGTATGCAGTAACAACATTTAAAACACCAATTTTATAAGGTGATTAAATACCATGGGAGAACAGATGAAAGAATTTCTCAGATAAAATGGCTCATCTGGGTGCTTCAGCATCATTTACTCAGCTGTAATTAACAACTTATCCTGTTGCTCAGGAAAGCTTACTTTTCAGATAGGAACAAAGAAGCATTTCACAGCGCTTGAAACAATCAAAATTCAAGCAACTCACTGTCCTTGCTTCAGTAGTAAAAGCCTCAAAAATGCCCTTGTCAGCTACCATGTCTCCAAAGTTTATTATGATTTTTGATTCACATCTCATTGTATACATAAAAAAAGTCCCTTAAGCATTACCATACCTTTGTGCCTTCTTTTAAATTGGCTACAAGTTCCACAAAGTTGTCATTTGCTACAGCTAAGTTCTTCAAGACTTCTTCTCTTAAATTAGATTCGTTGTTTGATTGTTTCATCTTTGAAAAATCCTGATGCGCATTCTTGAAAGAAGAGAATAAACAGTGTAAATAATGCAAACTAGTTTCATGTAAGATTCTGTATGTTTTGTTTTCTTTTTCCTCTTGGTTATCGCTTCTGTTTTCCCAATACCTGCTTCTTCTCATCTCCCATCCACACTGGACTTCCATACTTGCTACCTACCAAGTGCAGTGACTATTATCATGTATATTTCAGAACTGTACATATGTTAACTCACTGGCAGTAGGTATCACCACTTAATTACCTGTTCTGTGGTGGGCTGCCTTTAATAATTCTCAAGCTCATCCAAGACTGTCTTTCCAAGGCTAATTAGGCTCTCTCCTGTACTAACTTCCATTGATATTCATAAAATCATACTGAAAGTCAGTATTTTTAAGAAGCATTACTTCAAATTTGGTTGACATTGGCAAACATTAAAAGGACAGGGAAGAGGAAAACGTTCAGAAGGATCACCTATTTACATCTCATTTCTTTCAGGAAAATAAACAAGCAAACTTTAAAAGACTGTTTCAACTGCCAGAAGCCAACAAACTTGAACTCCAGGACATTCAAACATTAAAGTAATACCCACCAGGATTTTTTAACTATGTTGTGATAAAAATATCCAAATATAAAATCCTTGCTAAATATGGTGTACATTAAAAAAAAAAAAAAAATCCCCTATCGGGAAAAGTGTCCATCACTACTCAACCTGCCATGATCTTTTCTCCAAGCACTAAGACCTCCTCTTTTGCCAATGTTTCGGGTACCTGTTTTCTGATAAATTAAGACTGAATTTATAAATAAACTTTGAGAAATGCTATTAAGTTTTACTTCAAAGAGCTCTGCACATACTGGAAGTCAAGCATATATTGTAAAGAGCAATTAGGAATAAACCAAGCTCTATTTCAGAGACCCAAAATGTCTTCTAGTATATATTAAGGACACATCTCTTGTTATCCCAGGAAAAATTAATATGGAGTGAGGGGACAAAAAAACTGCAAAAACTTTATAACACACCACTTAAGCTTCTTTCAAGGACAAAACCATCTGCAGAATTGTGTCAAGAAAAGGTCCAAGAGAATTTACACTGGAGCTGTTCCCGTTTCTTTCTAGTGAACAAGAAGACATCTCCATATTTTTCAGTGATCACGGCATAAAGCAGAATCAACTGACATACGACAGAATAAAAAGCAAAACAGACTAGAAAGCAAAGTGAGACTAGACAGGTAGAAGTATCATTGCTCTTAGTTTAGGAGAAAGGAAAACATGCAAAGTGTTGTACCTGAATGTTTTTGAGAAGTTCTTCCTGCTTTTTTAGGGACTCCTGCACTTTCTGCGTGTAACTTCCATAAATTCTGTCCAACTCAGTCACAGAGATAGCCTCCTCATTTATAGCACCATCCTGTGCAAGTGCAGTCAGGAATTTGCTTGTCATGTCAAAATTTACAGATTTCAGGTCATTTTCCAGTTGTTCTCTCTCCTTCTTAATTTCATCCAGACTGGCCAGCAAAGTTCTTAAGACATTAACAACCTAGACAATATAAATGTCCTAAGTAAGACGGTTTAGAGGAACTACTGAGGAAGTATAACCTATTAACTTGTTTCCATCTTGCATGCCTCACTGATACTGGCAATATTTCTGCATGAATACTTGTTTAGGAATGTGTTTAAGGTAAAAAACCAGAACAAAATATGACCAAACAAAAGATCTTCAAGCATTTCGCTATCTATATTCTTATTCTAAAGGTTTGCTTTTGCTGCATTACTGCAAACTGTTTGGGTTTTTTTAAAGTTGATCAGATACTTTCCAATAGGATATTCTAAGATGGCAGCAAAAACCACTGACTTCAAATCATTACTATGAGGAAAAATAGTAATATTGCTGTAGATGAACCATTAACATCTTGGAAAGCAAAGTGGTGTAATTGCCTAATACTTAAAATAAACTTTAAAATACTGAGCCATGTCTTATGTTGTCCCAAGAATCCAAGCACTACATCCCGCTTCCCTACATAACAAAAATATTCATTGCTCCTTTTATAATAGTCAATCAGTCTTGCTGACCACGGTGATTGACTTTGTTCACATTAAATGTAACAAACTATGCTCAAGAAGATTTTAAACATGAAGACACTTCTTTTCCAAATGTTAGTTACCTCACGTATCAACTGAGACAGAAACAAGTTAAATTACCAATCCATGCAAGTTTACTTTGTTAGACAAAAAGCAAGCATTTCTATTCAAAATAGAGACAAATTTCTCTGCTTTACCTCATTTCCCTGTAGTGTTTTTGCTGGGTTGGCAGAAGGTATGGCTGCATTGAGTTCTGCCTCTGGCTTACACAGAAGTGCAATCGTATCCCGGTGAGTCTGATAGCGCTCCTTCACCTGCCCATCTGCTTGCATAGCTTTATTCAAAATATTATGGTAATTGGCTCCCTCTGGGGGCAGGAGGAAAAAAAGAGTATATAATTTCAAAATTTGTTCCATCCAATCTTGCACCTGAGCACTTTTTGTCCTTTTCAGCAAGCCATCATACATTTTTATAAGCCTGCACAATATATAAGACTTTATATAAACTTAAGCTTCCAAATTATGTTTTAAAAAGTGCATAAACTAGGCCTCTATATTAATTCTCCCATGAAGCATATACAGGTATATGAAGAAGCACTGCTTTGAGCTACTCTGCAGATTTAAACCTCTGTAACTTGGCAAGACCAAGTCAGTGGTATCAGTCCCTTCTTAACTTCAAAAGACAACACATATTAGGCATGCAGAAAGCATGATATAGTGATGGTTTTAAGTAGTTTGACCTAACTGCTGGGGAAAAAAAAACCCGCCAAATTAAAGAGACAACACACTGATGGAAAAAAAATAAGATGATAAAGAAAAATACATTGAAGTATTTAAGAGGCAATTGAAACTAGATCCTTAGGAGGGCAGGCATTTTTCATTTCATCTGTTTTCTGAAACATTAGTGTGCACATGTATGAAGCAAAGTGACTTAAAGTCCCCAGGTAGTGCAAAGGAGAGCCACTTTATTGCAAAAATGAGGCCTTTTTTAAGCAATTAGCCAGTTATCAGTTTATATACTTTTAAGGCACAACAAGCCCAAGTCAAATCAACCCCCATACACCACGATGTGGACATGTGGCAGTCATGCAGCACATCTCTCATGTCTCTCTACCCCTATTCCAGCTGAGTCACTCTCCCAGAGTTCCCTTCTACCTAGCCTAAGTAGCCTGAGCCATGATTTTACAAGGGCAACAAGACCCTTATTTCCTAAGACTTTACCTATATGCAACATGCACATACACACCAAGAGTGCAATAGCAGCAGTACATTTCCTGCTGTCACATTCTCTTTCAGCTCCAAGTAACAGTGCAGACCGCAATTGGGATATTTTGGCATTACCTGCCTCAAACTGAAATCAGTGTATTTATAGATAATATTAAAGCCCTGAAAACTACTTAAATTTACACTACGGATATTTTTAAAACCCAAAGCATGAAACATGGACTTTACCTGCCCTCAGAGGCTTATAGAGTTCATTGGATGGTGTTCTCTGCCATCGTTCTCTGAATTTTGTTCGCAGGTCATTGTCCGTAGCTTCTTCTTCATCTAATAATCTCAGAGACTGCAAGAGTAAAATGCTACATGCATTATGAGCTGTTTTAAACATAAAATAGCTTCAAAAATATGCAGCTAGTGTAGAAAACAAAAACTGGCTATACATTCTTTTAAAATATAATTTGACAAGTAAAAAACAGGCATGAAAGGGACAAATTACTCAGATTTCTTTAGAATGTTTTCCCAATGCTTCCCCCTCTCCACCAAGATTTTTAAAAAGAAAATATTTGTATGGAAACATGGACATGTGACAGCACAGGTTTTTTATGGGGTGAACACTCAAATAGCATATTTTACAAGTGTTATTAAAGTTACAAGTATTTTAATAATTGTGCACTTTTTCTATTATCACGTAATGTGAAGCATTCAGTGGAGATATATTTTAAGGAGGTTTTAGTGTAGTGGCTTTAGGGCTTACTTCATCTAGAATTTCCTTGTTCCTTTGCAGCAGTTCAGGCAGATCTTTAATCAGCTGATCAACAGTCTGAATTCCCCCCTGCTCAATCACAGACTTAGACTTGTTCAAAATAGACTGAGGAACAGTATCACCAGACACATCTTCAATAGCAGCAGGAAGATTGAGGGAAGCCAACACACTGAAAAAGTAAGCATGTTAAATAAACAACTTTTATTCTGAAAATAACACTGCTATCTCTACAAACAATCACACAGTCAATTATAATGGAAATGGAGTGTATTGTACGCCTAGGCTGAAATTTCAAACATACACCTCACTAAAAATACATTTTAAAGCTCTTAAAAAGCTAAAGAAAACCTAGCCTTTTAGCACTTAAAAACATGGCAAACATTTTAGGTAGTGACTGGTAGAAAAAGAAACAACTGCTTTAAGTTACATTGCTATCTCTCAGCTTGGTATCATTATTTATTTTAAAGAACTTTTTTTTAATGACCATTGGGATATGAAAATCCTTCTAGATTAATGGTACTGAGCAAGTGTTGGACTCCTAAAAAAAAGGAAAGATGGCAGAAAAATAAATACTTGTTTTTAATAAGCTTTAAGATTTAACACCTACAGAAAAGTAGTTCTAAATCCCCCTGTTATGGTTTAAATTTGCAGCCTACCATACAGTAATGAAAAAACACTGCTATAATTTGGATATCTGCAGGCTGCAAGGCACCCAAGGCTTACAAGCCATGTACAACCTCACTTGAGAAAGAAGTACAAGCTGTGTACAACCTCACTTCTTAACAAGAAGCCATATTTACCCATTTGCCAGATTTGTGGCTTCTCTCATCTGGGCTATTGACCTGTTTACCAGATCTGCCTTCCTCTGGTTATAAACACTCACAGACTGTTGCACTTGCAATGGAACCATCTTCTCAAACAGGTCTGCAATTAGAGTAGTATAAATTACACAAGCTGCATTATGCAACTAAAAGCACAAACACCTACACAGCTTTTTTGTACATATTGTACTACAGAGACTGACCTAAACAGTTTAAGACACTTTCCTCCTACTCCCCAAATAGCCTTAAAAACAAAAATCTATTTTTAAAGGCCTTTAGATTTCAGTTTTTAAGGCTGAATTGAGTTTGAAACAATTTAAAGACAATATATTTACACCAATTGTAGGGTTACAAATTAGATTTGCCTTAAGGCTTCATTTCCAATTTTGTTTCATTAAAGGAAAAATATGAGAAAGTTAAGAGAATTTTTTTCTAACTCATCTGTAGAGCCAACAAACTGAAATTTTGCAACTTCATAGGAGACCAGCAACAAGGTTAGTTAATATTGCATAACTTGGTACTGTCCCCTACAGAACCTTTCCTTCTGAAAGTAAAAAGACTGGTTTAATATAGAAAATACAATTGCTGAGAAAAATCATATAAAGATCTTTAAGAGAATTGTATATTTCAGGTAAGAATTTTCAACCTGTGCTTTAGTACACTCATCATCAACAACAACAAACTGGAGAAGAAAAACAGCAGTTTCAAAAACACAGCTGTATCCTTAACAGAATGCAAAAAGTACATGTTTATTTTCGCATGGTACAAATGAATTTTGTTGACGTGCTTCACAAGGTAACAATTACCCTGTGCACTCCACACACTTTGCTTACCAGTGAATTTCTGACTGAGTGGAACAACAACTGGAGTAGACTTCACAAGGCTGGCTTTTCCAATGGGCTCCAAATCTTTCAGGTCAGGAACTCGGTCATGGTAAATGAAGTCATTGTCTTTCTTGGCAGCTGCAAGTGCACGGTTGATTTTGTCAACCAGATCTTTAACATTTATATATTCATCGTAGCGAGATGCCACTGTTTTCACCAAATCTGCTGCATGCTAGAAAAAAATTTTAAATACAGTTAAAATAATAAGTTTTCTTTCTCCCTTTCATGTATTCTTAAGAAAACAGATGAGCATATGCAGCCTCCCTTCCGTGGCAGCGGGAGCTGGACGGGAGCCTGGCTAGCCCTCCCGGAATACAGCCGTGGATGGCTGCACGATCTGCCACTCCCAGGTTCTCCCCCGAACCTCTGGGTAGTGGTTACCATCTGCGGCGTGGATGGTGCAAGTGGGAGCTTGGCTACGAGGTTCCAAGATGAAGGAAGGAGAAGTGGAGCACCCATGTAGCAACCAAGGACTTTTATTTCCCAGGCGGCACCAGGTATGGGTGCCTCAGAGGGAAAGCTGGGGGGGCACATATAAAGGGAGTGGGCATGACAGGAGGAGATACAAAGCTAACCATGAACGGGGACCCAGAGAGGAGCAAGGGTTACAGCTAAGCTACTGAGGATCACACAGGGGAGGGGTAAAATCCCAGGGGCAAATCATATCTCGAATAAGGGAGGGTTGCACAGAAAATTCTCGAAATAAAGGGGGGTGGTTACCGTGACAGACGATGGGGGGGGGGGGGGGGGGCGCGGTGGCAGGCAGCACCAAAAGGGGAGAAATGAGGTTATAAAGGCATAAAGGGTTTGTCTGAGGGATAAACCACCAGCAGGAAAACCAGGGATAAACAACTTAGGGAGAACCCATTGTGAGGGAAATACATGGGGGGGGAACCAAGGACCAAACCATTATTAACTTACAAAAAGATAACCAACTAATATTATTATTTCTAAAAAAACACAATGCCACAAGCATACAAAAAAAAAGTTTCAAGCTCTATCATGCACAAAGTTCATAAATGCATAACAGTGACTTTCAAGATGTCAACACAATCATCTAATCTAAGTCTGTCAAATTTCCTGCATATCAGTAGATACACAGCGCACATGGATCTTCACTATCAGTTGAATCAGCATTTCACATATTTATTTTCCAAAAATAAATTTCCAGGGACTTGAATGAAGAAGTTCATCTTAGCAATTTTTTTCTCTACTGCATTTACAATATGAGAGGACCTTATTAATTACAACATCTGAGTCCCTCTGGAAACCTGATATATGGGGAAAAAACTATAAAGACTAAAAAGAGAACTGTTTGTGGAATTTTTTAAAATTACTCCAATTTAAAGCAAGATATCAGCAAAAGAACTAGGTATAGATCAGACAGAATTTTAACCTTTGGTGGATTTTTAATAACATTATATAGGAAAATTTACCAACAAATCTGTCATATTAGCTGTACTTAGATATGAAGCTTATGCAAACACAAAGATAAAGATTTAACATGTCAAGCAGTATCAAATTGCCCAAAAATCACTAAACACACCTTTACAAAAGTTAGAGAGCTGCCTTTCATCTTTGCAGCTGATAATAATTCAATTCATGTGATAAGCATGCTCAACAATTTGAGTACATTTCATTTCTTAGTTATTTGGATTTCAGAACTCCAACCCAGCTTTCCAGGGTTAAAAGATTTTCCATATTTTTCAGTAAAGAAAGTTACTCACCTGTAACCTCCCAATTTCTTCACCAAATTTCTTCTGTTGCTTTGCCAGGATAGATTGATGATATTCTGCATTGGCCTGCATAATGCAGTGCTTTGCAGCCAGAACAGGAAACACCTCCTGGAAATAAAAATACTGACCAGGGGAAAGTCCAACCACAATAACCACCACAGACAACATGGGATGCAGGAAGAAAAAGGAAGAAGAAAAGGAAATTAGATTCACCCAGTTAATGGTTTAGATAGGTTAAATCATTAGAGGTAAATGTCAGAGATCATGTGGCTTTGCATGGATTGAATATTTTTTTTAATCTGCTGTTGCAAATATGATTTAAATCCAAGCCATGAAGTCACAACATTTACTTCAAAGATAAGAAATGCATGCATGTAGTAGAAAGGACAGTTGCAAGAACACACCCAAATACCCCCAAACAAAGCCAAGACAGTGTTCTTAAGAAATGGAGGTGGGTGGAAAGATAGGTCTTCTAGGAGTTTTTTGTTTTGACTGGTTTTTAATAAAACAAAGTAATTACACTTAAAACAGCAGCAGGCCTATCAAAAAAGCAACTACAATTATTAAAGAACAAATAAAGAAGACCAGTGACTACTGACATGGAAAGCAACTTAAAAGTCATTTTTAGACTTTATGTAAGCGCACTTATCTTTGCAGGAGTACCAACCAAGACATGAAGAAAACATTACGCTGCAGCGCACAGTACAGACATGGTCTTAGATCAAGGATTTGGCCTTACTGTTTTATTTCTTAAATCAAGGAGCACTGGAAAACCAGAGTGATGTTTTAAAGACCTCAGTATACAAAGACCTGCTTCTTCACATTTCTGCAAATTTGCTGCTCCCCCAGAGATGAAAAAATAACATTTATAAAAGGGTAAATTTGGAAGACAAAGCTGTCTGGAAGGCCTTGCAACTGGAGTTCAACTCATCCAATAAACTTTCACGGCACACTCCTAAACATGTAACTGTTCTCAGAGCTGGTGTTAACCAGCAAACCTTATGTTCTTTCAAATAATCTCTTGACAGATTACTTTGCAACTGGAACAAGGAGCAGATCTACAACTTAGAAAGGTACACAGCAACAAATGATAAAGCAATGGCTTTATTATATCTCACTGCCTGTCAAAAATCCTCATGAACATAACACCTATGAGAAACATTCAAGGAAGATAAGAAAGCTCTTTCTACCTCTTCCAAAACCAACATATTCAAATCAACAGTCAAGATTAAATTGGGATATTTTACAAGTATCAAGATTGCTTCGGGGCAGTGAAAGAGAAGGCAGGCAGAAGACACACACTGACTTCCAGTCATGCTTTTCACTAATGGGTCAGTGAACAGTATCTCTGCATTCATGCTGTACTCAACATGAGAGCAAATTTCACATGGAAACAGAGACTAAGAAGCCAATTAAACCCAAACAGAAAGTGTCAGTTTGAAAACAGATTTAGTAAGGCATTAAGTTCTAAGAATGCATCCCTAAATAACACCATAACCATTTCAAGTTTACTTTAATGAAATGCATTACAAATAAATGCACTTCACGTAATAAGATCTTACTTATTTAAAAAAATCCACACTCTTTTGCCCCCTTGATTCTTCACTGTTTTTCAAATTACAGGTTCATTTTCCTTGAAAGCAGCTCGAGAATATACATTTGAAGTGTCTTTCTTTAAGTACATTGTAAACAATAACAGTTATTCACAATAACAACATATCCCACATTATTTCCATGAGTTACTAACCTTGGGCAAAGTATCTTTATATTGACACTGTTTGTAAGCATCACCATAGTAATCTGCAGCTTGATTTGCTAGTTTAGCTATGATACCATCTTTCATTTTATCTGTGGGGAGAAGGAGAAAAAGCAAAGAACAATTAAGATAATCATCAATTTTTACAATTGAAGAGGTGATTATTTAATCTTTAAACAGCAATAACTGCATTTTTAAGTGTACAGCTTTACATTACATCTCAAAGGTGGGATCCAATTCTTCCTTCTTGACATCCAGCAGCAGTTTCCAGAATTTCTACTTCAACTATGACCCAAGGTTCAGTCAGTTGCACAAGAAATCTTTTGGCAGCTGCAAGCATTTATGCAGGATTGAGTGATGCTTTACCTCAAACCAATAGCAAGCTGCCAATAAAAGCCACAACAGTACCCCTCATAACTCTGGCAGCTTGCTCCCAAGCCCTTCCTTGTGCCAGCACAAGCGCTTGTGCACCAACGGTCAAAGAATTTAGCTGAAATCTAGTTAACAAAATAGGTTTTATTTTCAGCAGGATGTGTACCTAACCCAGTTCCACGTCACTCTGAAAAACTGCAATAGGGAAGAGACTGGTCATTTCCATTGCAGTCCACACCACTGTTAGCTTACAGCAAATATAGAAACACCACTCCTAAACATAAATAACCACAGCTCCTCAAAGTCATATCCACTACTTCCTATTAGTGCATTATCTGCAGTGGCATCCCCTGCCTCACATCCTCATCCTGCTCCTGAACCCAAAGCTGCTAGAATAGGAACATTCTGCAACTCTCTATCTCCTTTTATAAAGGAGATATGCACTACTGGCAGTGCAGGCTGGAGATTATCTCCTTCTACATAAAAGATAAAGATAACCTCTGGCGTGCACTAGCAATTCAGCCTTCCAAGACAAGGCAGGCAATCAATGCAAACACTGGCTGTCCACTCTAAATAGCTACCTTTAGAAACAAGCACCCAGTGACTCTTAGGTACTGACATACTGATAAGCACAACTGTGGACTATAGGGAGATTAGG
The DNA here is from genome assembly GCF_963513975.1 of Fringilla coelebs. NCBI lineage: Eukaryota > Metazoa > Chordata > Aves > Passeriformes > Fringillidae > Fringilla > Fringilla coelebs. The sequence continues at coordinate 104,261,072 of NC_140028.1, read as the reverse complement.
AATTCTGCAGAGTATGTTTATCTCCCAACATTCGACCAAAAGAATTCCCAAGTGGTCTGCTCATACCAGCATATTCACACATCTATCTACAAGATTTCAGACATGAGCTGTGATACACTATATTCATCTTCTATGAAGTAAACATGTTTAAGGTATGCCAGGAAGATCTTTTCACTGCAGAACAGGATTTAGATTACAAGCTGGGAGAAAGTAGCTTATGAGATATATCACCTTTCTTCTTTGCTAGAATGTTTCTGTCTGGTACAGTACAAACCACAGAAAAAACCTAAACGTTCCTTTCTAGCCCCACCAAACATGCAGTAGTTGCATCTTCCTTCCTATAGGTAGACCATTAAGAAAGGAAGAAATTCTGGTATACTAACTACTTTTACATTAACAAAGAAAATGTTAGAGGAGACTCATCTGTCCATGCAGACAACTCAGAACATATCTTTCACCATCAGATACTTTAATTTCTACTCCGGTATCTTTAAAATATTGTAGCTACAATGTAAGACTTGATTCAGAACAGCAAACATGTTCAGACTTCAAGACAATTAAAGAAAACATTAGGAAAGGCTCAGAATTAAAATAACTGGCCTGTAGTTATGTAATGAAGTTAGATATTACTGACTGTGGCTTCTACCAAACACTTATACTTTCTTTCAACTTCTAAATAAACTCAGTTCTATCAGAAATACCATTGCAGCTGGTAAGCTGATAAATGGACCATCTCACATGAGAGAAAGCCCAGAAAATTCCAAGTAAGGTAAATCATCAAAGCAGCAAGAAGCTTAGTTCCTGTTTTGAGATCTAACTTTGAAGGATTTGCGCTTGAAAAATAAGTTTTTGAAGGTAATCACGTTGTGAAACGTAATTCTTCACAAAATGTCTTCCCCCCAGAGAAGAGAACCTAAATCCAGCAAAATCTATAACCTTCATTATCAGATGATTATTAACCTTACTATCTTTAAAACACTGTGAGAGTAATCACAAAAGTCTTCAGGTCATGTGCACAACTGGGATTTGGATTAGCCTTGTTTTGTTTTCTTCATGCTTTGGAAAAGAAGAAACAGAGACAATAACAATCTATTTGTCATACAAAATGAGGAAAGCACCTCTGTTCCTGAAGGAAACATTTAAGGCATTTGTTGTACTAATTTATTTCAAAGCAATGTCCAAACAGCCAGAGACTAAAATACTACTACCAGCATGATAAAGAACAAACAATTTATCAGCTGGCTGAAGGACACCGGTTTCTTGTTGAGCTTCTCCTAAAAGCAGAAAGGCTACAAGAGTTTTCAGGTATCTTCCCTGTGAAGACAAGAAACATCGCAGCTCAGATAACCCACGTCTTCTTCCAAGGTATTCCAAATCATGTCAGGAGAGAGAGCCATTTATGTGATTACATTTGACCTCTATGTCCTTAGTTGTACTTTTAAGTATCTGTAACTTCTAGATGAAAAACTTTTTCTGAACAAAGAGAGAAGAGCAGAAGAGTAAGAAATCTTGTATCAAATATAGTACCATTCCACAGAAAATTTCTTTGAAGCCTAAGTTCTCTAATAGTTGTATTAAGATAGCTAGACTTTGAATGTGTATTTCATAATCAACCCTTAATATCTAGGGAAATGATATTTTGTTCTACCTGCAGAAATTCCCTTTCCGAGATCAACTGGGTATTCTAAAAGAATTGGTCAAAGAGTTTCTCTGTTCAAAGCAGGAGCAACCAAACAGAATTTGTTTCTCTTCAAATCTTAGAAAATCTCATTGGTTTCTAGCACAGTCATTTATTTCTAAATTCTTGTGAAGTCACTACCTAGACGGAGGAGTAGGGGAGTACTTGCAAAAGCCTTTATGCACCATTTTTAGAACTCTCAGTTATTTCAGAGAGTCTTTTGTCTTCAAGGGGGAAAGGGAAAAAATATATTCAGTAATATCATTTGTAAAGATGAAGAACATAAAAAAGCAGATAAGACTGCACTGTCAGGTGAACCTTAGACAAATTCTTAAGGGACATCTGTATTTTGTGTTTAATGACCTGCACAAAGCATGGGAAGGATCAGAAAAGGCAAACATAAAAACCTCTGAAACACCCTTGACAGGCTCTTAATAACTTAAAACACTAAGTTTTTGGGGACAACTTGTAACATGCTCTTAAATATACAAGCCAAAAACTAAAACATACCTCTTGTTGCTTTCAAAAAAAAGACTTCTTGGGCTTGAGCCAGCATAATAAGACTGAGAGTCCCAACTGTGTCTGGAGAGATGTCCACTGTAGGCTCTCGATTCAAGGCTGACAAAACTGTGTCTTTAATGTGTTGAAAAGCACCACAAGCAAACTAAGTAAAACAAAATAATATATTATCATCCATTCTTTTCATATACATTTTCCCACTAACAAATATAATACATATAATTTTTTTTTTAAGTTTCTTTGGTGTATGGTCTCCCATTTATTGTTTAGCCACTAAAAACAACCCCTTGTCACCTCTTGTTCTTGTAGCCACTATTATCATGACAGACTATAAATAATGGTATATTGGTTACACCTAACAGCCTAAGATTTTAACGCATTCCAGAAAGACATAAGATTATTACTGTAATACTTGTGAAAACTAAAATTTGTACTAGCTAAAATTATTACATCTTAAGATGAATGTTTAGCTACCAACTCACCGGAAGGAATATGCAGAACTCTATAGAATTATATCCTCCAAAACTGATAAACAAATATGACATAAGACCAGGTACACAGCCAATCCATCTTTGCAATTACGAGCGAGAAAATACGTATATATATATATTCTTATAAATGCGCATATAGTTTTAAAATTGAGAGTTACTTGTTTTAACAATACAAATTCTGAATTCATAAGCAGAAGCAGGGAGCCTCTGTACCTGATAGTGCTTAGCTGCAGCTTTTAGTCCTTCATCGTTATCCAGATTCTGTTCTGCTGCAATCTGGCTTGCCAATGCTCCGCAGTTGAACAAAACACAGGTCTTCTCATATCCCAAATTTGCCAGAGCTGCAGGCAAGACAGGCAGTTAACCAGAGTGTTAAGAAAATAAACTTCAGTTCTCTAGCATCCTACACATGAGGCCAGCACTACTCTTATCAGTAAAGGTATCAACAGTTTCAAGTAAAAACAAACAAAACCCCAATCTTACTGAACTTTTCAAGATTAAGTCATCTTCAATCTGAAGACTTAACAAAGTCTAATTTCGTACTACCACAAAATGTTTCCATGTGAGCAACTACAGAAAGCAACACAAAACATAAAAGCAGAAGCATGAAAATGTATACAAAATAATTTCAAAGTCTTTCTAACTAGAGTGCAGCTTTTTGGCTCTTGAAGCAAAACCAAGTGGTCATCTGAAATATGAACTTCCACACATTAATCACTTTGCAATAACTGACCAATTACAAAGACATGTTCTGTTTTCTATCTACTTAAATGTAAGGAAATTTTCACTTTTAAACCTATTGTTTCAGGCTGAAAATGCTGAAAAATCTCTTCTTTATGCATGTACTGAAACAGTTAAGGATTTATTAATTAAAACTTGATCTCACTAGACAACAGTGTAGACTGTCCAGAAGTGACTCCTGCAGTACTTCATAGGCCCAGAAGATGGAGCCCACACTTCTGAAACTCGAAATACCTGAACAGGAACCATTTTGAATATTAATTGCTTTCAGAAGGTTAGTTGCCCTACACAAGTACTTGAAAAAAACAAATACTAGATATTAGTTCCTACCAGCGTCAAAAATTATCTAGACAGTCCCTTGGAGAATACAGGAGTGACAACTAGTGAATTTTCAATTTCACAAACCCAGGCAGTTATTAAAACATGAAGGTAGTCAAGATGTACATTTGTTTCATTTCACTGACATCCAGCCTCCTTAAACAGCTACATATTTATCTAACACCTCTCTGAAGCTTCTATGTTAGTGCTCAGGAACCTGCACCAAGTTTTCAGCAAGCAAGGCTAAATCTGAGGCACCATATTCCCCCCTTGTTTCCAGGTGAGTTACACGGTCACAGTTATTATTTTACCTAGATCATCTCCCTTCTCTAAGTTTATTTTCCAGAATTTTTCTAAGAATAAGGTCTTGAACTCAGACAAAAGTTGTTTAGACTTGGAAAAGACTAAAACTCAAGACAGGACAGAAAATATGGCTTGAAAGTTTCTGAAGTGCAGAACTACTTTACACTCTGGACTACACCACAAGTGTGAATTTCCTATAGCAACACAGATTTTCCACAGACTCATCTCTTTACAGCACTACGTATTAACTTAAGTCAATATATTTCAGATTATGTGTCACACTGTGAACTCAGTCACTTTTCAAGCAGTCACAGTGTCTGTCAGCTACCACTGTGATACAGACTTGGGATCCAGGGGAAGGTGGGAAGCAAACAGTTCAGCACCCCAGGAAGAGCCAGAACACTCCAGTAGCATCCCTGCATCTTGTTGCAATGGATATCTCAGGAGTTTTATGCTGAATTTCTATCTGGAAACTCCTCTTAGAAGTCACAAGAAATTTTCTTGATTTCTGATAGCTTCACTTTACACTGAGAAACCTCACCACCAATTCTGATCTCCATTTGTTAATTTCTTTCCACCAAGATCTGCTTTAAAGTTTCAAAATTACCCTTATCCCATTGTTTGTTAACTGAGCATTACTCATATCTCAGTTAAAAACTTCTTTGATATTTGACACAGACTGCTGCATAAATTTTTGGTCATCTACCTCAGATATTATTTAGACTAGCATGTAATTAACCTGCAGACAAACAAGCTTTCTCAAGCTGCAGTAACATCACATTTATTCAAATTGTTATGGTAATCATAATTGTTATGGTTACTGATTTTTTTCTCACAATTATTACAGATCTCTAGTGATTTACAGACTATGTTTACATCATAACTAAACATTCTGAACTTTACAAAGAAATAGATTCAATCCTCATTAAATATTAGGTCCAAAGAAGAAAGAACAAGCCAAATTCTGAGAAAAAAACCAAAGCATCTTCAGGAAGGTTTCAAATTATCCAGGACTTCTTACAACAGTTTGAACAGAAAGCAAGGATCACCTGACTATGCATAGGTGTATTGTTACAGACACAGTTTACACAAGCACAACAGTTAGAACACAGAAAACTGGAAAGACATCCAGTAGTTGCTAACAGGGAGCTGTATCAAGCAGGCAAAATCTTTAATGAAAATAAAACCAGAGTACAGTTCAAACATCTTTTTCAAGCTTTGTCTGGAACTTCAAAATTGCAGTGGTCATCTTGCAGTGCTGATCATGATGAACACTTAGGTAAAAATAGAAATACTAAAAAATGATGACACACAACTGAACTGGTCCTCAGTAACTCAAAGGATTTAGTCTTACTTCTATATTGGCAAGTGTCTCAAATCCATTTCATGACCCTGAATTTGTGTGCAGGATTGTCCCTCTATGACTAAACAGATTGTTATGTTCATGGGGAAAAAAATACAAGTGCTTAAATCTGTATGAAAATATTTCAAAAAGAAGTGATAGAAGAGTAATTTTGGAGTACAGGGAAATAATTCTATTTTCCTAAAAATGTGGTATCAGGACTAGGTTACTGAAGCCAGCTACCATCACTCTTCTTCTGGAGTGGACTCACTCACTCCTAAGCACCCCTTCATCTTACTCATTTAGAACAGGCAGAACTGCATTACTCAAAATCTACTGGATCTTAATGTTAACATGAACAATTTTGATTAGTTTCAACAGGAGTTGTTCCCAGAAAACATCTGAGAAGCAAACAGTACAACTACTATCAGACTGCGCATCTATTTGTGCCTCTGGAAATCTAATATAAAATCTCAATTTTGTAAAACTTTTTTGCATGGTGCTTACTTGTTCATTGTCAATGTTGAAGTGATTAATTCGTTACCAATACAGTTGAATTCACTTGAAAGCTATGTTGAAAATGCTAGAAAGACATTAATTCAACTACATAAAAATATTCTCAAACTTTAGTATCATTAATACTTATTTTTTTGGTACATTCACATACCCAATTTGGCAGATCCTCCAAAAAGCGATCCTTTATCAAAAGCATCTTTCCATGTAAATGTTACACAGACCTGGAAATTGAGAAAAACAAAGATCCTTACCTCTAAAAACAAACATAATCTTAAAATACCCCAAATTATCTATTTAACCCTTATATTCTAATTGCATAAAATCTTTCATTTACTTTTTGGAACATTACAAACATTCTGGAAGTTGCAGGAAATCATGAAGAAGTATTCAAAACAAAATTATGCTACATTTTTTCCTTCCTGTTAGTTTGCTCAAAACATTTCAAGTAGACAAGACAGATATTGTCAGAATCATTTTTCAGCTCTGTTCATATTCTGAGCAACAGATAAATTTGTTTCTGAACAAGATGCGCCTCTCCCAGTAAGGCTGATGGTTGGTATAATCACAGTTTAAGGAAACCACCCAACCAGGCAGCTTCCAGTGCGCCAAATTACCCGTGTATTTGGATCTGTTGTGCAATACCAAAATCCACTCATTATTATGAGTGAATTCAATAGCAGCATTGTCGCGAAATGCCCTCAGGAAAGAGAATGGAGGCAGAAACAGTGTGCTTTATTTATACTTCCAGGATATACCTCAGAGGCAATGCAAATACTTCATTGAACCTGCTTTCTTGTTCCACAGTTTGATTCCTTATTCACCTGATCAAATAATAGGCAACCGGTATCAAACCAGAAAAGATGGCAAACTTCCTCAGTTTAAAGTGCTTGGGGAGAATCATTTCAGAAAGAGCAACAGTACTGCTTGAGAGTGTATTTTCCTCTAGCAGCAGTGCTAGTGCAGGATGTTCTGGTCCCCAGATGCATTGTTGTTTCCACTGACTACTTCTACATTTAGGTGCAACAGTTTAGAGACATGCAGATCTTGCTGTCTTAAGTTTCCCAGTTTTCCTTGTCTCAGGGTTTGCAGATTAACATAGCAAAGGATCTACACGCTGAAAACCAATGTGCAGTTCTTGGCTGCAAGCAAATGCAGCTACATGCAAAACTCACTAAGAAGTTACAAACAAATTAACATTACTTATAATCTGTAAGACTGAAATAAATTAAGAAATTTCTTCTTTTAATCATAATATTACCATTTAAGTATGATTTGTTGATAAAGAAATATAAATTCTGCCATATTTGTAAACACATTGAAAGAAAACCCCACACCTTTCTCCAACAAAATACAGGAGCCTACAAATCTATTCCAGTCTCCACCTGAAGAAGCCTTCATTAGGGAGAAGTTCAGCTGAATTTCTCTCTAGAGACATGATTCTAAAATAATATGGCAGGAAAAAAACCCCACGCCTTAATGAACATCGTAACTATATAAAAACTATGTCATGCAGAGGCACGAATAAAGTGATAAGCTCTTAAATGGATTATTCTGTTGTGAAGGAAAGATCTCTCCTGATTCAGAAAACAAAGATCATATTCCATCCACTTCTTGAGCTTTTCCCATAGAAATCATGAATTTAAAATCCTTTAGAACATAGCATGAAATATACTTCTTAGAAAGTAGAGCTGAAGAGGAATCAGCAGAGCCCAACCTTTTCTGCCCCAGACCAGCGATCACCTAGCCAAAGCCAAAATGTTTCTTAATCTGTAAAACTTCACTAGAGGTGAAGTTTCAGGATAGATTGTATGTAAGCACCAACGAGAAAAAAACCAGAGATTAGGAAAATAAGGCTCAGAGAGATTAGCTGTCTTGTTCAATAAAAGTACTCATCAGAGGATTAGGTATAGGCTTGGAAGTCACACATCATAGGTGCCATGATTCAGTAACTGGTTTGGTTACTTCTTACCTGATTTTCAGAGAATGGAAACTTTGGTTCAATTGAACACAGCTGATCATAGTATCTACAAAAAAAAAAAAAGAAACACAGCTATTAGATTAATGAAATTAATAGTTCTGGTTTATTAAACTAGCATATAAAGTAGGGAGAAGGGCACAAAAATCCTACACACAAGTAAGTTAAAAAGCTCCTTCATAGAAATGGAGAATTTGCAGGATGGACAATTTCTGTCTAAAGGGATTCTTTCAGTAGAGGAGTAAGTTCAGCAGGAGGTAGTTTTTCACAGATAACATGGGAACCCTGTCTCAGTCGGAAGTAAAACAGTATCACAGACAAAGCTGATCCAGATATCACTACCTGATGGATGGTGGATTAGAAAAGAACACCATGCAAAGGAGTCCCTGTATACATACAGGCAGACAATGACTACATTAAGTCATGCTGCAAAAGTAAATTAAGTACAGCATTTAACAAAATATTAACATGCTACACTGTACTCTCCTGATTTTACCATTATAACCCAATTTCAATGTATTTGAAATAGATGCCATTTGCCTTGCCCAGTATCTGTTGGAGAGACCAATCATTGATAAAATTCTTTAGTTGTAAACTTAATTTTCATTGGAATATATTCTAGTAGTCACAGCGAATTAAGCCCACAATTTCTATATGCCAATATTTCATCTAGTCACAGTGGAAGATGTTTAGGGAAGGATGCCAGAAAGACAATATACTGAATATAGCACAGTCTCTCACATAGTCTATCCAGGCAACAGTAAGGAATTCCAAGTTTTCCTGAGTGGTGACCTACACCTGCACCATTTATTAAACATGACAGGCTAGATGCAGAACATGAAACCCTTAAACTGCTAAAAACATATAACATATGAAGCCTGTTTCCTATACTCTTCCTGTAGCACTGCCCATACAGCTATATGCTCAACATTAAATTGTTAACAGTCAAATTGTTTTATAAAGAATTTATATTCCCAATATACAAAACACCTTGCAGTAATGGTTTTCACAGACTATGAAACAGGACTAACATTGTTCCCAGCTCCTTTCACTATTAAATACTGATCACAACAGATACAGGCATGAGATGCATGTAAAAGCCTGTGTTGTACAGACAATAAACATTTGTTTAAAAATTCAAGAAAAATTTTCAAAACTCATATACAATAAAAACAGTGTTAGTGTATTCTTCAGTTAATTGTATCTGCCAATGTATACCAGACTACAGGTTTCTGACCTCAAATGAGCCACTGCAATTTAAGACACAATATACCAAGCCATGTCAAAAACTACAATAATCTGCAACAGCAACAGGACTTCCACCAATAAAGGAATTGAAAGAAATTGTTTCTAAGGCAAAAAAAAAGTCTGCAAATATGTACTGTGATGGCAATTTTATCAAGATTAAACAACTTACCAACTCTGCGAAAGGTATAGTTAAAAATAATAACTAGCCCTGAATATATATTTAAATATACTTCCTCCATTGCCCTGGTCTGGTCTCAACACACTTGCTTTAACACAGTATCACAAAGAAAAGGAGACTTTGCACGCTGTCTCCTCTTGACTCAGTTTAATTTGTTATCCAAAAGCTGCCACTAAAGCCAAGCTGACCTCCCACATTCCACAATTACACTGTCCTCATCTGCCATGAGGATGGAGTAAAGGTGCAGCTTGTCAAACGTCCTTGTCAAGTCGGGTGTGCCCAAGCCTTGGCTCCCTGCAAACAGGCTATTCTTTGTGTCAACATTACCACAGACAAAATAAGCCAGAGAGGTGTATACTCCTCCTAAAATGGGCTTTTTTTTCCAGTCAGTTTTAAACAAGTTCAGAATTTATGTCACTGCTTTCTTTACTATCTTAAGTATGTGATGTAATTTCTTCTTATTAGAGAACTTGAAAATCTACTCAAGATTTAAGAGCTCTTTAAAACTCTGCAGACAAAAAAAGAATCCCAGAACACAACCACGAAAAATTATTTATTTTTATAAATATAAATTGTATAAATGTAACAGAATGCATGAAATTAACCACAAAAATGGTAAATGTAGATGTTAACCACAGAACAACACAAAACCATTAGTACAAAACCAGAAAGTAACTACAGAAGGAAAAGCCACAATGGATGCACAAGTCAGTTACACACAAAAGATGACAGTAAATGCAAAGGTGTAATTTAAAACTAAATTTACAGTAATTTACACTATCAAGATATAGAGAACATAGGGCACAACACAGAGGAGTGGTGTGTTTGGCTGTGCCAGTGAGGAACCACAACTGCAGCAGTGAAGGGGGGGGGGGGTGCATGTCAGCAGATCTAGTGCTCAAAGTACAGCAATCTCTCATCAAAACTGGCATTATACACTCCTAAGCGCTAGTAAGAAAAGGTCATCAAATGAGTAGGAAGTCAAGGTTTAAATTAGAATTTAACTAAAATTTATGTACTGCATTAAACTCAAACACTGTGCCTCCTCCAAAGAATCATAAAGAAAAATCTCCTTCAAAAGAACATCAAAAAGACCAAAGATCTGTCTTTGCTCTTCAAGACAAGAACCAGAGTTCTGAACTCAGAGCTGGAAACAACAACTGCAACTTTCAATCCTAAGGTAATTTGAGCATTCAAAATAAAACCATGCATTCCTCCCACCCACCCCCCTTCTTTTTCCCCGATTTTCTTTTTTTAAAAAAATTGCAGGAGTTGTTAGCAAAATTAAACCAATTAAATTTGTACCAATATTCCATGTCTCCAGAAAAAGAAAATAAAATCCAGGCTATCTTTAATATTGGAGGAAACAAGGAATACCTTGAAGCTATAATTATACTCAGAACTAAAAAAACAAGAAAAACACCACTAAATCAAATCTGCTATGACAGAATTTAAGGGGAAACATCTGTACCAAGCTCACCTACATCACCTTCAGAGCACTCCAATTCTCACAAAACAAAGCAGGCTTGGAAGCAGGCTGAGGTCTTTCCCAGTTACCCAGTGAAAAGGGGCACCATCTATCTCAAATGCTTCTCCAAGAGAAGTATTTGCATTCAGCAGCTGAACAACAGCACACCATATGCTTTCAAGCTTCATTGGTCAATGCTTGTCTAGGAAATGTGGCTACAACAAGGCTCATTTCTTTCATAAAAGAAAAAAAAAGCCTGTAGTGACTACTCAGCAAAACAAGGCTTCTAGAAATTACAAAACCATCGGCAAATCCTAGATTAGTTGGCAGAAGCCTAAGCCCTCATTTCTTAACAGCTAAATGGTCTACAATGCTCTACTAGGTATTAAGGTCTACAAAAAGCCACAAGGAAGTAAAACTATGCAAATGGTATGCAATGTTCTAATTAGTTCTTCTAACCTTACTTCACCAACGAAGTTTTAAACTCCAATGAAATTAAACATTAAGACTGAGTGTTGCTCTTAAATAAGAACAGGAAAACTCTGGAAGTTGGAGAGGCAAGGAGATTTTCAGAGGAAACACAAGGCATTTAGGCACTTGTGTATCTCAGCTGGATACTTCAAACTCTTGGATGTGCAGACAGTTTAAAATAACTGCCTTACAGAATAATTAAGAGAATATATGTCAGAATGCTCTTACAGAGTAAGAGCAAAATTATTTTCTAGCAACTGTAAAGAGTATAAATGGTCAGACATGGACCAAACATGCATAACTTCTTAGAAATAAGGGAAAATATACATCTGCTTGTTTTATCTTCACTAACTTACAATTAATTTAGACCTTCATCTTATCTCACTTCCACTATAAAAAGAACAAACAGTCTCAAGCAATACAATTAAAAATGCAGATGTTTTAAGAGAGGAACTTCAGCATGGGAGGGATATCACTTCATGTTTACATCAGTTCAGAGCTACATCCAACAGCTCCAGTCTACTGCAACAGCATCTGGGGCAGCTAAAATCATCTGCTGATCACCGATCACCAGCAGAGAGAACAGATCACTGCAAATGGAATTGACTCACAGCTGGTAATTATGCAATTGTAAGTGGTTTCCCTTGATTATTCAGAGGGAAAACCTGAGGTGAAGTCACACAGTACAGATAACTTCATTTAATTGGCTGGCTCTGAAAGAGGGAGGTCCTGCTCAGCCTCTTGGCTTTCCAAAACACTACTTTTATTTATTTTTGCACCATCTCTGATGTTTATCTGACCCTCCAGTGAACTCATTCAAGTTACTCAGAATGCCATGCATACATTCTGCCTTCCAGAAAAGGTGTAAGGATTAGAATTGAAAAGTGGGCTGCCGTCTTTTGCTTCTGCAGAGCAACTGTTTGGGTGAAGTCGCACAATGTGGCTGGGCCAAACAGGCATTTCAGACAGAGACTAACAACAAACCTGACTGGCACCTTCAGAAAAGGAAGCTCAAGTCCAAGGGAACATAATATGCTTTTCAATTTGGGTAGCAAAGTTCCTCTTTCAGTTCACAGATGCTCACAATTTCCCTAACCTTCAAAGGCATAAACTCAAGTACCTTCAAAAGCATACAAAACAGTAGACAGAAATAGAACAGGGAACTACAAAGCTACTGTAAAACACAATCAGTGGAGTCAGAGCTTTTACAGCCCAAATACCCAGTGAAGGGTTGATAATCATCAGTAACTTATTTCACAAAACTTGCCTTCTTTTTGGCAAGGCACTTGTTAAGTGGGTTTTGAACATCTCCAGAGATAGATTCCACATTCTCCCTGGACAACCTCTTCCCATACTCTGTCACCTTTAACATAATTTTTTCCTCATGTTGAAGTAGAACTTCTTGTGCCTTAACTTATGGCCACTGCTCCTCATCCTGTCACTGGGCACCACTGAGAAGGGACCAGAACCATCCTCTTAAAACTCGCCTGAGATATTTCTCTACACCCATGCGATCCTTTCCAATCTTCTCCAGATTAAACAGGCCCAGCTCCTTGTAAGAGAGATACACCAAACCCCTAATCATCTTTGTGGCACTCCTCTGGACCCTCTCCAGTAGCTCCTTCTCTTTCTTCTCAACACTGCAATCCCTAAGTGTTTTAGAGAGATAGGACAATGGAGCAGTTAGTCATAATGCAGGCTTTATGCACTTCACCAGGCAGAAGGCACAGATTAATCTTTTGCACATCTAACCTGTGGTAACTCCAGCACCACAGAAACTCTATTAAACTTCCTGACAACAAACTAACTGTGTTAACCAGAAAGAAAGAAAGGATGTGACTTCACAAATACATTAAGAAGCTGCTAAACATAGAAAACAAAAGGAAATCATGCTGGTAACAAAATACAGAAACATATGCATGCACAGAACTGAACAAGAAGTGAAAAAAAAGCTAAAGCAAAAGGTAACACTGAAGAGAAAGAAACACCAACCCTATATGGAAAGCAAAACAGTCTGTCATAGGCACAAATTGGAAGAGCGGAAATTTACATTCGAAGAAACTTCCTACTGTGAGGGAGGTGATGAACTGGCAGAGGGATTTCCCCAGGGAGGTTGTGGATGCCCCAGCCCTGACACTGTTCACGGCCAAGCTGGATGTAAGGCCTTGAGCAACCTGGTCTAAGCAGAGGTGTCCATACCCATGGCGGCTGCGGGGGTTTGGACTAGATGATCTTTAAACTCTCTTCCAAACCCTTAACGTTCTCTAGTTTTACAATTTCTACGTACATCTAAGAGCTACTGGCACGACACTGGGAAGGGGATAATGATGGGGACAAGCCTTCCCCTCCCTGTGCTGTCATCATGTGACACCCCACGACACTCGAGCGGCGCGGCAAGGGCCGAGGACACCAGGATTCTGGAAGACAGCCGGGCGCCAGGGCGCCTGCATCGCACAGGCCGCCGGAGCCGGCCCGGCAGCCCCGGCCACTTCCTGCCGGCACGAAAGGCCGCCCACGCCTGGGCCCGCCCGCACCTGGCTCCGGCTCCGCCACGCCCAGGGCCCGGAGCTGCCGCCGGGGTCCCGCAGGGAATCAGAGCTCGGGGAGACGGAGGAACTGGGAGATAACAGTGGTAGAGGGTCCCTACCTGAGGAGGGTCTCCAGCGAACTCTCGTGCTTGTCGAGCGGGCGGCCGAGCGCGCTCTTGCGGAGCCTGCTGAGCTCCTCGGCGGCGCGGCAGTGCTCGGCCTGCGCCTCGGCGCCCGGGTAGCTCTGCTGAATGAACTTGCACAGCGGCTTGGCCAGGTCCACCTCCGAGGCCTTCTTCAGCTGCACCGAGATGAAGTTCGTCATGGCCGACGCCGGGCGGGCAGAGCCGCCACCGACACCGCCGCTCCTCGCCGCAGCCTCGGGCTCCCCTTCCCGGTCCGGCGCCGTCGCGCTTCCGGGAGCGCCGCGCATGCGCGCGCTCTCTCCCGCCTCCGGCGCCGCTGCCGGAGCGAGAGGCTCCTGAGGGGAGCCGCTCCTGAGGGGAACACCCCGCCGCGATCTACGCCAAGCAAGGGGGCGGGTGGTGACCCGCGAAAGGCGGGCTCACCCGTCATCAAAACTTTATGCTGTCTACACATATTAAGAAACAAAGGCATCAGCATTTACTGGTTCTAAATTGAATAACTTTCTTATTAATTAGTAATCAAGTTCCTATTTGCTGGTTATATCTGTCGCTTGTGGTGCTAATTAATCTGCAGGCGCAATTGTTCCTTCAGTTTGAGTCTGGGGTCTGCTGAGTTCTGGCATCCTCACTCGTAGTGGCTCTTGTCCAGACAGAACATTTTGGGATTATTTTTATTCTCAAAACAAAAGCTTAGCCAAGCGTGCAAGCAGACAGAACAACCGGATCCTTAGGGTTGGAAGGGAGATCATCTAGTCCAGCACTCCTGCCAAGGCAGGGTCACCTAGAGCAGGTGACATAGCAACATGTCCAGGTCAGTTTGGAATGTCCCCAGACATTTGCCCTGGGCACCCTGTTCCAGTACTCCACCACCCTGAATGTGAAGTTCTTCCTGTTGATGTGAAACTTCTTGTGTTTTAGTTTATAGCAATTGCTCCTCCCCCTGTTGCTGGGCACCACCGAAAAGAGTCTGGCACCATTTGATGCTCACTATGCAATTACTTAATCATACCTGTCCAGCTACAGCTAGTGATTAACAATTTCAAAAAAGGTACAAAATTTAATTAAAACCTGGAGGGACTCAAAACTTGATGGGCTCAGTATCATCCCCTCATTTAAGACTATTTTAGACTATGAGATGCAAGGTTTGGTATCCCTGGGGCAGCTGCCTGAAGGGCATAGTGCTCCCTCCCCAAATAACCCCCGGCTGTAAGAGGCCCAGCAATCCAGTGGGAACCCAGGAAGACAGTGACCTCCAGCATGTGAGATGTGACTGTGGAGCTTGGCTGTGGCAAGGGAAAATCTCACCAGCTGGGAACACAAGCTGTGACATGGCAGTGACAATAATGGCCTTGAAAAAGGTGGTGCAGAAGACAGGCATGTAATGCCTCACAGGGTCCTTTCTCAACCCACCCTAAGGGTTGCTGCCTTGAATTAAAGTGAAACAGGGCTTCTCTGTAGCAAAAGTTGAAATGTCTCTATTGGCAGCAAAAGGAATGGATTCTATGCTGTGTAATCATGGATCAGCTGTTCACATCACTCCTGTTTTCTGCTGACTCAGCCCAGCATGGCTCAGAGGAGTAAAACAGGCACTCAGCCTGCCAGGCTCACTGGTCTGGGGACCAAAAGGGAATATTCAGCCCTTGTGCTCTGTGTTCCAGCTATCAGGAACAAGGGGCAGAAGAAAGGAGGAGATAAGTCTCCAAGCCTGATATTTTTATAAGCTACTAGGTGATGACACCATAAAAGGAATGGTAAAAGTGCTTTTAAAATTACGTATTTGTTCTCATGTTGTAGCAAACTACGAGTTTTGCTGTAAAGCAGATCACTCCATTCTGAAAGTGTTCTGTACTAATTAGAGCTGTCCTTGTCATAAATGTCTAAAGTGGTGGTGCGTAAGAGGAAAAGGGTAGAGCCTGAGAAATCAGTCTTAACCACTCCTGTCACCACTGGGAGGGGCAGCTTGTCCAGTATTAAACGTTCCTGTATGCAATCCAAAGATGCTGTGGCAACAGCAGCCAGGCCTTCCCAGGGACAGGCATAGGGAGGGAGATTATGGAGTTTGGCCTCATTCTGCAGCATCCAGTCACCTTCAGTGATGCCCAAGTGGGTGCCCTTGGAGCTCTGCCAGATTGCGGTAGTCACAAAATGTGACTATATGTTATATAGTCTATAGTTTATACAACTATATGTTAACAGTTTCTAGCACCCCTGCACCGATTGAACCCCCCTGCTCAATCAAAACCAAGTTATAATTTACTTAATTTTACATTAAAAAAGGGTATTTTTATCCTACAGTGAATGCAAAAAGTAGGCAGTTGTGCCATACTCCCACCTGGGTGCATGAGTTCCTCAGAGCTTGTTTTCCCTCAAGGCTTTATTGCCCACATACACTTGCAAGTATTTTGATCTCTTAGTTTAAGTTAGCCTTGCACTGGCCACACTTTCCGGTTCAGGGAAAACCTCCTCCCTTGTAAGCTCGCATTCTGATGAGTCTTAAGATATACTCTTAACTTTGGACAGTTTCCATTATCAAGACTTTTTGGAGTATAGTTACCTACACATCATTCATTACAAGATACATGGCTGCCTATATATGGAAGATGGAAGCCATCAATACCTTCCAGCATAGCACTCAAACACAGAAAGGGTGTGACCAAGGAAGGGCAAAAACTGCAGATATGAGATCATAGTTCTACTTTAGAGCCCCAGTGACCTTTAGATGGCTGTTGCTTAATGAAGGGAATGACTAGTACTTTGCATTCCTGAACATCCATCAACACAGCAGAGGAACTTC
This sequence comes from Fringilla coelebs, assembly GCF_963513975.1. Taxonomy (NCBI): domain Eukaryota; kingdom Metazoa; phylum Chordata; class Aves; order Passeriformes; family Fringillidae; genus Fringilla; species Fringilla coelebs. The sequence goes on along the minus strand of NC_140028.1, from coordinate 104,244,356 downwards.
ACTTAGAACAAGTTTCCAGAACTTCAAACAAGTGATTTGTTTCTTTCCCACAGATCTCTTAATAAATCAGTACTCCGGAAGGCTTTATTCTGATTATTACAATTACAATGTTATAAGTAGTAATGACTTGTCTCCATGTTACCTAGCTAAGTACTATTTCCCAATTGAAAGATGAAGAAGCCACAGTCACTAGTTATCAGTAGAGGGGGCATAATCTACATCCTCTGACTCAGAGTCCTGTGCTTTAAACAACAGACCATACTTCCTTCAACAGATTTATGGTAGTATCTAAGGGAACCACTTTAACACTAACCACTTCCCCTAAAATGTTTAAGGTCATGCAGCATAAACACATTATAACTACATTTAAGCTTTGCCATGGTCACTGATGCATTTCATTTTAGTGTGGACATTAGATGTCCCCAGCTTTCCTCTTTTCCTTAAATAACCATTGTAGCAGACACTGAGATGGTTAGAGCCCCATATGGCTTGTGGAGGCTTAAATTTAAGGGAATGCAAAGTCATAGTAGCTAAGCCTGAAGTCTTCACTTAGGTCCTCCAGGCCTAGCTTATCTCTCTGTGACCCTATAGGCCATTCTCCCTAACCCTTACAATTGGTCAGTTCCTGAGTCCCCCTAACCCTATATAAGAGGCTAACTTAGCCCATTCTGGTAGAAGAGCTACCATCGGAACCCTTCGCAAACCCTGCAAATAAAACCATCGTGGAACTACCGAGGCTGCCTTCACTCTCTCTCCGTCTGCTTTCGTGGAAGCCACTGCTGGCCAAGCACCTTAGCAAGCTAAGAGCTGAAACTATAAAAGAGCTGAAAATCACTAAGAGCTGATAATCACTGCGCTTTCTAAGGTAGCCAAGGCTGTAGGGCACTTAGGGCTCAGACACCCGGCCTCCAGAAGGCTGAGCTACCCGGCCGAGACTGCTCACCCGAGACACCTTGATCCTGCACTGACCACGCTATCCAGCTAGAAGCAGCCCAGTGGCATTTCACAAACCATTTTTATTCTGTACAGTTTGATCATGCTGCTTTAGTCATAGTGTAAGAATGACCCTGCAGCAATTGCACTAGTTGGCAAAGAGATGTTATAGCAAACAAATCAAAAATCGGAAAAGGAAGTGATAAGTTGTTCATTTAATTAAATCTGATGGTCCTCTTGCCTAAAGCTTTATTTTATCACTCAGATCCATCCCATTTTGATACTCCTAACATCATTTTTTGTGAGATAGGGTAAGGACTAAGTATTTTGTCATCATTTTCTTTTGACCATGTGTTTCAGGAGTGGTTATCATCATTTACCAAAATGAGGGAATGCAGGAAAAAAGATAATCTGTCTGATTTGATCTGAATCTACTTAGAAGTTGTAAAATTCCTATGACATATGAATGAATTCTCTCCTTAGCATCCCATGATCAAAAGCTTGAGGAAAAATTCCTACTCTTTCCTTCAAATTTGACACTCCTTTGCCCTTTGTTTTAAAATTCAGAGGCATTATCAATCCTAATTTCCTCAATTTTAATTTGTACTTATGAAAGTTTTGTATTTCTCATATTTGAGGAGGGACCTGCACCGGGAGATACATTGATAGTGAGCTCAGCTGGGCAGGGGCCATGCTTATCTGTGTGCCTGTAGAGCTGCAATCACAAGAATGCTCAGTATGTCATCCTACCCCTGTTCCAGTGCTAAATAAGAAAAACACATCTACATTCCAGATATGATACAGATCAGGATGAAGAAGTGAGAGGCTGGAGAAGTGGGAAAACATCAAATTAATACTGTTGGTACACTTACTTAGAGTGTAGTGGCAATTACAGAATCACAGAATGACTAGGTTGGTAGAGACCAATATCATCAAGTCCAACTCTTGCCCTAAACACCTTAACTAAACCATAGCACCAAGTGCTACATCCAGTCTTTTTTTTTGAGCATATCCAGGGATGGTGACTCCACCACCTCCCCAGGCAGGCCATTCCAATATTTTATCACTCTTTCTGTGAAAAACTTCCTCCTAATATCCAGCCTATATTTCCCCTGACACAGCTGTCAGGGGAATGAATGTGCCCACTCATTCTGACAGTTGCTGCCTGGAGAAAGACACCAACCCCCACCTGACTACAACCACCTTTCAGGAAGTTGTAGAGAGTGGTGAGATCACCCCTGAGTCTCCTTTTCTCCAGGCTAAGCAACCCCAGCTCCCTCAGTCGTTCCTCACAGGGCTTGGGTTCCAAGCCCTTCACCAGCCTTGTCACTCTTCTCTGAATATGCTCCAGCCCCGCCATGTCCTACCTACACTGAGGGGCCAGAACTGGACACAGCACTCAAGGTGCAGCCTCACCAGTACCAAGTACAGGGGAAGAATGACCTCCCTGCTCCTGCTGGCCACACTATTCCTCATACAGGCCAGGATGTCATTGGCCTTCTTGGCCACCAGGCTGGGTCATGTTCAGCCAGCTGTTGACTAGTACCCCAGGTCCTTTTCCACCTGGGCACTGTCCAGCCACACCATCCCCAGCCTATAGCACTGCAGGGGGTTATTGTCACCAAAATGCAGGACTTGGCACTTGGACTTACTAAACTCCATCCCACTGGACTCTGCCCATGCATCCAACCATTCTAGATCTCTCTGCAGAGCCCTTCTCCCTTCCAACAGATCAACATATGCCCCCAACTTGGTGTCAGCTGCAAATTTACTAATGAAGGACTCAATTCCCTCATCAATGAAGGTATTGAACAAAACTGGCCCCAGCACAGACGCCTGAGGGACACCACTAGGCTGTTGTCATCTTATTACAGGGGTTCCATACTGTTGTCTCCTTATCACAAAAGTTTCATACCTTCTTGGTGTTTTCTCATGGGCAGCTCCTCAGAGCACTGACTCATTCTTCTTCACAAAGTAGCCAAGTGACTCCAGCCAACCCACTCTTTTATAACACTCTTTTTCTCATTGGTTACAGCTGTGGCCTGTTCCTAATCTTTGATAATTGGCCCAGCTGCAACTCCTTAGGGGTAAGATTACTTTTTACACTATCTTTATTTTCTTATATTCTCTCCCACTACAACTAGCTGCCGGCTGGATACAGCACCATTCACCACCACTCTCTGGGCCTGGCGATCCAGCCAGTTCTTAACCCAGCAAAGAGTGCTCCTGTCCAAGCCTGTGGGCTATCAGCTTTTCCAGGAGTGTGCTGTGAAAGACAGTGTCAAAGGCCTTGCTGAAGTCCAAACAGACAACATCCACAGCTTTTCTTGCATCTACCAGGCAGGTCACTTGGTCATAAAAGGGGACCAGGTTGGTCAAACATGACCTACCCCTCCTAAACCCATGCTGGCTAGGTTTACCCTGGCCATCCTATAAGTGCTGTGTGATGGCACTTAATATAAATTGCTCCATTATCTTGCCTGGTACTGAGGTCAGGCTGAGTAGTCTATAATTACTAGGATCCTCCTTTCTACCTTTTTTGTGAATGGGTGTCACATTGCCAGCTTCCAGTCATCTGGAACCTCACCAGTGAGCCAGGGCTGTTGGTAAATGATGGAGACCAGCTTCGCAAGTTCATCTGCCAGCTCCCTCATCACCCTGGGATGGATCCCATCTGGTGGCATAGATTTATGAACATCCAAGTGGCTCAGCAGTTCTCTGACTGCTTCCTCCTGAATTATGGGGGGACCATTCTGCTCCCTGATACCATCAACCAACCCAAGAGGGCAGTTTTCCTGAAGACAAGTCATCTTCCCACTAAAAACTGAGGCAAAAAAGGCATTAAGCACCTCTGCCTTCTTATCTGCAGTTACCAAGTCCCCTCCTGTTGTCTTATCACAAATTCTAGCATCATTATAGTGCAAGGGATTTCATATCTCCAGGGCCTCGTACCTCCTTGAAGTTTTTTCTCAACGCAGCTCCTCTATGCACTGCCTGTCCCTGGTCCTTGCAGCAGTCATCTGACTCCTCTTCTTCACAGCCAACAATTGCCAGCTCTCTTCACAGCACAACCAACAAATGCCATCTCTCTCTTTAACCAGCTCACTCTTTTTTAGCACTTACTCTTATTGGATACAGGTATGGCTTGTTAAGATCTGGGCCTGTTTCTAATCTTTAGTAATTAGTTCAGCAGCAACTCCTCAGGTGTGAGACTACCTGCTGCACTATTTTCTTACATTCCATGTCTCCACACCCTCCTCCATCTAATAAAGAACAAAGACTGATTTTACCCTTCCTTTTATTGTTAATATATTTGTAAAAACATTTTTTTATTATCCTTTACTGAAGTTGACATTCTATTTTCAAACTGAGCTTTGGCTTCCCTAATTTTTCTTCTACACGCTCTAGTAGCCCCATTAAATATTTCCCGAGAGACCTGACCCTCCTTCCAAAGATGAAACATCCTCTTTTTTTTCTTAAGTTCCTCCAGAACCTCCTTGCCCATCCAGGCTGGGTGTTTGCCTTGTCACCTCGTCTTTCGGCACACAGGGACAGTCTGTTCCTGTGCCCTCAATATCTGTTTTGAAGCACTTCCACTTTTCCTGAACTCCTTCGCTTTTAAGGACTGCTTCCCAAGGAACTCTTTGAATTAGCCTCTTAAATAGGCCAAAGTCCGCTCTCCGAAAGTCCAATATAAAAGTCTTTAATTAATGTTCCTCCTGACTTCACCAAATATCAAGAATTCTATAATTTCAGGATCATTATGCCACAAGTCACCTCCAACCACCACATCTCCCACTAGTCTATCTCTATTTACAAACAACAGTTCTAACATAGTCCCTCCCCTGGTGGGCTCACTCACCGGCCGCAACAAAAACTTTTCGTCCAACTTGCCTTTCAGCCGCAAGATAAAGATAGTGTCTGATTTTTGCTTGAGGAGAGGGTGTTGGCTGAATGGTCTAGAATGAGAAGAGCATCTCACGCTTAGTGCCTCAGAAAATAACATTGTAGATGTTTATAGAAAGATACTCACCAGACCTGAAACTCTTGACCTAGGTCAATAATTTTAACTGCTGCGTTGCTCAGCATGAGCTGGCAATGTGCACTTGCAGCACAGAAAGCCAACCTCATCCTGGGCTGCATCAAAAGCAGCCTCAAGCCAGCAGGACAAAGGAGGGCATTCTGACCATCTATTCTTCTCTAGTGTGCCCCCACATGGAGTGCTGCATACATCTCTGGGGTTCCGAAAATAAGAAAGGCATGTACCTGTTGGAGCAAGTCCAGAGGAGACCACAAAGATGATGAGAGGGCTGGAGCACCTCTCCTGTGAAGACAAGCTGAGAGAGTTGGCTTATTCATCCTGGAGAAGAAAAGGCTTCACAGAGACCTTAGAGCACTTTCGGTACCTAAAGGGGGCTACAAGAGAGATGGAGAAGGACATTCAACAAGGGCATACAGTGCCAGTACAAGGGGTAATGGCTTTAGACTGACAAAGAGTAGGTTTAGATTAATATTAGGAAAAAATGCTTTACTCTATGGGTGGTGAGACACTAGAACAGGTTGCTCAGAGAAGTTGTGGATGCCCCATCCCTGGCAGCGTTCAAGGTCAGGTTGAACGGGGCTTTGAGCAGCCTGGTCTTGTGGAACATGTTCCAGCCCATGACAGGGGTCTAGAACTAGATCAGTTTTAAGGTCCCTTCCAATTCAAACTGTTCTGTGATTCCATGATTATTGTAGATGAACTAGAGCCAAGCAAACAGGGAATCCAACCAGCATTAATGTAATATTTTCCATAAATGCTTACAAGAATATTAGCTGTTAGGTCAACTGCAGCACAGCCTAGAATTTTCCTGAAGTCTCCGCAGGCTTCAGAAATATGCCATATTACCAATCACATAATGATAGGGCCTGTGCTTGTTAATCATACACCATAGAAACATGAACAAACAGCTCTTCACTTTCTCACATCTTGGTTTGTAGTAGTGGATATATTAAGCACCATGGCATTGCTAGAATGTTTTCATGTATCCTACTAAAAATGTTATTATTTTTACTGCTTAGACTATTCATATCACTGTAGTTCTATAAGATTTACAAAGCAGAAGAGCTTGTGGAAGACAATAGCAGCTTCTAGTTCAGTAGGAAATAGCTGAGATGTTGTTAAAACATGTTTCCCAAAAGCTGAAGATCAGAATTAATTCAAGATCTGTGAATACAAATATGAAATGTTTTTTCACAATGTATTGCATAAAACTGCTTTTAATTAGCTATGTTACCATTGTCCTGTATGCTAGGGTGCAGTCTTGCTCAACCTCCAGATACACAAGACAATGATTACAGAGGTAATTGTACTGAAAGAAAGCAAACCATAAACGTGCAGTGCTACAGATTTACTGATACAAGTCAGGTGGGTAGAAGGCCCCAAAATGGCCACTTCTACTCTGAATGAGAGCATTTGTGAGGATGTAAGTTTATACCCTGTTTCCCATCTATTGGTAGTGGGACAAGTATGCATAAGAAGAAGTGGATATAATACAGAATATCAATGTAATTTAATCCTGTGCAGATTATACTGATTACAGCTGTTTACTGAAACAATGAGTATAAGTTTCTGAAAAATCCAAAGTCATGCCTGAGCGTTTAACTTATATTTTGGCATGAAAAACCTGTAATCAACAGATTTACTTGCAAGGTTTATGGTGGGGTGTTAGAAAAAAGTTCAGAGCCTTCCAGATTGGCTGGGGCTTTTAACAACTGGTTCTAGTGAATGGTGTCCCCGCCCATGTCAAGGCTCTTGGAACAAGATGATCTTTAAGGTCCTTTCCAACCCAAACCATTCTAAGATTCTATAATTCTGAGTTTGTTGAAATGAAGAAAAGGTTTGCTCTACTTTTGTTCAGTGTTGAACCACTGATATTACTTACTAAATCATTAAATCTACTTTACATATATAAATTATGGAGTTTTAAACAATTGTTACCCTTAGGAATGGAAAACAAAGGACCTGCCATATTGCATTGAAAGCAGATGAAAAATCAAATGTCTGCTTTTTGTGATAATGGACTAAATTTTCCCTTACTCTGCACTTATTCTTGCTATGAACATTTCCTTGAAGTGTCATAGGATTTCAGAAGCCCCAACAGGAGATGGGTAATATTCTAATGTTATCACATCTTTAATTAAATGTTTGAAGAAGAAAGGATTAATGACCTTGAAACAGAAGAGTTTTGCAATATAGTCTTCCCCTAACTATGCTGTGTTTTATTTCTTCTAATTTTAAAATAGTAAACTACTGAACCTAGGTATGTGATTCTTTACTCATTCTGGAAGAGAGAAGGATTTATTTTTATTTTACAACTTACTCTTACAAGCTTTGATTAAGCTAGCCCCTAAGAGCTGAAAGTCACAAAGTTTTCACTTAAATTCTGTGTTAGTAAATAATGCAAACATCAGTAGTGAAAAATAGCAAAATAGATGAAAGATTCTTGGCTAAATTTGAATCTCTTAATTATTGCATCTTAGGGCAAACAATGGCAACAGCATCAGTTTATTCACTTTAAAACACTGCTTGCTTTATTTAAAAAATTGTATTTCATATTTTATAAAGAATTTTGTTCAACTATGTCATCCATTCATTTCAAATACTTTTTGAACCAAAGGACAGAGTAGCCTTCAAAGAGGCAAAAATTAATATATGTTCTTTGTTGGTGTTTTACAATGTATAATTAATTTTTTATTAGTTTGTCTGCATATTCAGTGCAAGAAAAAACCTTTTCCTGTTTATTACACTACAATTACAAGGCTTGTCTTGAAAACTGCTTGTATAATTTGAAGACTGCTAGGTATACTACATTGAAGATATGGAAGAAATTAAATTTGGTTTAATTTTGAAAGATCCTTTCTATGTCCTCACTGATGTAGCAGATACTTCAACTGTATTTTCTATTCTGAAATCACTTATGAAATATTCAAATATAAACAATTTTACTTAGTTTGCAAGATGTCTGGATGGAGGTAAGGAATTAGGTAGTCAGTCATTATGCAGAATAATGCTTGCTAGTACAAGACATCACTTCTTGCTACATGAAACAAGCAGGACAACAAAAAAGGACATCTCCCAACAGAATTATCTCTACTTGGTAAATGTCCTAAAAAACACTGCTGAAATTCAGTTCTGTCATTTAACTGATGCCTTATATAGCAGGTGAGAGGTTCACACCACTATGTCATCTTTTCTATTGGTAGTGAAGTTTTTCTTTTCAGCATCTTAGATGGGGAAGAGCCTGTAAGTTTCTGTTCAATTATCTAGAACTCCTTTACTACACAAAACAGTGGGTTTTGAGAAGACAGTAAAATAAAGGTTTTCCCTCCTATGGGTTGTGTGCTTGTGCTCCAACAGAGACAATCATGTGTGGGGTGGGAAGCATCTGTCCTTTGGCAGGAGTTGGGTGCCTCTACTCCTGTACCTGTAGCAGTGGCTGCCCAAAGAGGCACCTCAGCTCTTCACTCACTGCCAGATTATTTGCCACCTACTCACTATTCCAGATTTGGAATGTGCTCTTCCTACTCAGTAAAGGGTGTGAGGGGTTTTGAACCAAGGGGAATGGAAAGCCAGACATACTTTTGAGCGCGCTTGTGTGGGCCGATCCTCCATATATCTGCATTTGTGCATATTGCCGCTGTCACTGCACATGGAAACTATTCTGTGAAAGCACCTTGCAGTCAAGAGAAGGAATTTGCCATTCTGCTCTGGACAGAGCAGACTCACTCTGCTGGAAGGTACTAGGAGATGCCAACAGGGGCCAAGGCCTAATTTTAGGTTCAAGGGGGATAACGAGCAGGTAAGGAGGAAAGCAAGGAGGTGATTTAAACGCTGTCAATTCAAAGTTTCTCCTTCTAATGTGAGAATTGAATGAATCGCTCCCCAGGAGCATGGTCCAGGAAGCACAGCTGTGGTCCCTATTCTCTGGAAACAACACACTCCAGTGCTAAACACTCTGAGACCTTACAAAAAATCGGAAGATCAAACAAAGAATGGAAGACCCTGAGATAAATGTTGTTCCATGCTCCATACAGGGAGGAGTTTATGACTTTTCCCATTTTAAAACACCTCTTTCACACACATACCGATGGGTTTACAAAGAGCCACCTCTAATAACTTCTGAAAGCTGTGAAGAAGATCTTCATGTCCTGCTGTTAAATCTGTCCATAATATATAAGGTTTTTATCTTACACATGCCAAATATAATGAATAGGAGCAAAGTTCCTCAGTTAAATAATGTAACAAATGCAGTACAGGCAGCTCTTTTGAAAAGTTTGGTTTGACCACAAAAATCTGGGGATAAGGAAATGGCAACAGGATTTGCTGACCACACTGCCAGAGGATTCCTCCTAAAAATGATTGCTTCACAATGTTCAAAGGAGAAGTTATAGACAAACTTGTACTAGTGCAATCTGCAAAAAAATAGATGCAAAAAGTGTTGTTTTGCCTTCTATTTTATTGTTCTCCTGGATGTATAAAAATGTATGTGGTGCAAGCAGGCAACAAAATACAGCGTTAGCGGTGTGCTTTTGAACAAAACTGGAACGAAAGAATGAGTTGATGATGGAAATTTTTACAATATATGCCTATTTCTAATTTTTTTTTCCATGAGGGGAGATAACTGTCGCTCACATTGTTTCTCATTGTTGTAGGACATCCATAGGACCTCCCATCAAATTTCAAGGTGGCACCAGCACAGGCACAGGCTCCCTCTCTCTCTCCCTTGGGGGCGTGGGGGTGGCTGCCCGATGTCTCTCAGGGCTCCTCCACCCTTCCATCCTGCAGGGGCCTTCACCTCCCTTCTCTGTCCAAGGCCCAGCCTACCTCACTCAGGCCTTGTGGCTTCCCCTCCCCCGCCCTAGGTGTGTTGGTAGGCCTAGGTGCACTGTTTCCTCTCCTTTCAGATACAGAGGTGATGGCATACACAGATAATTTAAGGTTGCTCCTACTTCCAATATTATGTTTAAAAGACTGCTTAATTACTATCCACTCTCTTGCAAGCATTGACAGGTTTATGAGCAGCCACTTTCACAATCAGCTGGCATTACCTCCAACCAACTTAGCTAGGAATTTGACTATGACTAGGCAGATGTGACATTAAATTGCCCTTGGAGTCACTCTAGGATAGCTAGTGAATTTCACAAAGTTAAAATCAAAGGCTAACCACTGTTCTACTGGTACAATCCTTCATGCTTCTGTAAGCCTGATAACACCAGATGTACATGTGTCTGTCTACTTTCAGGCTTCTGGTTGTGTATCCTTTCTGTACCCCTATCTACATGCACTTATAGCAGCTGCTTCCTCCACTTTTCACAGGCTTCAAAGAATGTACTTTGGATTGATTAGCTGGATGGGAGTCATCGTAGCAGGTCAATTCATTTTCCCATGGTGTTTTTTGTTCCACCTCATGCATGTCACTTTTTCCATTTTGATCATACCAGTATTACCTGCGTAGCGTGGTAATACTTTTATTTGTGCCTGTTTGCAGGGATGAAGCAGCTAAAGAATTTTTGCTCTAGCATGAAGATGACTCAATATGACTTTTCATTCAATGTACCTAGTGTTTATATGCTAATTCTTTAAATGTTATATTTTTTTGGCCAGAAATGTATGCAGTGATTCAATGGTAGCTCTCTCCTCCTGTATAAAACTCATATATAAGGTTTAAATACATGCACATCAAAGTAAATGCCAAAAAAAAACCAGCTCAGTAAGAGATGAGAAATTTTACTTGAGATGTATTATTTGTTAAGAGCAAAGGTATTTGCTCTTAAAGATGAAAACTTAAGGCTCTCCAGAATTTTTTTCAGGAGTGCTATAGTTGGACCCAGTCATCTCCACTCTTGGGCTCTGACAATTTACTGATACCATACTTCATCACTGACAAACAAAAAGATTGCTTCAGCTCATTTCCTCTCCTTGCTCCTCCCTTGCTCACGTGGAACAATAAACCAAATTTGAGAATGGCATATGAACCAGATTATATGCATAGAAATGTAGGAATTAAGAATGGCGACTCTATAGGAAATGGAAAAGAGAATACTGTAAAGAATGGAGGACTGTAGGCAATTATTGGAAGCTAAGGTGATGACACAATACTTGTGAAAAAGCAGCAAGCTTAGGGTGTCCTGAGTAGGATGAGTGTAAAATTTTTAGGGTCTTTGGATGTTCAGTGAGGGACATAAGGAGTGTGGTTTTACTTGCCATAGTGCCAAATAAATAACAATAGATGCATGCAAGGGTCTTTGCAAAGATTTAGGAACACTTTGTTAAGTTAGACAATAATTGAAGCAATTCTATATTAATAGACCTATCATAAATATACCAGAGAAGTTATTTGCCAGAAAAATTCTCATGCTAGGCCCAGCAAGAAAACCAGGGGTTTCTGTTGCAGTAGAATTTTTTACCATTTGGTGGTCATTAGCTGTCCCTGACTTTCTTCTTCTACTTTTCTTCACATGAAATTGCAAGACTGGTAATATTTGCTATAGATCTTTCTGTGTTTGAGCCAGCATGAGGGCAGTCCGGGGTGTGGCCAGGATGTTCTTCAGTACCTGTCATGCAGAGAGATGAAAAGTCCTATGGGAAACACAGCAATTATGGTACAAGTTAGGACAACTCTTAGGGTAGCTGGAATTTTTCCAGGAACCAAACTGGCCTGGCAACTTTGGAATGGAGATAAATACCTATACCTTCCATTTGCTTTCTGCTCCATACTACACCTGAAGGGAACTAAGCCGTCTGACACTGCCTCACTTTTGGAGTGTTCTCAATATTACCGTTCTGCTGAGGAAGAACACAAGTGCATGAAATAGTGCACAAACAAACAAATAAACAAAAAAATCAGTCTGAAGCACCATATAACTGTAAAGAGCTAACAGATGAAAATAGGTGAAAATGTACAAGGTCACTTATTTAATGTGCAGTGCAGAGATTCCTGAGGTAGCCCCGGAACAAGTACTTCTCAGAGCAAAAGCCTGTAGAAGCACTGCTGCAAGCAAGTTAGCTCTGCATCACAGCACAGAGGCAGCTGTCACACCGCTGTCACTGTAAATCATACAACATTGTCACCATCAGGGGAAAAATGCACTTTTCTCCTTCTAACTTAAAAATTCACTTTTAGGAAGGAATAAAAAAAGTTTTAAAAACAATTACCATGTGAATCACATTTTTACCATTACCCTCAGCTTTGCCTAAATAAATAGGGGATACTGATAAAAATGATAGGGAGCTCATTTTCTTCTAGCCACAAGATAAAGCTAAAAGTAATAATATTCATGCCATAGTTTTGACTTATTTCCCAAGAGGAGTAGTGTATCTCTTGAATCTAATGCCAGCTGTAAATGCTATGCTGATAAAATTAATCTCTCAGAGTGAAAAGATTACACTGTACAAAGCTACTATGTAATTTAATATTGGATTTTCTCCTTGTTGCAGGATTAGCTCTTTTTATGGTTACTGACACATGAAATAAAGAACAGTGACCAGAACACTTATAAAAATAAGTCAGATTTTATCATATAATGGTGGTTTATCAGAGTAGGGGAAAAACAGGGTTCATAAAACCAACAGCTAGTTAGTGGTTATGGAAAGAAAGTAATTCTGCAATTGAACTATAGTGGTGGTACATTAAATAGGAGTGAGTAATGGTAGCTGAACTTAGTTAATTACAGCTGGAAATATTTCAAATAGCTGGAACAGTTTTATACTGAAACCATATGATGTGTTCTGGCTTGATTGCTCTCAGAAGGCCTGCTGCTGTACTACCCTTCAGGCAAAACATCTGCTGAGATCTATATGCTTATAAGGAGAGATTACAGACACATTTTAAAGATAAAGATTGGATTCAAGCAACAATTAAATAGCCATTGCCCAGTTCTGTGAAATATAATTTGCATTATCTTTCCTCTTTGTGGAAAAATATTGCTTGGATTAGTCATTCACATGGACTACTGGACACAATTATGGCTCAGGGAAACTTTTTGTGATAATTGTGTTCTTGGCTTTTCATGTAACACCCATGTCTTGGCATGGAAGGTAGAGTATATTTAAAACTAAGGATTCTGGCAGAGGTTTTGTGATCTCAGTGTATTTCCATACTAGACTGTACGCTGCCTGAGGCCAGAACCCCTGACTGTACACCATCAATTATTTATGCACACCCTGAGGCAGAGAGGGCAACCTCAGCACGGCAGCAGAGGATGCTCCTCACATGTCCACCAGTGCATGTGAGTGGGAGCTCTGGGCCCTGCTGCAAGGACAGTGACGGGCACACCACAGCCTGCACCACCAGCACCCACCCTCACTGCCACATGCTTCTCTGGGCCTCCTTGCAGCACAGGTGGGCCATTCAGCTGTCCTGTTCGCTAGGCTGACTACACAAGCAAGGAGGCACAGGAGACAAGGTCATACTCCAGCTCCAGAAGGGCCAAGTGCTTGGTGATGCTGGAGCCAGAGTCTGCCCCGCACCTACAATGACGAGCGCAAAGCCCTCTTGGTAGTAGACAGACACAGCCACAGCAGCTATACATGTTTTCAATTTGGCTTTCACCTGAAGCTGCAGACATTCCTCTCCAGCAATACCAGCTGAGCACTAGACCCTGGGATGCCAAGCACTCTCTGGAGCTGACTGTGACAGGCTCTGGCTACACTTCTGCTAATGAGAACAGGAAAAGTATTTTGTGTTGAATAACATTCCTTGAATAAGGCCCCTGGCCTGGCCAGGAATATGGTCATATAACCACACAAATACTGTTCTTCCTGCAATGCTGCTCTTGAAAGCAGCTTCTGGTCTGCACAAACACGCATCTTGAAACACATCAGGTTGCACAAATATGGATTCAGAAATGCTTTCAAAGCCAAGAGGTCTGATTTCTCTCTCTGCTATAACTATAGCATATCCCTATGTATGGACATCCCTGGAAGCACACTGCAGTCAGCAGTGTGAACATGGATAGAGTAACCTCAAATGCAGTATAAACATAGCCAGTGTATCTACTCCATTCTCTAGGATCAAGTTAGCACTTCCTGAAGCAGCACCAAGATATCCATTACATTGCATCAAACAGTCATCGTGGAACTTCCAGGTTCCCAGGGAAAAGAAGGTAGTGCTACACAATGTGAGAAATGTCAAAAGTTTTCTGAAAGTCTTTTCAGTTAGCAAAATCTCATTGAATAAAGTGTTTTCTTGAAGAAGTAAGGTGGATTATTGGAAAGCACTTTCACCATATATGCTTCAAAAAAATAAGGCTGGGAGAAGAAAACATTTTGTGTTTAAATATGCCTCTTTTTTTTTTTCCCCCAAATATACATATAACTGGATGCTAGTTTTGAAACTGTCAATATTCCCCAGGATTGCTTTCATAAATATGAGGATTTGTAGCCATTGCCAAGATATGCTTCATTCCTATTTTTGGGCATACTTCAGAAATTCATACTTGAGCAACTCACTGCCCTCAAGGGATGTTGTGCTTAGGTAAGAATTGACATTAAGCCTCATCACAACAGGATTTTCTGGATTTCTGAATCTCAATGCAAGTCTGCAGCTAAAGTTTTGAAACTAGTCCTTAGACTTCCAATGGTTCTACAGCAAAGCCACAGAGATGAATAAAAGTGAACTGTGGGTGGAAAATCAGATTTTATGTTGAAATTTTTGATGTTGTCATTCAGGTCCATCTCAAATCCACAGTTTGCATGGACTTGTTCTACTGCTCTTCCTCCCCCTTTGCCATGTAGCTTTGTGACAGAAATGGGATAGTTGTTCTACATTCAAAGGTTTGAAGCATTTAAGGCAAAAGAATATTTCCATTTTCATACACATAAAGAAACATGTATTTTACACTTCAGAAAACAAGAGAGTATATACAGACCTAAGAAACTAGTCTATTTTAATTGCAAGCAAGAAGTCAGAGACCACAAAAATACCATTAAATCCAAAGTATGAGGATCCTTGAGTGCACTCCCCCAGCAGAGGCCTGACTGCCTGTGCTGGAAGCCAGCACTGATGTGGTATAACTGCACAAGCTTGGATGATATGGCTGTGAAAAGCTGGTGGGTGAGAAGGAGCTGTGAGAAGCCCCTTTGGAGGCCTCCTTGCTTCACCTCTGAGTAGTGCTTAAGCTGTATCTGTTGCCCTCAGCAGAGGTGCATGGTGGGCCCAAGTCAGACACCTGTCTTGACCTGGAGCCTGCCTTGCAACCAGTGTGATAGCCGCCTAGCTGCTGGCTGACCCTGGCACTGCCAGGGGACAGCTTTGCTCACCTTGCTCCAGCATAGGGGTCAGTGGGATCCCTACTCCAGCTTGCCCAGCTGGTGGCTTTCCTTCCCTTACAGAGCAGCCTGCTCTGGCTGCAGTGATCCCTGAGCTGTTCACAGGATTCGACATGAACCTGCTATAGCATCCATCTGCCCGATATCAAGATCCTTGAATAAAAGTTACATTGTCAAGACCTAAGAACAAAGAACATTGTTTTACTAAAAAAATGCACAAGCTATTAATTTGGTCACTAAATTGATGTTATTGTAGCAGAGGTTGCACAGTCTTTTCCTTCCAAAAGGATCAGGCTGTAGGCTGGCATTTAAATTAGTTTTAAATGAGCCAAAATGTATAATGTAAGCAGGTATCTAAACTGAACAAACTAAAAGTCTGGTTATAGATGATTTTAAGCTAGTCACCCTCACTTATATAAATTCTTGATTTGCTATGTGTATCTGGCATGACAACTGTTGGGGTCAACACAGGGGATGGTTCAGACAGCCACTGCAAAGATAGGTGTGTACCATGCTGGGGGTGGTAGGGCTTTCCCTCTGCTGTCTCTAGGAGCACTGACATGCTTGCACACTTATGCACGGGGTGTACATTCTGGAAAATCCATAGCAGAGGGTACGTTTCTATGCAGAAACACTTGCAGACTGGCATTTTGATTTCAATGGGAATTTACTTCTAAATAGGCTGGTTATTGTCTTTAAATGCTGGCAATGAATACAAGAACGTCTCTGCTGTGACTCATGCAATATTGAAAAAAAAAAGGGATTTTATAATTGAGACATCACAGACATCATCATTACTCAGTCAAAAGCAGATTAAAAAGAGTCCACTGTTGCTGCTACAAATTTGCGTAATATTACTTGGGATTTTATATTTTTAAAAAGTTATAGTGTTTCCTACATTGTGACATATTTTTCTTGATTCATCTTTAGTGAAATAGTCCCCCAGACCTATGCAATGTGGATAACTCAGCTCTCTCAATGGAAAAATAGAGCCTCTAAAAGGGGAACAAAACCCCTATTCATAATATGACTCTAAGAAATTTTATCCCTTCAAAGTGCCTGTGTTTCCAATCTGTACATTCACTTCTCTAACCATTTCCCTTCTAGAATGTAGAAATCATAAAGAACCTATTTTTTTAGTAAAATATCAATAAATTGGAACCAGCATTGGCTTATGGAAGTTTTAACTCAAACTTAATGGATTAGGGCAAATGAATATAAAATTCTTTATATGGGTGTGTAGAAAGGCATCTGCTAACAGCAAGCAATTTAAAATCATAGCATCATTTAGGACAGAAAAGAATTTTAAGATCATCAAATCTAATCACTAACCCAGCACTGTCAAGTTCTCTACTAAAATTAGTGGCTGTAGGATTTACTTGGACGTAAACTGGAAATCTACATAAGTTTAATAAACGCCAAAGAAAAGTTGGGAGGCTGTTCTGAATAATTATGAAAAAGGGTGGGTTTTAAATTAAATTTGTGCATATATGTTTATATAACAATTTCTCTTTTAAGTTTTAACAATTACACTACATTTTAATTTTAAGAAAATTTTCAATTACTTCAGGTAATTATTATTATTTCCACACGCTTTCTTTAAGACATCCCATCCATACACATCACATCAGTACCTCATTCTCTTTCTGCAAATAAACAAAAAAACCACCCAAAGTAACATGCCCAATCCCTGATACTGGTAAGACACATAGGACCATAGGACCCAAATCCAGTTTTAGTTTTCAAAAATTGTGTGATTTTGAGCTTCTTGGATTCATGTGGGTTTTTTTTTTACTTCTTTTCCAGTTAGATGACCTTTAGATGTGCTTAAAAGCTGTATTTTCTTGACAGGGCAATCTATTTATTGATCATTAATATACCATGAATTCAACTGCTCGTAAAAAGTCCAATTCAGAACCCACATACACAAAAGCAATCTTTCTTTCTTCCCCCTTAATCTGCCTCACTTTTCCCATTATTTTATTTGACTTACATTGTTATTATCTTCAGAGCTGTATTTATAGCTATTTGTCTCATTCAAATATTTGTTCTGAAGTGTATAATTTATATTTTTATATAATTTATAATAATTGGATAAATAATATATCAACATATATTATTATAAATATATAATTATAACAATATATTAAATTATCTTATTTATATAATATAATTTTATTTTTATAATTTTTTTCTCCCACGTAGCTTGGGAGATTTGTACAGGCTATCACTTTAACCATGGGAAAACAGGGAGAATTGGTGCACTCTGAGCTTTCTTAGAAGCAACCCTCACATGTCCGTGTGTCAGGCAGTCCAGACACCAAAAAGCCATGACTCAGCATCTCACAGCAGACACAAAGAGTCGGCTGCAGCGGCCCCACCACAGTGTGCGAGAGGTTTGCAGGGTTTGTGGCTGTTGCTTTAGCCCGTCACACTGCAGATGCACAGCTTCTCCCAAGTCAGGAGCTGGGCTGTGGGAGGGAGGGAAGGAGAGAGGAGAATGCCTGAAGCTTTCTTTCTGAAACTGCAAGTACTTCTCCTGCACAGAATGGGTGACAGTTCTGAGCTGAAAATGAATTTAATAAAAACACACCCTCGTACAGTACAGATTGATAAGAGTGGGTATTTGGTCAAAGCTGTCAATGGCCGTGCTCAGTACAGTCTGCTTTAAACAGCAGAGACCCTAAACTATTCTAGAGAAGGACAGTAATTTACTCTTTTCAGGGCAAAAAAATTTAAATCATTCATCAACTTTTTTCCCCCTAGAACACAGATGAATACTTACATTTCTTTCATATGTTTACTCATTTACAGAAATTTTGCCCCTAAAATACCAATTGATATTTGCACCCATACAAACCAGTTTCTATGTGAGAAGGGTGGAAAGCCGAGCAAAAAAAAGAAAAAAAAAATCTGTAACAACTGCAAGCTTGTCTTCTTTCTTTTAGTGCACAGCGTTATCAGTAATAGATATGGTAGGTAAAGTTCCAACCTCACACCTTCGGTCGGGAATACTTGGTTGGGAATCTCCTTAGAAGAGAGTTCACCACGAGAGGGAGCTTTCAAGCAGCCAGACAACTTCAGCAAACTCCAGTGGAAAAACACGCCAGAATCAGGCAACAGCCAAAAAAATTCTGTCAGCCTAATCTCAACATGTAAATGCGTACAATTCTTTATGGAAAATAAGTAATTTTCATCTATATTTGTGGAAATGTGTCTGTATGTGTTAAACCGCATGTATGTTCAGAAAATTTTGTCCCCATATGAGGAAGAACCTTGCAATTTCTTACCTGAGAAAACCTTCCTTGAATCAATACTGCTATGTAGGAATTCCATGAGTAGTCAATTACTACTGAGTCTGTCCTATTTATAGAAGAACTTGCATTACAGAAACAAAAACGAGCCCAACCAAAGGCCAAAAAATCAAATATATGTGTTTTTCTCTTCCGCTTCACATTCCTATGCAGTGAGAAGTGGGTTGCTTTGTGTAAACGGGGGCAGTCTGGCACTGCACTAGTGTTACTAGGATGAGTATCACTGCTCTGCCTGGTTTGGAGAGTTGTTCCTATGTAAAGAGAAAGATTCCATTCTGCCCATTTTTCATATTCTTCAGTGCATTCACTGTCTTGCAATCTTCCTGCAGATAATGAAAATGCTATGATTCCTTTTGCAAGAACAGAGATTTTGCCATTCCAAGGCCAAAATGCACCCAGCTACATGTCCCTCGATACTGCTCTGCAGTACACTGTCTGTTCATCAGCGTTTACTTTTCAGGCGAGATGACACAAGTAGTTTGGATCTTTTTCTAGTTTTTTCATCCTGCTGTTACAAAGGGTAGCATTACAATACAAAGGTAATTGCATTTATATTGAAAAAGTTCTCACAGGTATTTTAACTAAAAGTTTAATTTATTAAACTTAAAAATTAAGAAAGCTTTATATCAATGGACTATTGCATTCCAGATTTTTTCTAACACTACATGAAATCATTATACAGCAATTAAGGTCTTACACAGAACACTGGCATGCTATATTCCTCTCAAAGAAATTTAAAGATAGAAAATCCTAATTGATAAAAGTTTAGCAAATAACCTGCTACACAAAACAGAAACAAATCTTTGCTTGGCAAACCATGATCAAATTTTTCTATCACTGAAGACAAATATCTCTGTTGCTGTGCAAACAGGGCACAAAGGATGCTAAGTTATGCACCAGTGCTTTGATTAACTATATAAAGCACGGAAGACTAACATGATGAAAGAGAAGTTGTCACTTACATGTTAATTCTGACACTATTTTTTATTACCTGTAGTTTTTAATTTGTTCTTCCTTCTCTGTATCACATGAATCAAGAAAATTAGCAAATTACTCATAAAAGATTCATCAGGGTGAATTATTTAATTGCAGTGTCTACATGTTAAAACATATTTGACTACAAGGAACAAATTAATTCCTTGGAGTAATCCAGTAATCAGGCATAGGCTGATCTCCCCTCATACGCCATTTTTGTGATCAAATTTACTTCATATGCACAGAAAAAATACCAGACTACTATTTTCAGCTCCAGACGGTTTTATAAATAAGCATATGAAAGCAATCTCTATTAAATACATAATTTAAAGAAGGTTTATGGCACAAGCCTAAATGTAGCTGAGTTCACCAAGTAAATTACTTTACTTGGTGACGTTACATCTGATTACATCTTTTACGACCTAGTGAGAAAAATGGGCAAATTTTCAACTATCCTGGTACATATATTGCAACATCATCATCAGAACATTCCTTCATTAATTATTTATTTATATTCAAAAGATATTTATTACTTCATTATTCTGATATTGTTAATCTCAGAGGGAGGAATTAAAATAATACTTTAAAGTTACCAGCAGTGATAAATTCAGCTTGAAAGGATAAACATCATCCTTTTGCAATGAATGACAGAAAAGATGCAAAATAAATACCTAGAGAACATAGATAACAAAGTCTGCAACATTTTAGCTTAAACTAGCAGAGCCTTTTACTTCTTGACAGTATTAAGAAGACCCTCAGCGTAATGGTCTTACACCTATGAAAAAATAAAAGCCTTCAATATCTTCTGGTTCTTCCAGAAGACATTTAATGTACCACATTTAATGTCTTCTGGAAGAACCAGAACACATTAAAGACTTTTAATGAACACCTTTCCCTGGTGTTTCAGATTTCAAGGCAAGATGTATTCTATTGCCATCTGTGTGGCAGTTGTCTGGTGTCAAGTGGGCAATTCTCCTTATCTCTCTTCCTGAGTGATTGTAATCAAGGTCCCTCAGCAGGGAACATCTGCTGATAAGGGGCTATTGAATGTCACCCCATGACTGATAAGAACTGTAACATCCCATTGTGAGATGCTCCGCCCAGAGGGAGGAGCCAAGCATTCCTACCCAGATATAATCTGGAGATTCTGATACACCAGCACAGCTTTTTCTCCACTGGACTCCCCAGAGGAACAGCAGCTGCTTCTACTTCCACGGATCTGTGGAGGAAGAATTCACCCCTTTCCTACAGGACTCCCCTGCTCCAACAGAACCACGCCTGACACTCCAGGAGGACTGCAGCCACTTTTCCAACTGGACTGCTACCAACACCCTGACCAACAGGGGTGTCAGGTTGAGTTCTGACTCTGTCAGTGTTGTTCTAGTGTATTGCATTGTTGCATTTTATCCTTTTATTTTTTCCTTCCCTATTAAAGAACTGTTATTTCCTGCTCCTATATTTTTTGCCTGAGAGCCCCTTATTTAAAATTCATAGCAATTCAGAGGGGTGGGGAGAGTTTGCATTCTCCATTTCAGGGGAGGCTTCTGTCTCCTTTAGCAGGCACCTGTCTTTCTAAACCAAGACACTTGGGTAACAAAACACATTTGAACATTTCCCCTGGGAAACAAAACTCACCAGTCCAGGTTCCTGGTAGCAGACTGCAGAAACCACTTGGAACTGTCAAAACAATCCAAGTTAGCACTGGTGCCAGCTTGGGTCTGGGAGGCATCCTGCACAATGCGGAATTTCAGCAGCCAGCCAGCCACTCCAGGCCACAGGCCCCTGAACACTAATGCCGGCCCTTTTCCCCAGCAAACAAAACTGACCAGCCATGGTAAGTGGTGTCAGTTGGCAGGAGCCACTTGGAACTGCCAAACCAGCCCGAGTGGACAGTGGTGGCAGCTTGGGTCCAGGAGGCATCCTGCGCAATGTGGAATTTCAGCAGCCAGCCGGCCACTCCGGGCCACAGGCCCTTAAACACCAACGCTGGCCCTTTTCCTGGGCAAACAAAACTCACCAGCTTAGATTCCTAATGGCAGTTTGCAGGTGCTACTTAGCACTGTCAAACTAGCCCGAGTTGGCCGTGGTACCAGATTGGATCTGGGAGGCATCCTGCGCAATGCAAAATGTCAGAAGCCAACCAGCCACTCCAGGCCACAACCTCTGAACACCAACACCGGCTCTTTTCCCTGGGAAACAAAACTCACCAGCCAGCTTCCTGATGGCAGATTGCAGTAGGCCCTTGACTCTCTCAAACCAGCCTAAGTGTTCACTGGTAGCAGCTTGGGTCTTGGAGGCATCCTGCGCAATGCAGAATTTCAGCTGGCACCCAGCCACTCCGGGCCACAGGCCCCTGAACACTAACGCCAGCGCTTTTCCCTGGGAAACACAATTCACCAGCCCAGGTTCCTGATGGCAGATTGCAAGAGCCACTTGGCGCTGTCAAAGCAGCCTGAGTTGGCACTGGTGCTAGATTGGGTGTGGGAGGCATCCTGCACAATTTCAGGAGCCAGCAGGCTTTTCTTGAAGTGAAAAATTAGGTATAGTGGGAAGAATGTAAGCTAAATGGTGATACTTCAAAGTGTTTTAACCACGTAATTTCAGCTTCTTTACAACAAATCTTCAGGTTTTCTTAACTGGTTTCCACTCAAACATGCAGTTTCATCAATTAAAACAGAGTACAGCATGTAATTTCATTAGTCATTTCAAACTGGAAAACTTGCAATGGCTTTGATCTTATTCTAGTGTCCAGATCAGAAATCCTTTTTGTTCAAAACAGGCAGGTGAAAGCAGAAGCTAGGACAGACCATATATCAGTTTCAGAGAGTTTGATCAAATAACTAAAGATTAATTTTAAGCAATCTAGAGTCCAACATTTTTTTTATTTTATGAAGAAATAATTCACACTGAAAAATATTTCCTACCATCCCTAGAGAGTCAAAATCATCCTGGAAAATATCCTAGTGGTGTAACACGTAGCTTAGCCCAAAGATGCTACTTCTTTTAGAAACAAAGTTCAATAAAAGGTATGTATGTCCAAAATTTGTATTCCAGCAAGGGATGACTGAGTAAACAATCAAATAATTCTGCCAGTATAACATGTTAGGATTCAGACACTCTAAAAATAACTTTTAGTATGAAAGTAACTAAACAAGAAAAATAGATAAATAAAATTTTTCCTTGAATAACTTATTCCAGCATCCTGTTCATCTACACCTAGACAAAGTTACACTGCTCTCCAATATTTATGACAAGTTTCTTTTCCTGGAGTCAATACATATCAGGGATTTTTCAAATATCAAATAATACCATTATGAACTCAGAAGCCTCTGTCAGAATTACCCTTATAAATAAACTATTATACACATTTACTGTCTCCTGTATTTGAGTCAGGAGAACTGCTACAGCTGAGTATTTTAATCTGACATGAATTTTGACTGTTAGCATTTTGTCTAGCCTTGGATTGTTGACAATAAAGTCTTAGCTGTTAAGACAGTTTTTCATGTTTTAGTTTAGGAATATGAGAAGGCATAGAGGAAGTGAAAACTTGAACATTTCCTGATACACATAGTTTTCTAAAAGCCACATGTTCAATATTTGTGTGAGAACAAAAAAAAAAAAAAGCAAAAATCTGCAAATGATGATAGAAAGCTGTAAATCCCTGTTTTAATGGCTATTTTGAACAAAATGGGACTTTAGTATTTTGAACAGATATTGAGACGGATAAAGCATGCCATCTACTGAAAATCACTATCCTTTATGGATATCAACAATTTATATCTTTTTTAGTATGGTAACTTTGACACTGTGTGTGGGTGTTGCAAATATTTTTTGATGAATGATGAGTGATTAGTATTTAACAGAAACAAACACCTTCAGGGTATTAATTATTCTAATTTTACTTATTCCAATGCAGTTTGATTGGGTGGGCAGTTAAGAGGGACACAGACTTAAAAATCAGCTTTATGTTTCCAGTACACACAAAAATTTTTCTTACAGTTACATATGCAGAATATTTTTCATGAAAATAGTTTGAGGGTAGGTTGAATTTTTTTTTTTTCATTTGGTTCCAAATTTGTAGTTTTAGATTTTTTTGTCTAGGAAAATTCTGGTATTTCTCCTGTGAATCTCATACTTCAAATGCCAGTGTTTTACAAATTCTAAAGGAAATAAGTTCTTCTATTTGCTGTGAAGATTTTTGGGTTGCAATATTTTTGCACTGAAGCATCTGTGATCCTCTACTCACTTAGTTTCTTACTTTTTTATTTGTTCTGTTTCACATTTCCTTTAGTTGTCAGATTTATCATCCATACTTTCTTTTATTGTCAACCTGTGCTTTCTTTTGACTTCTTCCACTTTAAATATTTTGTGCTCATTTTAGTGTAAGAAGGGTAAATATAGGCTACACATAAAATCCTCAAAGGCTTCACAATCACCAAAATGCCCAGAGTCCCAGATATCATACAGCTTCAACCTGGGGCAAATTAATTTATATGAACCCCTACTGGAAGCCTTCATGACAGACATCTGTAGCAATGCCTATTGTGCACAGGTATCACCAATACTACTAGATTATTTCTCATTGACTGAATTGTCTGTGGTAAGCTCACTGAGGTTAATTTGATGTCCAGAGTGCAAGCAGCTATAGCTGCAACTGAAATCAATGGCCACTTTGCTCTACACAGTTTCACCTCAGAGGAAAGAAACTCACAGAGGGCTAGGAGACTGCACTGGTAGTCATACTTAGAAGAGACACAAAAATCTCAATGCATATCAGCACCACAAAACTCTGTCAGAAGCTAGGTCCCATGACAATAAGAATCTGCATTAGCAAAGCTCACCCCTTCACATGGGCACAACCACACAGTGAAAATACAAATTTTCAACAGTTTTTAGATGCTACTTCCCAAGCCTCCAAAGCATACCAGAAACTTTTGGAGAGATGTCCAGAACTGCAATGTTATGAACAATTCATTCAGTGAAATTACCTCAACAGGTAATTTCCTGCTGTCCCCCAAAACAGTATTTATACAAGCTAGAAACACAGCTAACTCTCGGTTATTTAAAAGGTCAACAAGAACACAATGGTATTCATCTCTTTTATTATCAAAGATACAAAAACAGAGTGTAATGAAGCTATCATTAGAAACATTAACTTTTTTTGAATCAACTCTCTATTTACATACACAAAATTCTCCAAGTGGAACAATAGCAAATGTGAGACAAATAAGAATACACCATATATACAAGTTTAGAGATTTAGCATCTGTTACTCCATACATGATGGCTACAAAAAAAGTCAATTCCTACCTGTTTTCCTCAAGTATTTTAAATTAAGTTTATTAAACCCAAGCAAAATAAAGCAGAATCTGTGGAATGTTCTGCTATCTGAATGGTTACTTTATAAAAATAGTACAAAATAATAGAGCCATGTTTTCAAGTCTTCAAATATTCTGTCAAGTAGTCCATACTCCAAACTGATGTAGGTAGAAAAACAAAAACAGTTACTGATTTTTATTGTCATCAAACCAGAAATACATCAGAAGTTCAAGATGCACTCATTTTCAGATCACTAATCAGCTACTAGGAAAAGCAAGTATTTTTGTTTATTTTTTAAAAACTCTTCCTTCAAACAGAAAAGCCAAATAAAATACTTGACCTTGCTTTGCATGATCAGACATTCTGATTAATAGCATGAAATACAAGAAGACACACACCTTTGTATGGTTTTTAACTGGAACCAACTACTGTTTAATTGGTAAGGCACTTCTTCCTTTAGATCAGTCCTCTTCCCTATATTTTAGTTTAGCTCCATTTCACAAAGGGAGGTGATTTCAGCTATGCCATTTGTGATAGCAGAAGGGACGTTGTTATGAACTTTTGCTCTCCAGGCACCGATGGCCTCAACAATACCTTCTGGATTGCTTGAACTCAAGTCACATAGTGAATATACAGCTGCCAGCTGCACACCCCAAGGAATAGCTGCAAAAAGTTAACAAAAATCAGGTTATAGAAACTTTTTGATAAGCAAGAATGTTTTAGGGAATCTTGAATCTATAGAAACTATTATTTAAGAACTGAAAATAAAACACATAAACAGTTGTGATGTCTAAAACCATAATGCAGAAAGATGACAACCTGGACACAAATTCCATAACGTCTCATTTTATACGAATGCTTTCCAGTTTTCTCAATTCAGCAACTTTTCAGTACTCAAAGGGCATTCAGGAGTTGAGAATCTAGTGACTTCAGTTAAGAGTAATCAGACTTACGAAAGCAGTCAGGTTTACACTGCGTCTGAAATACAGACATACACTGTGTTTCAAACACTACCAAGTTAGAACTTGAGATTGCAAAGAAGAGAAGTTATACAGGTGGTTCAAAACAGCTCCCAAACATCATCAAATGCTTCACTGCAAAAGGTACTTAACATCCAGAGTAACTTAACAATGTGGATTTCTGCTGCTCTAACTGCCTTGTTTCATCTCATCAGAACCTGTCCTTCCCCCAGTACAACAATTTTATTAGTAAGCTTCAGCATAAATTGCTCAGGTAAAAAAATTAGCTATTACTGCTTAAGTTACAATCACCCTTCAAGTGATCTTAACTTGATCACCCTTTAAGTCATCTCTAATGCAGCTGACAGGCTCTTTACATGAAACAGTCCAATTCCAAGGTGTCTGAAACCATCTCACATTTTTTCTCTGTCTCAAACAGACGGTAATACTGTTAATAGCTCATTAACTTTGTAACAGAAAGGGACTCAAACTGAAAACTGTTTGACCTGTTAAACGAAAACTGCAAGAGCAGGCTGTTTTGCCATGTGTGCCTTAATTTATATTCTGGCTTTGCAAAACTTCACATTGTGGATGTTGCACTCAAGTTCCTCTAAAATAACGTTACCTTCCTCTTTTGCATGCTGTACAAACAGTCCAATTACTGAACTAATATTCTTCACTGCAGCAAGATAGCCTTCCTTCAAACCTATTTGTCCTAATCGACCTGAAAGAAAAAAAATGTTACTACATATCTGACTATTTAGACAGTCAACTTCCCAGCTTTTATATTTCCCAAATGTCTGTTGAAGTATCAACAGAAAATGCAAATTTTAACTACAAAAAATTATTGTTACCATGTTGTCTTGGGAACAACAGTTGTCTTATTCCTTGTGTAACTAAAGATCTGAAGATTTTCATCAGATTGATTCAACCTCCTATAGGTTTACAATTTTTAAGTGTAAAACTCAGAAAGAATGCCATTTTTTTAATAAACCATGTCATATAGCATACATACTGAAAATATTTATTAAAACTCAAATTATATATATTTCCATCAAACGCCACCTAGATCCCAAATAAATTAATCTAACTTAAACTTATTATGATATTAAGTTGCATAAAAAACTGCATTTTATACATTTTGCTGGAAACTATATGGCATGAAGCTGTCTCATGGGAGGTTTAGGTTAGCTATTAGAAAAATGTTCTTCACCCAGAGGTTGGTTAGGCACTGGAACAGGCTCCTCAGGGAACTGGTCACAGCACCAATCCTGTCTGATTTCAAGACCCATTAGGAACGTGGTGTGATTCCTGGGGTTGGTTTGTACAGGGTAGGAGTTGGACTTCAATGATCCTAGCGGGTTCCTTCCAATTCAGGATTTCTATGATTCTATATGTGGCTACAGATGATTTCATTTTAAATACATAAAACATGCTGGTATTTGTTATCATGAATTTATATGACATCTCTGAAAACTTAAGTACCTTCTTTCCACAGGCTGATAAACAGAAAATACCTGTATAAAGATCCAATAAAATTCAATAATACTTCAACCCCCTTTCCAGACAGGGCTGACACTTTCATAAAGACATATTTATACAAAATAGAAGTTCAACCAAGAATTCA
Organism: Fringilla coelebs; assembly: GCF_963513975.1. Taxonomy (NCBI): domain Eukaryota; kingdom Metazoa; phylum Chordata; class Aves; order Passeriformes; family Fringillidae; genus Fringilla; species Fringilla coelebs. Next base: position 104,216,918 of record NC_140028.1, on the reverse strand, counting down.
TATTACTTACCAATTAGCCTGAGTGTCAACGCTATAACACTATCACGAATTGATTGAGCAGTTTCATGCCCCTTTCTCTTCTTTATCCAGTTATCCATAGAAGGCCAAAGCACTTTGCTGTGAAAGAAAAATTAATTGGAAAATCTCATACTGCATGAAGGGGAAGGGGTGGTTATAGTATTCATACACAAATGACTCTTTTGTTTCTTACTAATTTTACATAGTCTGACTTGACAAATGAATATGAAATCGTGTTGCTTTCAAATGTCATGCTGATATGTTCTGGAAGTTTCTTATATGACTGAAAATTCAGTTTGTATGTTACAAGTAGGATATGATGCTTATTTTTAAACCTAAAATGACCCAAAGTAAGACTTTTTTTAATCCTTAAAATTATGCTAATAGACCTAGTTACCTATTACCAGCACAACTCAAGACAAAATCACCTTGGTATGGCTTTAATTAAGACTACATATGTTTCACTAAAGCTAATTTGTATTAATTTTAAAAGTATTTCAACAAAAAAAAAAACTTCTTTACTATCTGAAGGTATGGAATTTATATAGAAGACAATGATTATAAGTATCACTTTTATGTTATGTCACAGATAAACAAATGTCTCCTAAGTCTATATAGAAAATCAAGGCTCTCAGATCAGTGTAGCTGTCAAAATGGAGTCTATCAGACAAGGTTAAGTATGGTAGCAGTCCATATCCTGGATTTTAGGTTCAAAGAAAATTTAAGACATTGACTCTAACTATTATAATTATTTTAGAATTAAAATCAGACTGAAATCAAGATAATACATTAATGAGTATGGATATATTTCACTTCCAGCACGGAAACAGTGTTATTTTCATGTCAGAAATTCCACCCTCGTTTTCTACTGTGGAGGAAGGGGAATTCAACAAGTAAGTTCAGAAGAAGACAATCACTTTGCTTCACTGACAGACAATCTCAAAATCTTACACAGCTATTTTGAAAGCAATTCTTTACTAGAATAGCTCTAACAGGGTTCATTTTTTGGGACAATACCATAAAATACTGCATTTCCTCATTGATCATTCCTCCTATCTTAAAATAATGCACACATACATAGTAATCTAGGTCTCATCAGGCTGAACATCCTCATTTTCTAAATACCTATGCAACATTTTATTATGTTAAAAGCTAAAAGCTAAGTCATGATGAATTTGTGAAACAAAAAATACACCACCAAAACAAACCACAGAAAAAGCACAAAGAAAAACATTTGAAAGACGTGTTCGCCACAATACCTTATAACATTATTATATGTCCAATCCCACTTCATATGAGAGCAGAGTAGATCAACAGCAAATATATACTGCCAAGCATCTTCACTGAGATCTTCTCCACACTGCTCACTCAGGTGAAATTCCACTTTTGTACATGACTGCATTTCTAGAAGCAGGTTTGAGACCATAATACCAGCATCTAAAGATGAACTCTGGAATTGTAGAAGATAATTATCTTAATGCATAAAAAGTTGCCAGCCCAGAACCAAACTCTTTGCAAGTATTTGATACTGTGTACAGCATCTTACACCACATATCCAACTTTTGGGTTGAATTAACACAAATAGAGTACATAAACCAAAACCTTCAAGTACTAGGTATTTTTCTTGACACTTTTACTAAAAGGAGAATTTGGGAAAAAAATACCCAAACAAGAGAAAACACAGATCTCACACCCACTCTCTCATCTCCTCCTACAATTTGGGGATTTTTATTTCTCTCAATGCAGCATTAAGGTAAGAAGCGTGTTTTTCCAGTGCAAGAAGATTAGTCTAATATAGCTAATAATTAGTCTAATACAAATAATTTTAAAATTTATTACTCTTTATTCTTCATTACGGGTGAATTTGCAAGCAAATACTTCCAATAGTTCAGATAAATAAATATACAATGTGAAACCATTCTGCTAATTAAACAACTAAGGGAAGAAAGGAAATTTAAAAACAAACATTTTTTTAATATCTGACGTATTAAAAAAGTCTAGGCTTATCACATAAACAGAATGGGTGCTTGGCAGATCTCCTCAGTACAAAACCTCATATAATTGGCAAGTTCTGCCATGGTGGAAGTCACTAAAATGACATGCTTTTACCCAGAAAAAACACCCATCCCAAGTGAGCTTTAGTTTCAGAAGTAGAACAATCTTCTCCTAAAATTATATGTATAACAGACTGTTAATCACAATCTACTTTGAAACTATTATCTGTATTTCTACCCAAGTAAAACAGAGCTTACAGACAGGATGATGTCATCTCCTATCTTCAATACAGAAAATTCTGAGGTATTTCTCCCCAGCTGCAGCAGCACTTGTATTTCAGAGACCCATTAATAAAGTAGGTAGTGTGAGTGCAAAGAATTAATATTTCCAGGAACATTTACTAGGACATTCTTATGTGCATCTCTACTGGCATGATGCTAAAAGCTGTAACCTAATAGAATGGAGAATACAAACTCTTTGCTAAACAGGGACTGCAGTACAGCATAACTGAATACCAGAGCTTAATGCTACATCACAACTGTGATATAATAGTAAAACAAACAGATACAAATCCATGCCAAATTAACTCACTCCTGCACTAAAGCAGGAGGTTTAGGGGGCTGTAATTTCAGTGATACCAAATTAAATTCAGAGCTGGTTTCAGAGATTAAAGAAAAAAAGATAATACAACACCTAAAGGCTATGATGACAGCACTGACTACTGCATTCCTCAAGGCAGTTGAAGAGCAGCATGTTAGGATAGGGAATAGATGAGCTATTATCACGGTTTAGGAATGGTATTCGCCAAAAGCACAGCTAGCTTCCTCCCTCCTCTCCCTTCCTCTTCTCTGTGGCAGGATGGAGAGGAGAATTGGAGGCACAAAATATAATGATCACAGGTTGAGAGAAGAACAATTTACTGGAAATAGCAATGAGATAAGAATACAAACAGCAATAACAATAAATACTAATGATGGAGGGTACAAAAGAGAGACCAACAATTCACATGGAAACAACAATACACAACCTCTCCCTCCACCACACTATGCTGGTCTGGAAGGGACTTATTCTCCCTGGAAGAGACTCCCTTCCCCACAACCCTGGTAATGATGTGAGGTGGTACAGAATTAACCTCCAGGTCCCAGCCATGCCCCCTTTTGGCAACCGCAAAAATTAACCCTGTTCTGGCCAGAACTAGGACAGCTATGAATCAATATGATTTCACTTGATCTATACAAAATTATTTTATTTCCAGGATGCAAGCCTGGCCTTAATATGGAGTTCTCAAATATATGGGGCCCTAGCCTTTAAACAGCCACACAAGCCTGTTACACGAACTCCTTCAGAAGCAAAGCACTTCTGGCTTTCCATTTGCATGATATAGAATTGCTCCCAATGATTTCAATTTTCCCTCCTTGCAACATTCTTTTCAGGATGGTAATATGTGCCTGCTGAAAGCTGATAGAAATGAAATGATCTGCCAAACAGCTCAAAGGCTTGAAGTCAGCTCTCCCTGATTATCCTTCTCCTGGTATCACTGGTTTTGTATAAATCACACCAACGCTTATGTAATTGAGTTTTTTTGTGATAAACAAGTATTTACAGTCTACCTTGCAAAAAGATCATGAGCAAAAAGAGACAGGCTCGTCTTGAAAATAACTGTAGTAAAATATTACCTGTGACACAGAGAACTACAAAAGACAAAACAAATACATATTTTAAAAAGCAACAATATAAAGTAAAAGAAAGAAACATCTCAAAGAACAGTTCTACAGATGGAAAGAATTCCCTAGTCCAACAATGCTCTAGTTAAAAGTTTAAAAACAACCTTTACTATTAATGTTCAGTAGATGGGAAAACAAGAAAAGTACTGCATTCTAGTAGGGTCTAGACAACTAGGGGAAAAATGCCTGAAGAGGCATTAGTTGTGCAACTGTATAGCCTCCATGGGATATTCGCACCCTCCATTAGAAAAGAAAGTTGCTTGATTTAATTCAGCTAGCAAAGCAACCAAATGAGACAAAAGCTGATACTAACAATTAAATCAGACATTACCTGTTCCCAGTTGAGATAAGCACTTAAACAGGCCAGCATCTCATTGTTTGCACTCTTCCTGACAACTAATTGCATAGCTTTGTTAATTGCACCTTGGAAGACAAATATGTCAGACCATACATTTGTGATAAATAAAATCAATTTTTCTGAGTCTGGATAGTCTAAGGAAAAAAAGAAATAATTAAGTAATTTTTTAACATTTTAAAACACAAAAATGAATATATTCAGGCATTAAAAGCTAGTACATTCAGCAAGCTAAGTAGAAAACAAGGCACAGAAGTCACATCACAACTGAAGCCTAAGGAAAGGAAGTCATGCTAGCACATCTCAGTCCTGAGACTAAATAAGAAGAAAAGATCCAAAAAACCAAACAAGAAATACCAGAAGAACCCCAGCATCCCTTAAGCTACCCCGCCCCCCCCATTGTAATTTCACTCCCTCCCCTTTCTTCTTTCTTACTTCACTTTAGTTCACTAAGGAGAGTGGTCTTAGAGCATTGAAACGGGATTCTTTTAGGATTTACTTAGACTGGAAGATGCACTCCAACAACCTACCTAATACATTCCAGTCACAAACAAGCATTCTGATCACTGGGCCAAACTAGAATTAGTCAAAAAAAAAAAAAATCTACAGTGCTTGCTAATACCTTGCACCCATACACCTGTGAAATTATATGCAATTATATATAAGGATATATATATATCAAGGTTGCCATGAAGTTTCACACAATTCAAATCTGGTATTTCTCAGCAGTTTTCCCAGACTTTGTCAGAGAAATTACATATTATACATATATGTGAGCATATATGAATGTTACATGCTCCTATTTATATTTCCATAGATGTAAAAATTGGTGCTACTCCATATAATTGAAGAATCCTCATTCAATAAAGTAATTCAGAGCAAGTATCTGACAACCATCAATCGACAGGACAGTTCCAGGCCATCAATGGGAAGCCAAAAGACCCTTCTGAATACCAAAGCTGAGAGCTCCAAGGCAAAATACTAAGATAAAACATGAGTGTGTAGACTGTAAGCAATAACAAATTCATTGGAATAAGTAAAAAAGCAGATACTACTTTCATGCATGAAATGCTGTACTGGAATGCATGTGCCTGAAACACTATACAAAAAACAATGAAATCTAAAAGCTGAATGGACCTTCCCTCTTCAGCATAACTTCTATATTTTTTGAAAGATCTTAAGTACTAGAAAACATATCAAAATATATAAAATCAAGAAGCTTTAATGAACATAAAGGATATACAGTTCAATGAAGTGTTTTGGATGGACCTTCTACTCTGAAGCTGCTCATCATGTGAAGAATTCACTTTTTTCTATCAGGACTGCTGATGAACTAGAATTACTGACAACTAGAATTGCCTGCCCAGGAATTTGAAACACTTATAAAATTCACTCAACGATGAGTAAGAGTTCAAGGGGCATTTAAAAAAAAAAAAAAAAAAAGGAAAAAAAAGGAAAAAGGGAGGGAACAGAGGAGAGGTAAAAGGAAAATTAAGCAGAAAGGTAACATTTTATTTATAGTCACTTAAGGCAGAATACTTGCAAGGAGAACAGAACAAAAACGATGGACAAGTCATCAAGGCAACAAATTATGTTGGTCTAAAGAAGCAATACTGACTGTTCATAGTGAATTTGGTAATTGTGTAGCTTGTGTTGCCATAATTCTGATGGCAATATGTGAAACTACGTGAAAGACAAAACCCAAAAATAAATGCATAGTAATGAAATAAAACCAAACAAATTTTAAAATGCCTAAACAGCATTTAAGTTGTGTTTACAGCTGTTCCCACTCAAAAAATAACTATAAAACCACAGAGCAATGTTTAAGATGTGTTTACAGCTGTTCCCACTCAAAAAATAACTATAAAACCACAGAGCAATGACAATAGAAACTTATGTAATTCAATGTATAGAAGAGAAAATCATCCAATAAAAGTCTGCATTTAGTTATTAAAGTTTGGTTCTTAGAAAGAAAAAAGCAAGGAAAAAAGGGGGAATGTTTAATGTTTGCAAGAGCCCACAAAAAGAAAAAGCAGTAAGATACTGCAAAACAAAAAGATTAATTATTGTTTTAGACGGAGAAAATATATATCTGACAAGTAATAGTTTCTAACATGGCACAGTATTAAAACTATTAACATGAAAGAAGTAAAAGTAGAATTATAACAGACTGAAGGATAGAAAAACAGAGGGGAAAACAAGAATTTAAAAAAGAACTCAAACAAAAATATTACACCCCTTCAAAAAATGGTAATTAAGAACAAAATGAAATCACAAACCTTTTTAAGATTAAAACAAAAAAAGACAGGAATGTTATATGAAAGAGAGCAAGTAATTGTAACCATCTCAAGCTTTAGCACTTTGCTTGTCAGTGCTCTTGAATTTTATTTTAATGTTTAACACAGATACCAGTACACTATTTTCAAACTTAGTGAGTTTTAATCTTCCAAAACTAAGATTCTTAACTTAGCAATAGTACGTATGCGTTATCTTTATTCCTGTGACCAAAAGGCAGGGGAGTAAAGGAAGTGAATGAAAATGGAAAAAACTTCTTAACAAAGCAAGAATTTGGATAACAGAAAGTAAATTTTAAGGAGGACATATAATAAAAATACCCTGGTTTTGATCAAGGTATTGTCTGGCTCCTGACACTATGTTAAATACCTGGTTTTAAATCACACTTTATGAATCAATACCTACTCAATTAAAATAAGAAAATAATAATAGGCTAAAAGGACAAATAGGCTAAATTCACAGAAATCACATTATCATTTTGGAGATGGTGGGGAAATGAAAGTACAGAGTGTCCTAAATCAAATATTTCCTTGGAAAAATAAGTAGACTACTTATTTTAGAGCCCAGGACACCACAAAACTACAGTACAGATGTGATGGAACTATGAGAAGGGGTATTTCTTCTAGACAGTCTATATTTCTGCATTACAGAAAAAAGTTCTAGAAAACAAGCCTTGAAGAGGAAAACAACCCTTGAACAGGGTTTCTGTATGTTTTTACAAACATAATAATTCTGACACACTACAGCAAAGACACACAGCACATTTAAGATATAAGGCCACTATACCTTCTTTAAGTAGACTATAGCAGAAAAGGCGAGCTCTTTCCAAATCTCCCAATTGTCGACAAATTCCTGCATAGACTCGACACAGAGCCTGACTGAAATTATAATTTGGGGCATTCTTCTGAGCTTTCAACTTATTGAGAATAACATGCAGCAAGGACTCTGCTAAATGCTATAAGACACAAAATATATTGTTAGACTGTTACATACTGAAGAATACTTGACAACATTACAGGCATAACAAATAAAAAGAACTACTATCTTATTTGCAAGAATACTGTTTGAATATATATAAAAATGCAGGAAAGCAAATCAGAGGCAACCAGTGAAAGAAAAAAGAGGGAGGAGCAAGCAACTTCCCAGAACAAACAAGCAATAAACAAATGCAGAAGAGGGCTACTATTGTTTTAATACAAATCATTTAGTTATGTGATTAACAACACTCTTCCTCAAAGAATAAGGAGAATAATGGCAAGTAGAAGGAACAAGGAGAGGAATAATGACAGGTAGAGTAACCCAAATAACCTAATTAGAGCAAATGTTAGCACCCTGACTTAGCTACTTCCAAAGATGCCACAGAAGGACAAACAGCCCATTGTTCAGGTGCGAGATTTACTAGGTAAGTTAACAGTAGTCTTTCTCCAGATCACTGTACCTACTGCAGGAGATGGGGAGGAGATGTTGCTGCCTATAGTAACATGGGACTTAATATGAGATGCAAGGAAAAAGAATATGGGCATTGTGCAGAGGGTGCATGACTTATTAGGGGATGCTTAGAGGGAGACCTCAGAGTGGGTGAGTAGAATAAGAGGTTTAGGAGCCAGGTGCCGGAGAGTACACAGTTCAGACTGGGTATCTGTGGACAACAGGGATTCTGAGTGTTAGCTTTGGGAGGAACCAGAAGGTCGAAACCAGCTACCTGAAAGACCACAAGTCTGAGGCCCAGACACAAGTCCAGACTAGCTACTGGAAGAATGTGTGTACACTTCTGTGTCTCTAAGTTTGTCAGTGCATGAGACAAGTGAGAAGAATATCAGTCACCTACTGAATATAATGATTGCCTAATGTTAGCTGCTGGGGGAAATCCATATTATCTGTATATATATATATATATGAATGTATTTTCCTCTACCAGGATTTCAACCTGATTAACCAGACAAGGGAATAAGAGTAGGCGTATTCTGTGTGCATGTCTCTCTACTAGGAGTATGTACTTGGGCTTGCTACTGGCTGGACCTGAAAACATAAAGCTACAAGTCTTGCTTCTATGAAGTTACCAGACTTGACAACTCCTAACAAAGAGACCTGAGATCTCGGTAGCAGCTTCTGAGGAGAACTTAATTATGTACCAGGACTGTAACAGGACAAAATGCTGCCATGTACCAATTGGTGAATTGCTCTGCTGTAAACTACAAATTATCTATGAGAAAGATGGCAACTGAAGCAAAATTTTTCAGCACTGATGCTAAGGAAGTTCTGAGAAATAAAATAAGGGAAGAATTTTCCAATAAAATTAAATTTAATAACCTGATGTAGAATAGTAAAGGTAAACATAGAACTAAATTATACACCAGTATATACATTGAAGTTTATCTTTTTAATTAAAAAAAAAAAAAAGAGTAATTTTGGAGAAACTCCTACAACAGTTAATACTGTCCATTTCAAAAAGTTCTGCAAAAATAAAGTGGTTCATGCATACATCAGAAAAGCATATGTATTTATAACTGCAGTTTTGCATCTTGGACACCACTGAACAGTAATTTCTTGTGCAGTTCTGTATTTTCTTATGTTATAAAAATTTAGATTTCTAATAACCTTTCAAGACTACACTTTGGCACAGGACATTGCCACAACAATTGAGAATTCAAATACTACAAATTTAGACTCTTTCTATCTGCACAGAAGTGATTATTAAATAATAAAATTAAAAATTATGCTACTTACCTTGTTTTTTATACCAAATTCATAGACAACTTCTCTCTCTTCATCTCTCATTACTGGAATCTTTGAGATATTACCAACATACACATGACCTTTGATAACTGGTAACAAGTCAAAACAGGACTCAGCAACTTTCTTTAATGCCAAAGAAACTTTCTGGCAGTTAGAATCCTTCTTTACTGGTAGTGATTCTTCTAAATTGGAACACTGTGATGAATCACTGATTTCATAGCTTTTACCATGGAAAGCATCCTGCATTTCAGAAATTGTATTTTTAGTATTTCTAGCGGCAGTAATTTCACTGGGCTCCATCCCTGGCGGTTCACTGTCCAGCCTCAGTCTTTTGGCACTTCTTGGTGTAGATACCTGCAGTAGTGTCCTTTTTCCAAGATGATTTGAAAAGAATTGCTGATTTTGCACATCTTTGTCTTCATCTTTGCTACTATCAGATTTCAAATTCCTCCGAGCTTTAACAAAGGCAGTTGATGTAGATGCAATTGCTTTGAATCCACCTGCTTGAGACACAGGTCCTGGCAAACTTTGGCTGTCTGAAAAAGCACATCGGTTAAGCTGAATATTGCCTTTCAGAATGTTTAGTGTCCTTGCCCTTGCAGACAGCTCCGGATACATAGTGTCCAATATTTTCACAGAGTTCTCCTGAGGAGTGCCTGGACCAGCACTAACTGCTGCAAAGAGAGGAAATCTTCCTGGAACGGGAAGTGCATGCTTTGGAATGGAAGTACAAAATTTCAAAGGTGAGGAGCGAATCCTTCTACCTACTGCCATTTCTGAGGGTGAGGGAGGAGAAAAAAAAATAGATTTTACTGCTGAAGTATCTGTTAATGGGGACATGAGAGGAAGAACAGGAGTTTTGCATAGTGGGGATAGCAGGTCATCAAGAGGGGAAAGCAGAGAGAATTGACCTGTAGAAGACATTATTGGGGACACAGCACAGGCAGTTTTTGGAGGAGTAGCAATCAGAGGCAGTAGCAAGGGGGGCAGAGGAGGACCTATCTCTTCCCTGATTTTATTTATGATCTCAGATGAGCATTTTTTTGCCATAGAAGTATTAGTATTTGCAAGAACTGGCTGAGCAACTTTAAGAGTCTTTATTTTTCTTTTACCTTGAAACAGTTTCTTTGACAGCTTTGTATGCATTACTTGGGCAGCTGTTTCAGTAGAAACAGTCAGGATTTCAGATGGTTCTTGCTCTTTACACTTCCACTTACTGCTCTTCTTGAGAGCACAAGACTCTGATTCCACCATATGTAACTTCTCAAATACTGTCTTTTGTGGTTCAGAAAGCTGACCAACTGTTTGACAACTACACCTTACATCAGAGAGGGTTGGATTTGGAAGATAATTGAGTAAAATTTTTTTTGTACTACTATCTATGATAATATCAGTGCTGCTTTCTCCTGTATTGCAAGCAGTGCAAGTTTGATTATTATTATTATATTCTTCAAACACTGAGATCCCCATATCAACACTTTGTAAGAAACCTCGTTTCCCATTTGACTGAAGTTTAGCAGAATCATTTTCTTCTAAGAAATTGCCCAGTGCTAACATTCTTGCATTTAATTTACTGTTTTTTACAGTCAGCCTGCAATTTTCTGAGAATTTGCTTAACATCTTGCATAGTGGCAACCTATTTTTCGAAGCATTTGGCGTCACAGGGCTTTCTTTTGATGTTCCGGATTTTAATAGACTTTCCTCACTGTGACTGATGCATCCAGCTATGTTAGACTCCATGAGTTCATTAGCACTCTCAGTATTTTCAGAGGTTACTAATATACATTCTGTTTTCCAAGAGGCTGAGTCTTCAGGATAACTCTCCCCAGTCACACTTGACCACTCATTTGCAGTATCTCCAGAGTTGTTTGGTTCGCAGTGTGTATTCATACCCACGACAGTGTCTGCTTTTAGGTGACTAACTGTGAAAGTATTTCCTGGGTGCATCACTGAATGAAGCTCACATACTTGGTAATCAGCATCAACAATTGCACTAGTTTCCAGAGCATCCAATGCAATTCTGCTGGAAGCTCTCAGTTTGTTTCTAAACATTGGAATGCATTCAGAACACTTCACATACTTAACTTTTTGTATAGAACAGTCTTTCTCTTCAGAGTCATTGCTCTGCTCTGGCATATCAAAATCATTTTTACACTTTATTATGGCATTTTTCCCAGAACCCACAAAACCATTCAGTTCTTTACTTTCTCCCCCACCTGTTAGTGAATTAGTTCTAGAAGGATCTGGTCTAACCTTCCACGTAGAAGTCCTGCATCCTGAGTCTTGACAATCAGACTTTTGGAGAAAAGCATTCTTCTTACATGGGTTTGCATATATGATCTGTGATTTAACAGATGCCTGAGGTTCTTCATCTACTGGCTGATCCTTATCTGAAGATTTCTCTTCATTTTTGTGTACATATTCTCTCTCAGGGCAGCCCAGTTCTTTGCCCATGTTGACTTGTTCAGTAGACAGAATCTCAGCACCCTCTTCTAAGTTATCTGAAGAACAGTTAAATGTACTACTCATAATGGAATTTGTATGCCCCTTCTTTTCCCAACTACAGGAAAAAGCAGCCTTTCCTGCTAAGTTAGTTTCAAGGAAACCAACAACTTTCTGAAGACTGAAATTTAGATCAGGAGATCTTGTGGATTCCAAGCCAATTCCCACTTGCACAGGAGAATTGGTTTCCTCATTATTTATACAGCATTTCTCCAAGTCCTTTTGAGCAGCAAAAGCCAAGCCACTTCTATATTCCATTTCTGAAGTAGGCTGGCAATTGATCTCCAAAACAGCATTTTTCTTCACAACATTCTTTTCCTGCTTCAGTGAACTGGAGCAAGTCTCAGACACCAATTCCCTGCTTTGTTTATTTAACTTCCCTTCTATTTCATCACATTTATTATTTTCAGTTACCAGGAGCTGAGTCAGAGGTTTTGCACACTGTTCCTGAGAAAAAGGATTACTTTCTATTAAGATAGATTCAATTGTATCGCCTCTTGCTAACAACTCACTGCTTTCCCCTCCACAGTCTTCTGCATTAACTCTGACTTCAGTCTCTAGACATTCAAACAGTCCAAAGTTTTGAGATTTGGACTGCCCACATTCTAATGTCTTACATAAGTTTTCAGATTGTTTTATTTCACCTTTCACTTCTGTAATATCTAACACAGAGGATTCACACTTAGCTACTCTGCTTTCTGCACCAATAATGCATGCTGTCTTTGGCAGCGCAAGTATATTTTCTAAGTTTGACTTCCTTTGAGATAAATTACTACCATCTTCCTCGTGATGTGGTTTGCTTTGTAAACCTACCCCCTCCTTTATATCTGCAAGTTTTACATTTTCTGCACTATGGAGTAGCTCTGACAATTCAGCTATTTCTAGAACACTTCCTCTGTTAAATTTCATAGTTAGTTCAGGAGTTGGAGCTCTGGTTATACTCATGTCTTCAATTTTGAGGTGTTCATAACTTGGAAAGACTGACAAAGTTCTCATTCCTTCAGCAGCAGATACAGGTAAATAATGCCTAGAGACTTTAACAGTCTCTGGTTCACATTCACTGTTCACACTGTCTTTTGTTTGCATATGTTGTTTCTCCCCAATCTCTTCACTGTCATATTTTATTTCAGAGCACTGAGAGTGTGCAGAGATCTCAATAGCTCCAGCCATATTAGTTAATTTGACAACATTTTTTGATTTATTTTCAACCACTTCATTTTCTATCAACACATCAGATTTTTCCTCAGCATCTTCTCTTTGAAGCACAATGCATTGCTTTGACAGGAAATGAGAAACACTCTGCAGAACAGATGCTTCTCTGGAAGTTTCTCTCTGTGCTACTAATTTCTCTCTCTCTGCATTCACTAATTCACCACATTTTTCATGTGTACCCTCATTATCAACAGCTCTAATTAAGGTTACATTCTCCTCTGTTTGCTCTACCACACTACATTTTTCTATCTGATTCTGAGGCTTGAAACTGTGTATCATAAAATCTACTGAAGAATCTCCCTCTTCACTGTCCATGTCCTCACCATCTCCTTTCTGTTCTTCCATGTCTTCTGATTTGTGTGCTGTTGCTCCAGTTAGTTTTCTGTTCTCCGTTTCCACATCCCCAGAATTCTCCTCCAAACAATTTTTGTTAGTTACCATGTTTGTCATTAGAGCAGCACCTTCAGCTTGCTTTCTTTCAGCATCTCTCTCCTTGCTTGACATCTTAGGACTGATATGAATATTCTTTTCATTCCAACTCAGATTAAGTGAGATTTTTGCATCAAAACCATGCTCACATGATTTGCACTGTCTGTTACACTCATCACCAGGGCTGATAACATTACAACTCGGAGGCTGAACTTGGTCTTCTTGTAAAATATCCTCCACTGTAGAACTACTGCAATCATCTTCTTCATCACTGGAACCTGCGACTTCTCCCAAGAACATATCCTTCAATCAAAAAAAAAGCAAAGTTAATAATCTGAACCCTAGTATCAGTTTTAGGACCTACTTTTCTAAACAAGTACACTTTAGGCCCTGACATGCAATGGTTTTGAGAGATTAAGGCTGGTCAACAAAATTACAACCCTCTCCACCATTGCTCTTCATAGTGAATGAAAGTACCTCTGTAAAAACTAGGAGACTTCTTTACCTACCTACTTCCATTCTAAAATTACCAGAAAAGAGCATTTGAGCAGGATTTAACTTTCAAGCTCTGGAATTTTGCTATGAAAGACAAGCTTATATTGAACACAAATTGGGACTTTAAGTCTGCACCACGGGTAAAATATGGCAGCAAGTTGAGACCTAGGTGACTGTATACTGGTTTTGGCAAGGATAGTTAATTTTCTTCACAGAAAGGGGGGTATGTTTTGGATTTGTGCTGAAAATGGTGTTAATAATATAGAAATGTTTTCATTATGGCTGAGTGGTGCTTGCATAGCATCAAGGGCTTTTCTGCTTCTCCTACTGCCACACTGGTGAGAGCACTGGGGGGGGGTGCACAGCAAGTTGGGAGGAAACACAGTTTGGACAGCTGACCCCAACAGACAAAAGAGACATCCCATACCATTATGACATCATGCTGAGCATATAAAGAGAGGGAAAGAAGGAACGGTGGGACATTTGGACTGATGATATTTATCTTTCCAAGTCACCATTATGCATGATGGAGCCCTCTTGACCTGCCTGCTCATGTGAAAGAGTGAATGGATTCCTTGTTCTGCTTTGCTTGCATGCACAGCTTTTCCTGCTAAACTGGCTTTATCTCAACCCATGTTTCCTCACTTCTACTCTTCCGATTCTCCCCAGCATCCTGCTGGTAAGGAAGTCAGCAAGCAGCTGCATGGCACTTAGTTTTTGACTGGGTTTCAATCATGACACATACACTTCTGAAGATTATGTTTTTGCTCCCTTCCACAAGCAGTATGCTACAAGGTTAAAGAAGTATCTATATGGATCTAAGCACACAGAGACCTTTTCAATGTGTAAGTAATACTGATACAAAAAAAAAAAAAAAAAAAGCCCAGGAATATAAAATCATTATTTCTTTAGTATCTTTAGTAATTTTAAGACCAAATTAAGTGCCAAGTCAGATGCATCCTGAAACTCACCTGTGTAGTCAGTGGTGAAAGCTGTACTGGAGAAAGTAGAGCAGGAAGAGGTCTGGCCCAATTCAATATATCCATCACATTTCCACCTGGGTCGCTCCACTCCTGACTGGAAAAGCCTGAAGTGCTGTGGTCCTTGCCTGTCTGTATTATCACATCTACATTTTTATCCTCACCACTGTGAAGTTGTTCTTCAGTAGTCCTGTTCACAGCACAATCATCTCCAAAAGGCTCAGTACTTGTTTGAATTATCATCGCTGTTACAGAATTTGGCTTTACAGCACTTTCCCCTGAAGAACACCAAGGTAGTGTTTTGCCATCACACTTCCTGATCTTTTGGTGGATTTGTACAGTGTCTAAGACAGAAAAATATTGTTAAGAATTTTTGCCCCTCCATTTTTGTTTACAGAGATAATATATAATAGTAATAAAAATGTAATACTATATTTTCAAGTGACGTTTACACAGAAGATCTTAATCACTTTCAGAAATGCTTTCCTTATAGAGATGTTGTTATTCACACAATTATTTTTTTAATGAAAAGGCATATGTGTGTGCAAAGAGCTTTCCCCCAAACTGTCTGACTTGGATCATTAAAACATTCCCAATTTTTCTCATCAAGAAGGGTCATTCTTGGTAGGATTGAAGGTCCATGTTTTTATCTCAGTCTTTGCCCAGTAACTCACAGTCATAAAAAGCAGAACAACCGTGCACAGACATTCCCCGCCCAGACTGTAATTCTCAGCTTAAAGTAATCTGCAGGTTTGAGCCAGCAGCTGTACTTCCAAGCAAGTTACAACTATACCCTGCCATAAATACAACAAGGAAGCTCTTAGCTACATTTCTAGTTTATGATTTAATATGCATATTCTTTTAAATTGTTTGTTCTTTAAATTTACATAATAAGTCTAATCACACAAGATTTTGCTTTAATGGCATTATTTAGTCAGTTCTGAACCCTTAAAAAAAGCACCACAACGTATCCTATGCACAAAGTTGTTGGAACAACTAAGATAAAGATAATAAGATAAAGATACTGACAACCCTTCCAAGATGTCAACTATACAATTTTACAGTTATTCTAACAACAAGAAAGCATGTCCAGATGCTCTGTGTGATTCTTTGCAATACTTTTGCTTTGTTACTTTTCAAATCAGTTCTTACTATTACACAGTAATTCATTTATTATGCAGACAAAACACATTCATCCAGGAAAATCTAAAGACAAATAATTTTAATTTATTATAATTATGGTAAATACTTCAAAAAGGGAGAAGATGGCCCAGTTTCCTACAATTTAAATTCAATGATTTTATAAAATGAAAATATTACCTCCAATAAGACAGTAGAAATCAACAATTCCTAAACCCCAGTGTGTCATATGGAGCTAAAATCTACTCTGTAGTATTTGCAATTCTTTTATGACATTGTATGTGTGATCTAGTTTATAGTATTCACAAAACACTACTGGACACCAAATCAGCAGTATCGAAGCAAGAGATCAAGCCTATTCTGTGTACACATGAGTATGCCATCTGCAGTGAACCACTTAAATTTTGTGACTAAATTTTGCCTTAAAAAAGCTAGTTTAGATTTAAAAGAGAAACTGCTGTTAAAACAATTTAACTGCAGAGGCAGGGTAAGGGTTTTTTTATGAAAGTTTCTCTCACGCACCATAAGCAGCAAAACTCTGAAAGTTTACTCAAAACCTTTGCTCAGAAACTTTGTCTAGCCCCTGAACACACACTCTCACACCCCTGCTTGACACTACCAGACTTCCAAGATCTTTGAGAAAGAAGACTGTACATGTCCGTTACTCCTCCTGGAGGAGGTACTGGGCTGTTTACTGGAAAGATGAGGGCTATAGAACCCCCAGATTTTAATGCTTATGCAAGCCTCCATCTCTGACGGACTCCTACAGTGTATCACAACCACAGACCACAACCAACCACACATCACT
Source organism: Fringilla coelebs (assembly GCF_963513975.1). NCBI lineage: Eukaryota > Metazoa > Chordata > Aves > Passeriformes > Fringillidae > Fringilla > Fringilla coelebs. The sequence goes on along the minus strand of NC_140028.1, from coordinate 104,200,229 downwards.
GGAGCCACAGATGGTGGTTATCTTTGTCTTTTCTCCTCTTTTTTCTTTCCAGTTTTCCTCTTTAGGGTGATCACACACTTCAGAATAGCTAGATACTCCTTTCCAAACCATTACAGTGTTTTCTATTTATAGGTTCAACGCAGTTCTAATAAAATTTGTTGTTATTCCAATTATTTCATGGTTTTCTACTTTAATCCACCCCAAGGGATCCTTTAGCAACAAATCTGATTGCCCTGCCTCAAAGGCAAGTCACAATACCATCCGACAATAGAAAGAACAGCACATGCATATAATGGTTTTGAGTATAGGATGTACTAATTTAACTGGCACAACTTGCATTCTGTTGGGGGGAAAAAATTGTGTGCTTCATTCATGCTCTCTGTGGTAATCCACTACTAGAACTTACACAGATATTCCCAAATCAACATCAATGGTAATATATTATTCAAAAATATTAATTTAACTTGATAGGTCAAAATAGCCTCCTCAGAGATCAAAAGCTTTTAAGCACATTCTGATACGTTAGCACCACTAAAGGAGTAAATTAGAAAAATTGATCAATAACCCTATTTCAAAGATCCATCTCAATCACTTCATGTAGCAACTCCATGAAAAAATCTCAATTACTGCACTGGACACCAGGAGGAGGGAGAAACCGAACAATCTGAAGGGCCCTAGCACATCATTTTCACCAAAGATAAGAAAGCTCTGCCATTTCCTTTACATCTTCTAAGTATTACGACAATACCTTGTTTTATAAAACCATCTACAAGCCACAGACAATATTCTGTTTTCTGAGACAGCAAATCCACATATTGCATTACATGAAACAAAGAACTATGGTGAACTGCATACCCAAAACTAAATATGCAATGCTACATTGTTATGTAGGTGTTACCTTAAGAGATTTTCATATGTTTTTCAAGACAGAAAAGTGGTCTGCTTATCAAAATACTCATGTGCTATGGACGTTAATCTCAAGACCATAAAACACGCATATTCCTGGGGATTCAGTCTCATCTTTGTGTTTTACATATAATACCACTGTGTTTATCTCCTATTATCTGATATTAAAGCAGACAACTCAAGTGCACTCCTTTCAATCTCTGCATTTAAGATCTACATGCAGCTTCTCCCCTATTCTATATCCCCAAACAAAAAGATGAGCAGATAAGATGGGTATAGCTCCTTACTAAGACAAATTTAGCTCAGAACCCAGTTACAGAATACCTCTTGAAGAAGCTTGGCTCCTACCAGACAGGGTCTTTACTGCGTTCCTTCAGTTCTTCTCACCATAGCATAGGAACAGAGCATGTTAGAGAACCCAACTTACCAAAATATTCAGCACCCAGCTACAAGATTCTTCAAATGCTTCATTAAATACTGTGTAGGTGATTTTATGTCCTAACTATATGAGATAAAGTTTTCCAAAGACTAAAACACTATCAATGTCTTATTAACCTTAGATTATGGCCCAAGGTTACTGGTGTGATGGTCAGATGCAGGTATTGTCAACTTTATTACTGGTAGATTTGTAACAGTACTACCAAATGCTTTTAAATTAAGTTTGGCAAACCTCCATTATCCTATGAGGCTTTCAGAACAGTACATTTGGAAAGCTTCTTGAGTCTTCCAATTTTCATATATGAACACATTCTTCAAGAAAACCATTCAAAGTAGTATCAACCTTAGCAGAACAGAGAAGACACTGATCCATAATGCAAAGCTTTGGGTATTTTACAGCACATTTGAATATACTAAGAAATCTGTTATAAGAAGTATACTTCTGAAAGGCTAAAACTAGGCAGTAGATGAAATGACATTCTCTGGAAAAGATACTACCATCAAGTTGTGTCTGCTCTCTAGGTTGAAACTATTATAATATGTTATAATATGTATTATAATATGGGATCAGAAATCAGAGCAAACTCATTAAGATCCTTTTTTTCCTAGAAGATTGCACCTATAAACATAAGCACTTTGTTATTATGAATTCAAGGTAAAGGCCAGTTTCATAAAAGGCTGAATAACAAGATGGCTGTTCTAGGCCTGAAGAGGGAAAAAACCAAACCAGTAACAGGACAAAAGATGTATTTCTATGAAATCTAATCATTCCAACAAAGGTGTGGTCTAAGCTTAGAATTTTCTCCACACTGAAATGGGAAGAAAGAAGGACTGGCTAGAAGAGACTGTTACAGATAATTGCTTCCTTCTATGAAAGTACTGTCATTTCCTTGACAAGATATGAATAGGAAAGATGGAACACAGTTCCTCTTTTGGTGGATGGCAAAGGGATTACTCTGGAACCTGAGACCCCTACAATCACATATATTTGAAACTCTTCAGTTTCTTGTGCTTGTTCTAGTCACTTGACTGACCCTTGATCAAGACATTAAATTCAGAATTGCAGGGCAAAAGAGTCTAGCTCAGTTTTGGAGCTGAAGCCATGTATTTGCTGCATTAAACTCATGGGAGTAAGGCTGACTTACAGGTTTATGAGTTGGTCCTTATATTTTGGCACCTCTTAAGTGGATTCCATTGGAACACATCTGAAGACAGATTCATTGGGATCTACACTAGTAGCAAATTTTCAGACTTAACAGGGTCTTTGAAAAGTTTATCTTCAAAGCTCTTAATGCTGCTGGGTACCTATCCCAGATAATATCTCTACACCTTTAGTTACAGAAAAATCAGAGTAGCAGAGAAACTGAAAAAACTCATAAAGCTTAATAAAAACATTCCAAAGATGCAACACAGAAATTAAAGTAGTTTCAAGACATCTATTACTCTTGAGAGCAGAAAGAAAATATCTGCTATGTAAAGTTAAAACAGTCAAAGTTTGCTGTGAATATACATGTGAATAACTACTCAGATTATTTTTATCATTATTTGAATACCACATTACAAAGAAGAAAATGGAGGTAACAGCTTCTTAAACTTTATAATTCAACTATGTTACCACATATTTGCTTCAGACCAAAGAGAGCCCATATGCACCATCATTCATGTTATATACTACAGAGTTGATGATGATAGAATAATAATGTTTTAAACATGAGACAAGTTTTGATACTTACAAACAGCAAAAGAATTTGATTTCTTGATTGCAACAGCAAATTACAACAGCTTTCTATCAGAGGACAGTTCAAGTTTACTTACCCATTCAAATTAATATTTGAATTATTTTCAGATAATTCAGATTCTAATCACACATGTAGTTGACCAGACAAAGCCCAAGAAAAGTATTTAAGTCTTTCAAAAGAGTGTTATGCAGTTACTACCCAAATGGCACCTACCTTCCGTAACAGTTAATCTTCTTTTGTTAGACCATTCCTTATCCCGAATAGAAGCTGAAAGAAAGTACCAACATTGCCTTTTGGTCAGAAAAAGAGAGAGCATCAAGAAAATTTCAAGACTTTGCATGCCATCATACCTAAGACAGGATCATTTTTCTCATTCTCTCTTTTTCCTGTTGCACTGTCAATGCACATCCAGAGTTCTTCTAATAAGAGCTTCACTCTTCCTGTTAAAATAAATAAATAAAAATATCTATTTATTTTAAATAAACTGATAAAATTGAACTAAGAATTTGTGTTTATTTTACTCAGAACACAGACATGCCTACAACTAAATACAAAATATCCACAAAAAAATTAAAACAAGGCACAAGCTTCTGTGAAAGAGAAATGCTAGATGACATTTAGGGAATAGATCCTGTACTGGCCATATCCCCATAGCAGACTAAAGGAACAGCTGGAGAATGCTTTACCTTTTCCTTTTTATAGGGAGTACTACAAAAAGTTATAACAGCCCCCAAAGTAAATGGTAAAACAGATTCAAATGTAGCATTAGCGAAGTTAAACAGCTCTGTAAAACAAATGAAGTTACATGAACCTGAGAGAAAATCTTCTGCAAAGATGTGTATCACATTTATGCTCACTCAGTAATAATTAGTCTTATCACGTAATAGCACCACATATCTGAATTATCAGGCCACAACACTAGGAGACTGTCTACAGTTCTAACAGCACCATTGCAAGGTGATGTCAAACAATCTAGTTTCAGAGACAGAAGAGAGGTGGAGAGGGAAGAAAAACTCAAAACCTCAGTAAAATACAGAAGCACCTTATCTACTTATGCCAAAAGTATCATAAATCCAACAATCAGGAACTAAGATTTTTTTTGTGCAAATTCTGTAAGTCAAACGCCATAGCAAACTGCTATTATTTTATGAAGAGACATAGTAAAAAACACTCAGCATATACAAGGCAAACCTACAAAATTTTGCTAAACAGCTAATAACAACACTACCATTTACTCATTATTAATAAACCCTTGCTGCTATTTGAAGCTCAAATTAATGCTCAGATATTAATTTTCCTATTTTGCCATTAATTAAAAATCAAAGGATTAAATTTGGTACCAGTTCAGTACAACCCAAAAGTAAAAAATATGCCACGACACAAACAAACTGACAAGGTTTGGCTTTTTCAAAAAAATTCAATTTCTGCAACAAACCTATTTTGCAAAGCAAGAAATAGAACAGTGAAGTTCTTATACCTCAAAACAGCCTTCAGCATATCTAAACAGTTCAAAAGCAGTACCAGCACTTTAAAAGACTGCAAAAAATACAAAAAATAAATTTGCCTAAACTTTGGCCTCAGTATTTTAGAGGAAGTTTTGAAGTTTGCTCCATTAGAGTTATATTCAGTTAATTTGTAGCATGTATTTTAGATCACTAGAGCAAAAAAAAGTCAACAAGATACAGCCATACATCCTGTATTTCCACTTGATTTTCCAAATCTCCCAAAGAAATTTTACCAGATTACTCTCCTATTTGGTGCTTTATGATTTCAGTAAGCTTCAGAGGGATTGTTAGTATTTTCTTCAGTGTTTGCATTTTTTTTAGAATTGCACATCAGCTGATTTCACATATGCACAGGGTAGACTAGTCATTTTTATAAATGAAGAGTTTTCCTTACTGAAAAACTAAAAATAGTAATCTATTAGATTGGTCCTTCATCAGTGTAACCTACTTGTATCAACCACATCTGCTCTTATAGCATTTTGGCAGGATCCTCTGTTTCCAAAATTGCAACTCCAGAAGAGCTGCAATAAATTCAAAACAATTGGTTCCACACAGAGAATGGACTTGCAAAAAGTCTTACCTTTGTCTATATCTGTTGCAAGATCTTCACTTGAACTCTGAGTTTCTGCATGTTTAACTATTAAAAAGAGGAGAGGTGTAAAGAAAATATTCAAATGGAACAATACCACATACAAATTCAAAGGCATTCAAAGGTAAGCACTTACGTTTTCTGCACTTCTCTTTAATTACACCATCAAGTTTTCCCTGTTAAAATTAAGAAGTACAGAATTTTTATGCCATATATATTTCTTAGAGCATCAGCTCCTAAAGAGCAAGAAATCTAGATCAACACTTCTGAAGTTGGAAAATTTCTCTCTTACAGTGAATTGCTAATGTTTAGTTATTCAAAATCCCCCCAAAAATGTAATTTAACTATTTCAGCATCTGTTACACTAATAGCTTCTTTCTTTCCCCCAAAAATACTAACAGAAGTTTCACACAAAGACAAGGAAAGCCTTACTTGTGTTTTTTTTAGCTCCTTTTCAAGCCTTTTCTTTTCAGTTTTCAGTTGTCTGAAGTCCTGTGTATGCTTTGTTGCAGCCTCTTCAAAAAAGAGAGCCAAAATTCAATTTAGAAACTACACTGTTGTCGCTACGGAACACGAAAGAACACAGGCGCACATTGTTGCTCTTAAGTTGAAGAGCAAAAAAAGGGGAAGTTTATTTTTTGACTTTAACATATATAGTTTTCTAAAAGTGACAGTGGATTGGAGGGTGACAGTGCCACCTCTCCAATGACACTGGGCAAACTAACAGTCTATCAAAGTTCTCTTCCTCCATAAAGGAATGCAAAACAATGTGCTATTTACAGAAAGTGTGTCAGAAAGTTCTCTAAAAGAATGTCAACATCAGAAGGCTTAGAAAATCTTAAAAAATCAGGGTGACACATTGTAAAGAGGCCACTAATTTAACTGATGCTGGTATAGTGGTTCCTAGTTTGCAAATAAAATTATCAGAAAAAAACAGACAGCGTGAAATACAAATCTACTGAAGTTATATTTTGGTTCATTCAAACAATATCTCATGCATACAAGTATGTTGCCTTCTACTGTATAATTATTGTTTTGAACCACAGCAATACATTTATTAGTTTTCTCAATTATATGCAAGAATGAAGAGTGGGTTGTATTGTAATGATACTGTACCGTAGAACAATATACATCAAGTGAAAAAAGGAGATAAAATTGAGCTGCAAGGGTTTTTTACATGTTTTCTTTTCTTATTTAAATAAGAGCTCTGGTTCAAAGATGAAAATACCACAGCCAGCTGCATTAGAAAGATACATGCAGTACTCAAGGCTAATAGAGAAGAGGACCTTATCTCTTAATGCCTAACAGACACATGGCAGGAGTGCAGATGGGTGGAAATAGAGGGCATAGGGTAGGTGAGAACTGAATGCAAGGTTCCTGGGAAAATTCTCAGGTGACAGAGTCAGCTGAGAGAACTCCTGAGAGTTCAGCTGGATGACTTATATATGGATAGGAAAGTAAAGAAATGGAATCTTCCTGTTGATCAAATCAGAAGCGAGCCTATTAAAATAAAAGGTTTTAAAAAGGAACCTTGAGTGGTAGGCTAACAAAAAACCAATCATGGCAAAATTTCATACTGCTGAAAGACACAATGTTTGAGATATTTAATGAACATAGAAAAAACCAAAACAGATAAAATAGTCACTGAAACTCGACCTAACACATACTCTCTCTCAGTATTTTCTTCTAGTTCTGCCAGAATTTGAGATTTTGGAGGCAAGTGTGTAAAAAGACTGGCTGTCCTGCAATGGAACTCCAAAATTCTCATCAAAATAAACACCTTGTACCTGTACTTTACAGTAAGATTCAGGGGGTTTCTAACACTAAGATATGTCACTCAGTTCACTGTATTTTGAACTACGGTAAGCACAGCTAAAATATGCGTGATATGAATGCAAATATTTGCCTTGCCAATTGATGACACAGCAAGTGAAGTCTCAAAAAGTCTTACATACATCCATCCTCACAAACAAGAAAAATACAGTGCCATGAAGCCAATGCTTTTTCTCCATGTAAAAAAAAGCAAACTAACTAACCAACTAAAATACAAGTGCCAGACTATTTAAAAGTCAGAAAATGTGCATCAGGAACACCAAATACTTAAATGTGAACATAAACATGAAGAATCCTGCCAGGATTATTAGAACACTGGAGCACATGCCCTATGAAAACAGTCTTATTGAAATAGACTTAATCAGCCAGAGGGGAGAACATAACAAATCATAGAAAGAATACAAGAACAGCTTTCCTGTACAAGGAGGTATCAAGAAGGTGGAATGAGACTGGAGACTGTTAATGAGACTGCTCAATCAAGAAGATGGAACGACACTGCTGTATGGTAGACATTAGCTGTAAACTGAAACATGGGAGTTTCCAACATGTTACTGAACCAAGTTGCCTACAGAGGCTAGTAACACTCCATCCTTTGAAGGTTTTATGACTAGAAGTTCCCTTCCAACTTCATCTGAATCACGTGCCTAAGACACTCAGCAGAAAATATTCTGCAGGAGGGCTGATATAAATCAGAGACTAAGGGCCCCACATAGTGCTGGCCTGCCTTGCTCCTTGGGCATCAAAGTTTAACTCACAATTCCTCTGGACAGAAAAGGAAAAAAGAGATTATGTTGCTGAACTGTTGTCCTACTCAATGTAGAAAGTTACCTTCAAGTTTTTTCACTTTAGTTTCCAGTTTCTTTCTCCTGTTAAAAAGAACACATTAATAGATCATTTTTTAAAATAGAACTATGTTGCATGAAAAGTCAGAAAAAAAATCTAGCCATTGAAAGAAAACACACCTCTTATACCCAGGACCTGCAAGACCAATGAGTCCCTGAAGCTGAAAAATTAAATTGGTGGCATACTGCTGGAATTCTCACACAAACACCTCTATCTGTTATAGAGGCAAAGCTTGCTTTTAAGAGCATCAATTCACTAAATATACCTTTAGCAACAACTCAGTATTAGAAATACAACCGCAAAAAACTGGCTTCTGTTTCTTGCATTTCTATGATGTAACACAGACAGGTTAGCTTTACTCCTTGAAAACAATCAAGCTCTGCTTATAATGAATAATATCTAAGCAATGAGATAATCAGGAATAGCCCTCAGGATGACTTATGTCCCACACCTTTTTGTTCAGAACATCCAGATGGTTTAGACTAAAATCAAATCAAAGGAAAAAACATGAAACATCCCAACCAATTTTGACTTCAACATTTCCAACCCTACCTTATATGTAAAACACACAGAACTGGAAAATAAATAAATAGAAAAATAAACATTTCAATTCATTTCTTCTACTAAATTCTAATATCCCAGAAATTGTTTTTAAACTGTTGTGGTAAGTAGACAATTCGACCAATGATCACTAATTTACTTTCATGAAGCAGAACACAGTTCATCTATTCCCCATATTAAAACCTGTGTAATAGATTGAGATTTACCATCTAAGCCTTTCTGGATGTTCAGGTTTTAATTACCACTTCAGACATTAACCAGAATATATTCAAAAACCCACTCATAAATGGTATGATTGACCACCTTTTGCATGTTCAGTAGTCAAAGTATAGTATAAAGTAATAGACCAAGGATTCTGTGCCTTCTCAGCCTGAAGAGGTTCATACTTACTTTCCTATATGATGGCTTTGATAGTCAAGCCACAGATGAGAATTCCAGCAGAATTCCTCATAAAATACCTTTATAAAAAAAATAAGGGGAGGCAGGGGAGGGGGGAGTTGTCCTTTAGAAAACAGGAGGTAAGAAACTTCTGTTTCTCTGTAGATTATCTTCAAGTGAATGCACAGAAGTACTACATATGCAATGCATGGACATTGGAAGCAAGATAAGTTGACACCGGAAGACAGAGAGATGCTGTTTACCATTGCAAGGAGAAGACTAATGCAGCCAAAGCTCAATTAGAATTCAAGCTGAGCAGTACTCTGAAGGACACCATAAGGGCTTTTCAAAACATCTTAACAGCAAATGGAAGATCAGAAATAACATCAGTCCATTGCTTGATGAGGTTAATCACATCACAAATAGGGATGCAAAGCAGAGATATTTAATGCCTTCTTCACATCTGTCACCAATGACAGACCCTGGGACTCCCAGAAACCTGTGCTGGAAGACCATGAGTGGCTTGTTTAGATTAGGAAAGAGACGGCTGAGGGGTGGCCTCATCACAGTTTACAACTTCCTCAGCAGGGGACAGTGGAGAGGAAGGTGCTTATCTCCTCTCTCTGGTGACCAGTGATAGGACAGAAGGAAATGAAATGAAGCTGCATTGGTGGAAGTTTAGGTGGGACATTAGGAAAAGGTTCTTCAGGCTCCCCAGGGAAGCAATCATCGACATCAAGCCTGTCAGAGTTCCAGAAGCACCTGAATGACAGTCTCAGTCCTACAGCTTAGTTTTAAGTAGTCCTGCGAGAAGAAGGGAGTTGAACTCATGATCCTCATAGGTACTTTTCAACTTGAGATAAAAAAAAACTAGGATACAAATAACAAGATTCTGAACAAACAAAGACAAACAAAGTGCCAACATTATCATTGCAATAATATTTATAAATTAAGTAATTACATTTACATATGCAGTACTATACTAATTTCATAAACACACAACTACGTGAAGAAGATAGGTAGATGTTAAATCTAGCAATTTACAAAAAGCTGTTTGCAGATTATGCATTTGGCCAGAACTACCCTTACGTTACCCAAAACAAGTTCCTATCTGATCCTTAAGATACATGCACAACTGCAGCTAACAGAATGTTATGCTAACAGAAGTTGTACTCCATGGGAATTGCCATCCCTGTAGAATATTCAGATCTCAACTAGACAGTCCTGAGCAAGCTAACTTTAACACTGGCTCTGAACAGCAGACCAGACCAAAGGACATGAGTGATAATTTCTCACCTAAGTTTTTTAATAATACCTGTAGATTAACAGTAATTTTATGCACAATTCACTAGTACTGTGCTTCTGAAAAAATCCAGCTTTCAAATTACTGAATTCATATGTCCTACTGTTTCAAATGGCCCCAGTATCAGAGGTATACAAAACAGCTACAGCATCACAGAATTGAGGCTGAGGTGGCAAGAATCCTCTGGAAGTTATCGTGTTAAACCCACACTGCTCAAGCAGGGCCATCTACAGCTCACTGGCCAGGACCATTTCCAAATGGCTTCTGAATATTTCTAAGGATGGTAAGGCCACAAGCTCCCAGGGCAATCTATGGAAGCACTCAGTCATTCTTACAGCAAAAAGTATTTCCTGATGTTCACAGGAAACATGACCTTCTTTGTCTTAGTTTGTTCCCATTGCCTCTTGTCCTATCACTGACGTCCAAGGAAGTGAGCCTGTTTTTTTTTTTCTTTACATGCTCCCTTCAGGTATTTATAGACATTGGTAATACCACCCCTGAGTCTTTTCTTCTCTAGACTTAACAGTCCCAGATCTCTCAGCCTTCTGTCACTGGAGAAATGGTCGTATTCCTAATCATCTTCCTTAATCATCTTCATGGTCCTTCACTGAACTCACTCCCATATATCCATGTCTCTCTTGTATTGAGAAGTCCAGAACTAACACAGTATTTCAGGGGTGGCATCTGGAGTGCTGAGCAGAAGAGAATAGCATCTCCCTCAGCCTGCTGGCAAAACTCACTGAAAACCAAGATACTGGTAGTCCTCTTTGCCACCAGTGTGTATCGCTGGTTCACGTCATAAAATCATACCAAGCTGCTTCCACCAGCACGTACTGGTGTATGTGATTGTTCCTCATCAGGTGCTGGGCTTCGCACTTCTCCTTGCTGAGAAGTTACCTCATTTCTTCAGCCTGCCAACCTTGTGCTGGATAGCAGCATGCCCCTCTGGTTCATCAGCCACGTGTGCCATTGGCAAGCATGCTGACAGTAGGCTCTGCCCCATCATGCAGATCACTAACAAGATATTAAACCGGACTAGACCCACTGTGCAGTCCTCTGTCTGCCCCTAGGGTAGTATTATCTACTGGTCTCCAACTAGACTTTACACAGTGGACATCACCATACTCAAGGCCCTGCCATTAAGCCACTTTTTGATCCACTGTCTGCCCATCCAGCCCCTACAGCACCAGCCAAATGGGCTATGATGAGGCTATTACAGGAAACGGTGTCAGAGATCTTATTCCCCATCAGACACTAGCCACTGCTCTCCCCTGATCTAGAAAATATATCAATTTATAAGGTCAGTGAAGCACAACTTCCCCTTGGTGAAGCCATGCTGTCTACTCCAGAGCTTCTTGTCCTTCATGTGCCTGGAAATGAGTTCAAGGATGACCTGCTCCATTACCTTCCCAGGGATCAAAGTGAGGCTGACTGGCCTGTAGTTCCCTGGCTCCTCCTTCTTGAAGATATGAGTGACAGCCAGGGACAAACATTAAATCTATATTGACACAATAAACTGCCAGCACATCAGAGTGGTCAGTTCCCTCTTAAGATGCAGTTAGCGATGGGGTAGCTGCTCTCTGCTGCTCTTAGATAAGACAATGTACTGAATATTTCATTAAGTTCACAGTATATTGAGTGCATCTATATGTGAAGTAAGTGCAGAACAGCTGAAGAAATGACAACAATCCTAGTCTTCTAATACAGTCTTTTGGGTAATAATGGCTTGCTGCTCTGCTTGTGAATACCGCATGTTTCACAAGTCATGTAAAGAGACTAGTGTATTTCTTTTGAGAAATGCTTCACTCACTTGATCATCTCTGTGGACCTTCATTAGAGTCTCTCCAGTATACCTATATCTCCGGTACAAAACAGCCCAGAACTGGGCACAGTACTTCAAGGCATGGCCTCACCAGTACTGAGCAGAGATAATCAATCACTTCCCTTGACCAGCTGGTAGCACCAAAATAGCTTAGAAACACCAAAGTTAAAAATGATAACCAGCTTACATGGAAGCAAAGAGTCACCAGCAGGAGTCCCATTGGGATGTATGCTAGAACACATCAGAAAAAAAAGTTGACTACAAAATCAAAAGGGTCTTAGAATTCCAAGTCACTAGAGAGCAATCATTGGTTTTTGTAAATGCAAAGTGATGCACATGAAGAAAAATAACCACAACTACCAACACCTTGCTGTATATTAGGTGGTTCTCTTTTGAGAGCATGAGCAGCTTCCCACACAATATTGAGAAGTCACAGTTCCCTGATAAAGGTGATTTAAAGGTTAAAAATATTAGAGGATTAAAGAGCAATTAGACAAATCCATTAGAGTATGCATCAAGAGCTGTAAGAGTTAACACACATATATGCTCCTTTGACTGACTGTAACTGGAAAAACAAACTTTGGGAATTAACAAGGCACAGCTTCAGAATACTCTGTATTATGGCAGCAAAAATTACTTTTGCACTTTTGGTGCCAAATCCCTCCTGCTCATTTCCAAACATGGCAGACAGTTCACTATGAACTGCTGAGCTGTTACATTAAAACAATTATTTTAAGGACTGATTTTAGTACAGACCACTTTGGAAATATTATTCTTATACTGGCCTCAGAGACTTAACACCAAAACTGAAATGGATGGCAATAACAAAAAGCTGAGACTAAGAACCACCTAGAACTGGAGAAACTACAGCTTTTTTCAATTTCATCCTGTTCTTAAAGACTTTCATTAAACAACCACATAAAGCCACTTGACGACAAGACAATAAATAAAGTAACACTGCACTCAAAAGAGTTTGCTACAAAACTTAGGATCATTCTCCCATCGACTCCTTGTTCTAAGAACCCACAAGTACAAAAACTTTAGCGAAATGGAAAGCACGACAACATAAGGTACATTATCAAGTCTGGAAGAAGTAAGAGAGGCAAAGAAAGGTTGAGAAAAAAAGAAGCATCACTCACACAGCATCACTGTTTACTATTTCTTCTTTAATTTTAACATATTCCAGTTGACTCTCCTGATAAATCTTGAGCGAACTCTGAAAAAGGAAAGCACAGTTAAAAAATGTCCATAATGAAGGCAAAAAAAAAAAAAAGGCAGACACCTTACCTCTTCTAATGAAAACAGTACCTGGCCAAAAAAACTACAAGAAAGAAAGTGGGGTATTTTCTTCAGAAATTATAATAATGTCTAGAAAATACATACACGTAGGTAATTTGAACAATCTAAACCTTCTTTCCTGTAGACTAAACCTCAGCTAAGCAATGGGAGAGAAATTAGGAATAAACTTCAGAAGCTAATGATGTAAAACATATGTTCAAAAAGGTAACAGAAGCACAACACTATTCTGCACAGACCCTCTTTCTTGGCAACTTTTCACTAGCACAAATTATATTCAATAATCTGACAAGATCAGAGCAGAAAACCAAAGGAGTCTGAATGTTTCTCATTCCTTCCTTACTTAGTGAGGAAATAACCAAATATTCTGATCAAACACTTTAAGAACTAGAACAACCTAAACTTATTGCCTCTCTGAAACCTGAAGTAATTTAATTAACTCTACCTAACTTCACCAGAGCTACCTGTCCCAGTGAGCTGGAAATAAGAACAGAGCTTGTTAAAAGTCAGCTTCATTAAGATGAGCATTAGGAAAATGCATTTTCTTCAACAGAAAAAGCACAAGTTATTTAAAGAACCATACCTTTTTTTCTTCCAACTCTGCCTTCAAGGAACCCAACTCTTCCTGGCATTTTTCCAGAGGCAAAATTTTCTGTAACATCTTCTCCACTTGGCAACGAAGAGCAGAGATCTCTCTGAAATTAGATGTGCAATTACAAAAGTTGCCAAAAACACAGATGCTTTGAAATTCAGTATTCTGATTCTTCAATCAAGCATCTGAGTATTTTGCTTTTATCCTATGGAAAAAATGCTGTGAGAAATACCTAAAAACTTTGAGTTTCAGTGTTCTCATTTTTCCACCTATTTAAAGAAATTCCAAGATCTGACTTAAAAACACTACACTGAAGCCAAAGCTAGATGCAAGCAGATGGCATGTACCACAGAAGTATGCTGCCTACACTAAAGTGCCAGTAATAAGTGTCTCTGCATACACAGTGCTGTAAAGTAAGAGCAGAGTCCAAATGCAGTGTTTGTCAGCAGGCAGGCTGGAGTCCATAAAAATTATATGATGCCTCTTCCTCTATGATCACAGAGTAAGCAAGGGCACACAGACACAACTCTTAAGTCAAAACGCTTCACACAGATATGGACGCTCCAAAGGGCCATACATTTAACCACCACCAAAAGATGAGCTTCACATCTCCACTTGGACTCTCACTAGCCCAGGAAAGAATCCCACACATGTATTGTAGAGGAAGGACAGACCCCTCCTCATCATACCTTTGCCTAACTATGGCCTAGGAAGAATGGTAAAAGTACCATACTAAAAGTGCAGCTTAGACCCAAGGCTGTTGCTATGACACCATCAGACTCCTAAAACTAACAACACAGGGAATATAGTCATACGTCTTTAGTAAACAATATAAATCCAACTTACCGTTCAGCAAATTGAAGCTGTAATCTCTTGTTAAGGTAGAAATTAAAAACAGTTTATCAAATGTCCTTAAGTATATTTCAATCCAACTGCGACTTGCAAAGAAACATCCAGTAAAGACTTCCTCACAGAAAAAAAACTCCCCAAGACTTGCAGAACTAAGTGTTTGATACATGCATTTCAACACATTTGAAGCGAATAAGAAAAGCTTCTTCTGTTACATGAAAAAGATTGAGTAATTCTCAGCAACTCAGATTTCAAACAGACCACCTTAAACCATATACCAGAAACAGGTAGATCTTAAGTGGATAGTTTTAATTCCAAAGGCCTATTTTCTTTACAAAACCCACCCAGTTTGTTCTTTATTAGAGACATCATCTCATAACCTAAACAGAAAGCCTTAAGCCCTTTTGTAAATGTTTTAGGTATACTAATCATGTAAGAACACAAAGAGAAAACTAAAGGATATCAGTGCATTTCTGTTGATACTCTGTCAGCAAACGACTGTAAGAAAAGAAAAAACCCAGACATTACTCATTTTCTCACCTAATTTTGACAACCTTATGTTAGGGTATCTTTCCTTTTGCTTTATAGATAAATAGAGGATGTGTAAGATTGGTTTACATTTTCTGATAGTAGTCAATATAACCCTTTGATTTCATTAAGCCATTCAAACCTCAAATCAAACTGCTTTAAGTAGAAAAAAAACCCAACAACTGGCAATTACATTAAGCTGTAATCATTAACTAATTGCAGCTTTAAAAAAAAGGTATTGCTTAGACAAAGGAAATAATATACATATACATACACACACACGCGCACACACACACATATATATATAAAAAAACATGTTTCCAAACTTGTTTTAGGATGTTTTCCTAAAAAAGAACATATCTCAGAGAAATAGTCTGAAAGATCCTAAAAAGCTTTAATCTTTATATTACTCTCCTAGCAGCCATAAAGGGTAACACTTACCCTGATGGAAGAGGGCCATGGGAGGGCACCAAGGAAAGCTACTCCCTTCTTTCCTCAAATGTTATGTTTTTTAAGAACAGAGAAAAGAAAGGACAAGAAAGAGTAATGCCATGGCAGTTACCCTAATACAGAGAGGGCTGCATTACTTTCTATTGCAATAGTTAAGAGCAATCCAGTAAAGCAAAAAAGAAAGGCTGAGCTGCAAGTAGTTAAAGAAGAGGCAATTTCCGCAAGAAATATATGCACTGGCAGAAATAAGAGGGACACAAAATTAAGAGGTCAAAAAAGAAAACACAACAAAGTAAAGGAGCTTTGAAAAAAGGTTCCTAGTTAAGAGACCCAGTGTGCGCTAGCTGAAATACTCTGGAAATGGAATGCAGGACTGTCATTTAGAGTCACTAAGGCCAGATTGATACATATCTAGGAAAGGAAACATAAGAAACAAACCACTACAATTAGGAGACATTGCATGCATATTAGGCCATAGTATGGAAGTATACATAACATATCTTGATACATTATTCTATACAATGAGTTCATGGGTTTTGAGAAGAATTGGAAACAAGCACAGAAAAGAAAGCAAACTGTAAGAAGGATTTTATAATCATACATTCCGAACAATGTTCAGCTTCACTTTTCACATTCTGATATTTAATCCCAACAGAATTTCAGAACTTAACAATCCAACTAAATTCTGCTGAAAAAGTTCATATCTGTACTCAACTTTTAGTTCCCACATTCTTCACCAGAGAAAAATGAAATAAGCGAGCACAATTAAATGAACAAAATAAATATAAATATCATCAATGATCTGCTTTTGCCTTAAATAAATAAATCTCTTCAAAGAGTCGCTTCTGCCTGTACTTCTAATAATATTACAGGTACACAAAATAGCCCTGTTTACTGTCATTATACACAGATGTTTTACATAACAAATTAGTCTTACAGTCTAGATTTAGGACATGTTTGTGAAGAACTTTCATTTTGAGAAGCATCTAGTGTAGTGCATAAAAGAATATCCACATTCCAAAAATCATATCTCCTGCACTGCTGTAAGTACTTAAGAATAAAACCCAAACAAACAACAACGCGTGCAATTGTACTTACTCTCCATCAATTATTTTTTGCTTCAATGCAATTAATGCAGCTACATATTCATTCATATTCTGTAAGGAAGAGTCTCAAGTCAGTAAAGAACTTGCACCCCAAAAATCAGTACTGTAAATAACCCCTAATCCAATGGTTAATTTTAT
Organism: Fringilla coelebs; assembly: GCF_963513975.1. Lineage (NCBI taxonomy): Eukaryota > Metazoa > Chordata > Aves > Passeriformes > Fringillidae > Fringilla > Fringilla coelebs. The sequence goes on along the minus strand of NC_140028.1, from coordinate 104,183,353 downwards.
AGAAAATATAATAAACTTCATTCATGCAGAGAATGCAGGCTCCACAAGTAAGTATGCATCTTAAGTGAGGCCTTGCTACAAAAGCTCTTCAAACTTCGCCTTTGCAGTAGATTCTATACTAAATCCCTATAACTTTTACATCCAAATCCAATTGACCTTTGGCAGAATATCAGCAATAAACATCAGCTCACTTGAGTCTACTGATTTTCCAGTTTCTCATCCATACTCATTCTAAGTGTGTCCTATGAACTCTCAACAGGACCTTCTCTTCATTTAAAGGAAAAACAAAAATTACCCAAAGCATAATACCATAAAAATAAGACACTCGCTTAAGAGCCCCCAAGGAAGTAAATTCTAAATCCTTATACTGCACCGAATCAAAGCCAAAAGAACGCAACTAGAAATTCCCTGACAGATCCCACTAAGCACGTCGCAGAGACACGAGCTACTTTTCCACACTTCGCCTAGCTAAAGCTCGACACTGCTACTACTTTTAGAGCCCGCACGCTATCCGCGCTCCCGACGGCACAGGGAGTGGTGACTGTGGTACCCGACACTTCCCGCCAGCGGCTCGGCGCTGATCCACCACCTCGTCCGTGAGCAAAAACCCCACTCCAGCGCCACAGGGACGGAGGTCCTTGCCTACCTGCTGGAGAACGCCGCAGCTGGCACAGGCCCTGCCGGCGGCCGCAGTTCGGGCCGGCGGCGGCGGCGTCTCTCCGGGCATCATCGTGCCCACGCCTCCGTCCGGCCCCGAGAGCGGTGCGTCTGCGCCGCTCCATTGCGTCACACACCGCGACACCGCTGTAGCAAGGACCCAGCTCTCCTTCTTCTCCTCAAGATTGCTGTCCACTGCTGCCTGACTCTTAGCAGCAGAAAAGACAGCAAAAAGTCGTCTCTGCAGAGACTGAGCGTTGAAAGCAACTGGTGGAGAGCGACTTAGCCCACTGAAAAGCACGGCCTCAGCCACGTCCTTCTACCACTACTATTAGTTTTTCTTCTTTTAGATGCAGGCACTTTGGTACGGGAACCACTGTAGGCCTGGCGCAGGTGCGGAACAGGGCAGCTTCTTGTCCCTGGCGCGAGAGGAGGGATGGAGCCGCCGCTGGAGCGGCGCGTGAGGGGGAAAGGTGGGGCGGCGCGCACGGGCGCGGCTGTTCAGTGACAGGGCGGCCAGGAGGCCAGCCCGGGCAGAGCCGAGCTCCCCTGCAGCCGGAATCGCCCAACATTGGTCTCGGCGATCCGCGACGAACCTGAGGTGGTACCGAAATCGGCCGGAAGATAAACTAACGCAATTTGAAATATTTGAAAGCCTGCATTCTTTATTACAGCATTGGACACTTTGGGAGGATAGCTCCTCTAATCGGAAGTGTGTCATGAAACTACAACAGGGCATTAATTCTATCATGATCATACGTAGTCATTACAACTTACTTTCTAGTTAATACGTAAACATCACTGTCGTAAAACTAATTTGCATGCGTCCGCCTCCTGTTGGAAGTACTTTTATAGTGCTAGACGGTCATCTAAAGGGGTCTCTGAAGCTCGTATTCACTGTGTCCCGATATTACAGATGACCTTCCCTTGAACATTTTTTTGGGGGCCTGCGTTGTTGCTTCTTGTTACATAACTTTGCCAGAAAATCCCGCTATATTTCTCATTATCTATTTATCCACTGGTTCCAGCCACGTTTATCATCTTATGCATACTTTTACATTCTTTTGGGTTTGGGTTGGTTTTTTTGCTAGTTAGTTTTTAAACTCTATCTAGGAACTTCAGGAGAACTGAAAATTTATATTCTCTGTGTTATCTCTCAGAAGCTATTCACCCTCGCAGCCTTCCCTCTGCCCCTGTGCTGCCAAGCTAGAACTGCCTCGTAGACAAGGGCATGCTAAGCTGATGCCATTCCCTGACACACACCCCCCTCCTAGTTTTTCAAACGGGAGCATACCAGTTCAGCTCACTCAGACAGCATCTTGTGGGAACATAATACTCATGAGAAGAGATCAAGCTTTTTATTTCATCGGAGCACTTGTAAACACTTTTAATATTTAGCATCGCTTGTCATGACTGCCTGCATTTACCACTTACACTACATCTTTCTATAGTGAGTAAGCTTGGGAAAGACTTAATAGAATTACAGAATGGTTTGGCTTAAAAGGGACCTTAAAGATCATGTAGTTCCAAGGCCGCTGCCATGGGGAGGGACACGTGCTGCTAGACCAGATTGCTTATGTGTTTCAGGCCATGCTTTCAATCACTTAGAGGCACAGAAGTTAAAGTAGTAACTGCTTATTGTTGTGAAAAACATTAATCACTTGTTTTAAGATTTAAAAGTTTAATAGTAATAAAATGGTTATAAAAATAGTAATAAAAATTAGAGTAAAAAGAATTTGGACCATCATAGTTAGGACAATAAAGTACAATAAAAACAAGACATATGGACAGTCCGGGTGCCTCCTGGGCAATTAAGCCCCAAAAGCTCACACCTTAACAAAGGATTAACCCTTAAAAGCAATAACCTGTTGTATATTCGTATATCTCGTACATGATGCATAAATTCTTTTCAAACAAAGGGTGTTCTCTGGTTATTGTCAACTTCTCCCCCTTTATCCTGTTAGCTCCTCAGAGTCGGGAAAGAGGTGGAAGAAAATTGCTTTTTTGGTCTTTTCCAATAAGGAGGCAATAATTTTTCTCTTGGGGATTTTAGGTGTCTTGTTGCTGTTATCTCTGTGCAAAGAATTTCGTGATTATCTCACCCTTTCTTGAGCTAGTTAAAAAAGTATCTTGCATCACATATTTTCTATTTTAACATTACATTATAATGTAAAACTGTATTTACCACACTACTTAAAAAAATACAGTACTACTAATTAATACAACATAATAACACATATAGTATGCCTTTTAATATCTGCAAAGAGCCAATCATGTAATATGTACTTTTCACACTGTATTGTGCCAGCCTGTGTTACTGTTTGAGGTACATAGAAATCCCTCAGTATTTAGCAGACAGGACAGACAGTTGCACAAAATGCAAATTTGTTTGTAGGAAAGACATTTCTGTTCTTGTGAGCCAGCGAAGTCTTCCTGAAGATAAGGAAAGCCTCCTGTCTCTTTTAAGGAAGATACCAAGACTATCACCATGACAACCTGAAGAAAGAGAGAAAATAAAAAGATATGGACTTTGGTTGGCTCACAGTGACGTGGCTCCTTTTCACCTATTGAGAGTTTTGTTTCCTTTTCATAACCAATGGGCAGTGTATGTGTTCATTAAACAAATGTAAATATCTTGTAAAACTATAAAAGCAATATGTTGCTTTAATAAATAGATCTATACAGCCTTCTGATGGAGTCCTGGTGCTTTGCGCCAAGTGGGGCTCTATAATGACATTAGTTTGTGATTTTTTTCTATTCAGCTTATGGTGTTGAACTTTATTCACTGCATGCTGCTGCTTACACTTCTAGTCTACCTGAAACTTTCTCTGGCTTACAATTTATCCAGTTGCTTTTTCACTATTGTCTTCCTTGTAGTATTGGAATAATATTCCAATATTACCGGATGGAACGTGTCTGGGCTCGTCCGGCCCTCGCTGCTCGGCCAAAGGCAGCTGGTGTGGTTTTTCACCACAGAGATCCCTCCGGCTAGCTAAGAGTTGCAGCTAGACACTGAGAACAAGTCCAGGCTGGTAGGAACTCAGCTTTACTTCGGGTGAAAGTCCTTAGGCTAGGTGAAGACAAAAGGAGAGGATTCTACAGCAGGGTTCGGTCCAGAGCTTTATTCCAGATCTCTGAATCTTGGTAACAGCTACAGTAGAATCCCGGCTGCATGGTCCCCAGGTCCTTTTAAGCTCTGGGGGAGGGGGAAGGGAGAGGATAGGTGAGCTACCAACCAGGTGGGAGAGGGCGAGTCTCAGGGGACAATGACACTTAGACAGGCCAATGACCCCAAGGCTGAGAGGCATCTTTTGAACTTCTGCCAATCACAGGATGCCCTTGCTGGAAAGTTAAGCTTGATGGACATCACTTAGGAAGAGAAAGGGGGAGGGGAACAGAGAAGCTATACCTGGGAAAGGATTGAGGAGTCTGAAACAGGAAATTGCAACACACTACAACATTGTAGTTTATACATATTCCTTAGGGGAATCAATATTCAGTTCTAGTTCTGAAGACCATGTTAAATCTTCCTTCTGATGAGCAGTAATGTATACAGTTGCACAGTTACCTGGACCTTGATGAAGACATTGAAACTTGTAACTCCTGTGTACTACTCTGGTAATACAGGCTTTCTACTTTGAGATCCTTACAAAAGTATAATGAAATACCCTTTAGAATAACAATGAAGTTTGTATGTCAGTGTCACTGGAATTAATTTACCCTCTGGGCTGAGTAAGTTTCCCATGTGAAGTGCCCTTCCAAGGGAATGGAGCCGAGTACTACTCATTTTAGATTTGAGAATTTGGGGCTGTAGTCAGTTCAGGTAACCAGGCACTTTATTAGGTGAGTTTCTTAAGGACAGGGTTCTGCAGAAAGTAACAGTGCTATATCTGAAAGAAATTAATAGATGTTTTCAGAAGAATTCAATGTTTCTTGTAACTATTCATGCTTAAAGTGAAAATGTTACCAAAATTTTGGTTTAACATTAAAGATGTCCAAATTTTCTAGTTGTTTAGACTTCACAGAATTGTTTAAGTCAGAAAAGACCTCCAAAATCATCAAGTCCAGTTTTTACTAATCTCCTAATTTTACTAATTTTACCTAATTTTACTAATCTACTAATTTTACTAATGCGGCATTAAGTGCCGCATCCAATATTTTCTTGAACACCTCCAGGGATTGGCAATACTACTGCCTCCTTGTGCAGCCTATTCCAATCCTTAACAACCCTTTCTGTGAACACATTCTTCTTATGTCCATTCTAATCCTCTCCTGGCCCAGCTCAAGACTATGTCCTCTTGTCCTGTTGCTAGTTGCCTGGGAGAAAAAAGGCTGACCCCACCTTGCTACAACCTCCTTTCAGGCAGTTGTAGAGCACAATAAAGGTCCCCCTGAGCCTTTTCTTCACACTAAACAACCCAGCTCCCACAGCTGCTCCTCCATGGACTCATGCTCTAAACACTTTACCATCTTTGTTGGTCTTCTCTGACACACTCCAGCACTTCAATGTCTTTCTTGAATTGAGGTGCTCAGAATTTGACACAGTACACAAGGTACAGCCTCAACAGTTCCAGTACAGGATGGCAATCACCTCCCTAGTCCTGCTGGTCACATTACAGGTCAGGATACCATTGGCCTTCTTGGCTATCGGGTCACATTGATAAATGCATTTACAGCCAGCTGTTGACTTACATCCCCACATCCTTTTCTCCTAGGCAGCTTTCCAGCCACTCTTCCCTCAGCCTGTAGACTTTCATGGGATTGCTGTGACCCAAATGCTGGACCTGGTACTTTGCCTTCTGGAACCTCATACAGTTGGCGTTGGCCCATCAATCCAGCCAGTCCAAATCCCTCTGCAGAGCCTTTCCACTGTCCAGCAGATCATACACTCCTGCCCAACAACTTAGTGTTGTCCATGAGTGGGCAATTGAGAGTGTCCTGGATTCCCTCATCCAGATCATCAATAAAGATATTAAACAGGGCTTGGCCCAATACTGAGCCTCAGGGAACCCCTCTAGTGACCACCCACCAACTGGATGTAGCACCACTCACCACATCTCTCTTGGCCCAGCCATCCTGCCAGTTCTTAAACCAGCAAAGACTGCACCTGTCCCAGTCATGGGCTGCCAGCTTCTCCTTTTGTTTTTGATGTATTTGTAAAGAACACTTTTTATTATCTTTCACAGCAGTGGCTATATTGAATTCTAGCTGAGCTTTCTCCTTTCTAATTTCCTCTCTACATCTAATGACATCCTTGTACATGACCTAAAAGAGGAGGGTTATAAATCTGGAATTTAAAAACTCTTATGAGTTCAGCTTATTCAGGGCTAAGACGTGTGCCATGAAATCCAAGTCAGAGAGACTTTAGTCTCTTTTGTTGGTGATAAAACAGAAAATTAGCCTCTTCTTTAGCTGTGAATCTACTCATTACTGAATGGGGCCATTAATAAAGAATGAAATTATGCCTGCAGGGTTATTGTATTTATTTATCAGAACTGAAATATGCAGCAGCACATAAACATGATTTCTTTACTGTTCCTTATAGAGACAACATAAAATGTCTGTCCTGGTTTCCATGAACGATGAACAGAAAGGTTGTCATGGTTTGACCCTGGCACAATGCCAGTGCCCCCATGAAAATGCTTCCTCCCTGGTATCTGCTATGAGATGTGATCAGAAATAGAGCAAAGCAGGCTCCAGCTTAAGAATAAAAAAGGGAAAACTTTATTAACCTACAACTCTACATAAAGAGAAACATACATTTTGGAGTGAAAACCTTACGTGTCTCATTCCTCCTCCTCCCCCCGCCAGATTTCCCAAACATCCACCCTTCAGATCATCCACTCTCGATCTATCACCACCCTTTAGATCATCAATTCTCAAATCATCAAGGAGAATGGAATCTCTCTTGCACCATAGGCTTCCCCTGGAAACACAGTTAAAACCTCTTGTGTTTCCCTGTCACGCATGGCACTGCCCGGAGATCATCTGCCATTGTGACCTCTTCCTTCCATGCCCAGTGCTCTCACCACTGTGCATGGACCAGAGCTGCCTCTAGGGTTTTCCTTTTCAAGGATGCTTTGCCCAGTTCCAAAAAAGGTACAGTCCCTCACCCTTTGGGACACAAGTCCCCCCCAAATTTAAACTCCCTGGGGCCAAGGGGTCTCGAGAACAGAGATCCTCTTCTTCTTCCTGGAGGGCACCCCCACCACCCTCCTCACCAGTCATCTCTGTCCACGCACTCCTTCACATCACTGCATTTTATTGGCTCCGAGTCACTGCCTCCCCCTACATGCAGTCTCTGTGTCACAGGAAAAAGTGGTTCCATCCATGGCTATACAAGAAAAGTCCAGCCAAAGGCCACTCCATCACCTCCTCCCACCTAGGATTCTTCTCAACTCTTCTGACATCTTTCACTTGCACAGACTTTCATCACACTTGCCCATTTCCTGGTATTTCATCTATATCTCTCTTCTCATTTAACTCCAAGAGGAATCAGCATTTGTAAGATTCCCATCATCCAAAAAAGGGTTAAAAGTCTCAGGCTCGGCCTGTGCAGAACTCCCACGGCTGCCCTGCAGGCACCTTCTCCCCGCACTGCCCCCTTCTCCTTCTCGGCTGGCTGTGCTATCAAATCTCAAGGTAACACAGGCACAGACACCAGCCCTCTCTCTCTCTCCTCCGGACGGGGCGGGGCGGGGGGGGCTCCCCGATGTCTCTCCGGGTTCCTCCACCCTTCCATCTTGCAGGGCCTTCTCCTCCCTTCTCTGTCCAGGCCCCCAGCCTACCTGATTCAGGCCTTGTGGCTTCCCCTCCCCCGCCCACCTCGGAGCCGGGCAGGGGAGGTCCGAACCAGAACCAAGAGAGTTTTCCCCTGGGAGTTCTCAGCTTTTAACCCCCTGTGTTCTCAGAGGCGTGTCCATGTCCTCAGTGGCCACACCAGGTGCCAATATTCAAATCTGAGCACCTATTGGTTTGACCACAGCATCCCAAAAAAACCTACTTCCTCTCAAACTACGACAAAGGTGTTGATGTTCCCAAAGAATTTCTGCACAAAAAAAGCCTTGGGTGGTCATTCATAGCATCCAAAAGTGTCATCATTTCCCCAGAAGTAACTGAAGGCAATATTGGTGATAGGTGAAATTAGAGAGACTGAAGAGGAAACGAAGATGCCTAACCATCTTCACAGCTTGTCAACATGACAAAATCATGGTCTCTGGCACTCTCAGCTTCATATCAGAAAGGTTTATACTATAGCAAGTATGAAAGAAATCTAGCATGGTTAGATTAGGTATTAGTTCACCAAAAAAGGGTTATGAAGCATTGGAACATGATGCCCAGGGAAGTGCTTGAGTCACTATGCCTGGAGGTATTTAAAGGCCTTGTAGATCTGCCACTTACAGATGCAGTTTAGTGGTAGAACTTGGCGCTAAGTTAACAGCTGAACATGACTAACCTGAGAGGGAAATGTGTACTAATGTATTTATAAATAATTTGATAGGTGAAGGTATGGGTTTGAACATCTTTGAAATGGGTCTTAATGTCTCTACTGACTCAGGGCAGCAGGTTTGTTACAGAGCCCTGACATCTTGTCTCCTGAAAGAGACAGATGAATCTGCACAAGCTTGAGTTTCTGAACAGGTTCAAGGGGGGAATATGTGGCAGGCACTTTGGGAAGGCTGTACCTTCCTAGTATGGGGAAAGGAAGAGGGCAACAGGCAGATGGAAGTTTAAGATAAAAGGAGGTTGTGCCCTCTGAACCTCAAGAGAGAAAACCCCACAGGTGTGTGCCCTAGTGGACTCTCTCCCTTTATTTGAATAAAGTTGCAGGACTCCTCTGTCTCCTTTATGGACACTGGATCATAGAGTGATTCTCTGTACAATCCTAAAGGTCTCTTTCAACCTAAATGATTCTATGATTCTATTATTTTAATATTACTTCATGAAGATGAAATTCAGGTATAGTGAAAGTGTTCACCTATCTCAGCTGTAATCATATACAGAGTGAACTTCCTATGCAAAACTTCTATGCAGTATTTCAGTGGAATCTCTTGTTTTAGCAGCTCTTGCTGGTTTCAGATTCTTGTCAGTTCTCTAATGGCAGTCTAATGTACAAGATCTCTGAAATACTTTACACCTCTAGAGTAGAATCCCAGTCTTTTTGCTAAAAAGAAAACACATCAGGATGGAATTACAAGTGTCAGTTTTTCTTGCTTCCTATCCATAGTATTCTGGGATGCAATAAAGGCAAAGAAGCAATTATTTTAAGACAGACATGAAGCAGTTTTATTTAGACATTAGCAGACAAGCATATCATAATTTTCCTACTTTAAATATTACTGCACCATAGGGAAAAAATAGCTTTCAAGGGACCCCTGGAAGTCCACAGTCCAACCTGCTCAAAGTGAATTTAACTACAAGCTAGATAATGTTGCACAAGGTCCTGTCCAGGTGGGTTTTTTTACATCTGATGCCCAAAAACTAGGCAAGAAAACAGTATTCCATAGTCTAGGGCCTACAGAGCAAGTATTTGTTTATTTGATACCAGGAGTGAAGGGGATAGCTTCACCACAAACTCACTTGCCCATTCTTCACAAAGTACAATCTTTTATACTTTTTTACTTACAGTGCACATTATGCTTTCCTAACCTTCATATTGCAACATATTTTCTAATTACATGATTACATTCGCTGTTTCTGCAGGAGGTGATCATCAGCCTCCTGGCGGTTGTTTTGGATGAAGGTTCAGAAGTCTTCCTTGGGCTTGAACTTTTCACCTTTGTTTCTGTGCATGCTCTATCAGATTATCTGCTCAGCTAGTGGTTACCTTTTTGCAGTTAGCTTGTTCTGCTAAATTTGCTGATTTCTAAAAGGTGCTCTTGTTCACATACCCTGTTACAAACTAACTACTTCTTTCTACAGAGCTGCAGCTTTTCGCAGAGTTCAAGCATTATCTTGTTGCCTAGACTTATAAAGGACGGAAAGGAGGTGGGGGCGAACCAGGGAGGGTGATGAGGCAACATTGGCCTTGGTCTTGTTGGCCTGGTGTCACAACTTCAAAGAAGTAGATCCTACCATCTCTCTGGCTGTCTTATTTGAAGACAATTTAAAGAGCATACACTCCAAAGTAAGGTACCTCCCTTTTTAGTTTTAACTACTTCCCTTTTCACCAACGGAAGAGACAAATGTAAGAAGATATAAGTGAAAAAATAAGTTTACTAAAAAATGAAACAGCAGCAGGCAAAAATAACAGTGATAGTCGCTAGATACAAAGTTGCTGAATCTCATGGACTACCCAGAAACAAAGAGAAACAAAAGGGTGGAGAAGCCTCTCCCCCTAGATGGCGCCTCCAATACCGACCTTGTCATCTGAGAGACAAGGGCAGAAATGGCTGACAAACCCTCCCCCCAGAATGGCACCCTCTACAGACAACCATGCGGTCTGAGAGACAAAGAGGGTGGACAATCCCTGCTCAGGTCAACTTTTCCCTGGACAAACTGGGAAGGTAGGAGTTTATGAAGCGGTTCTGGTGGCAGATGGGGTGGGCTGGAATTGCCTGGGGCCTCCAACCCCATGGTGTCAGCTCCCCAGCTTCCTTTTGGTGACTGGCATTGTGTGTCTGTGTGTGTGGTCAGTGAAATAAATCCGCAGGAGATCTTTCTCCTTTTGATGCCTTTATTAAAAGCGATCAGCTCAGGATGGGGGAACCCGACAGGTCTGCAGTTTTGCTGTCGCCGCTCCCAGGGGTGACTCAGAGGAGGAAGAAGAAGAGGAGGAAAGTGCAACAGCTTCATCCACTGGGGGGGCAGAGCTGGGGATCCCGTCCTCACAAGAGTGCTCTGGGGTATGCACACATCCTTCTGTCTGCCAGTCCAGGGGTCCTCACTCGTGCTGTGGTCTTCTCACCTAAGGTGAGGGACGACCGAGGATTCCAGCATCCTTGCAGGCTCGGAACTCTATTCTTGACATCTAGACCTCACTCTAATCTCTCGATTTTGATTTGGCTCGTTGCTTTTGGGGAGGTTTATCAGATGAGTTTGGGGGCTTTCACCCCATTGCACCCTGGGTCTGGGATTCATTTACATGTCTCCTGATGTTGCCCTCCTTTCCCACCGAGAAACAGTCATTGACCTGTCCCAGGCAGGGTGATACTGATACAATACAGTATATACGACCACATCAGCATACCAATCTGTTGCGGTGCCATCTCCCGGGAAACAGCGGGCTACGCCCAGCAGCTGTCCCTGCAGGAAAGGGTGCTCGGGGCTGGTCTCTGTCCCCCCTCGTGCTAACCCCGGGGTGCCCCCTCCCAGGCTCAGTAGGGACCCGTGCTTGAGGAGAGGGGGTCAGCCCGCCGTTCCCGGACGGGCCGGTCCCCGCGGACACCGCCCGTGGGGGCTCCCCCGGCCCCGCCGGGACCCGCGCTGGGGAGTGTGAAATACAAAGCTGTGTTTCATGTCTGGCACAGAAAGGAAATGTGTATATTTGTGACTGTGATATGTGTGGACACCAACCATGGGACGACTGCAAATTCTAATATTAACTGAGGAAAGTAAAGCATGGAAGAAGGCCTCTGAACCTAGCCTTTGCTTGCAATTAACCTGGATTAATTTAGGAGTATTTGAATTACAGCATTCGGGATGTTGCTCTTTGCTTGTAGTCAGGCCTTAAAAAGTGCTGTAACGGTAACCTTTTTAGGTATAATTTTGGAATATTGATTGTATCCTTGAAACTATAGCTTTGGAATGTATAGAAAGGAAATGTGCTTATCTCACTCCTTAACAAAACTGAGAAAAACAGCTTGAGAAAGGAAGAGGGACATCCTCTGAAGGATTTGCAACTTCAAGGGAAGCTGGACATCACTGATAGCCCTTGTAATAACAAGGGGGACCCACATCTGGGGAGCTGAACTTCACCAGAGGGGATTCGTTATTGTTCTTGCGGAAACTGGACCAACATCTCAAAGGCTGCCACCACCATCTGGGGATCTTCTTTTTTTGGAACGCATCCTGAGAAAAACTAAATCACAATAGTGTATAGAATTGTGATAGAAATAGAAACTGCTGAGAAAGCTTCTGAGTACCCCTATAAATACCTGTAAGCCCAAATATCGGTGTGCAGTTGGAGGGAAAACTGCCTCCACTGTACCCAGCGCTGTTTTGCTCATACTTTACCATAATTAATTAATAAATTGATTGTTGCTTGAATATTAGCCTAGTCAAGCTTCTTATTTATAACAGGAGGGGGTGCTCCACCGCTCCCGCATCATCCCCGGGCTGGGCGGGACCGCGCCGAAGGTGGGGGTCGGGCCCCACCACTCCCGGGCAGTCCAGCAACTTTGGAGAACAGATAGTTAAAAGTATACTGTTAACAGAACATTACAACATGAAATTATAAACTATAAATAGCTAGGACTCCCACTGAGCAGTTATTGGTTTCAGTTGCGAGCTTTGCAGTCTAAAAAATGGATAACCTTTTTTTTTTTTTTGTTCGTAACATTTATGGTTTATAATTTCATGTTGTAATGTTCTGTTAACAGTATACTTTTAACTACCTGTTCTCAGTAGCTGCTAGCCGGCCCGAAAGTGGTGGGGCCCGACCCCCACCTTCGGCGCGGTCCCGCCCGGGCCGGGGATGATGCGGGAGCGGTGGAGCACCCCCTCCCCAGCGCGGGTCCCGGCGGGGCCGGGGGAGCCCCCACGGGCGGTGTCCGCGGGGACCGGCCCGTCCGGGAACGGCGGGCTGACTCCCCCCTGGGGCACGGGTCCCCACTGAGCCCGGGAGGGAGCACCCCGGGGATAGCACGGGGGGGAACAGAGACCAGCCCCGAGCACCCTTTCCTGCAGGGACAGCTGCTGGGCGTAGCCCGCTGTTTCCCGGGAGATGGCACCGCAACAGATTGGTATGCTGATGTGGTCGTATATACTGTATTGTATCAGTACCACCCTGCCTGGGACAGGTCAATGACTGTTTCTCGGTGGGAAAGGAGGGCAACATCAGGAGACATGTAAATGAATCCCAGACCCAGGGTGCAACGGGGTGAAAGCCCCCAAACTCATTTGATAAACCCCCAAAAGCAACGAGCCAAATCAAAATCGAGAGATTAGAGTGAGGTCTAGATGTCAAGAATAGAGTTCCGAGCCTGCAAGGATGCTGGAATCCTCGGTCGTCCCTCACCTTAGGTGAGAAGACCACAGCACAAGTGAGGACCCCTGGACTGGCAGACAGAAGGATGTGTGTATACCCCAGAGCACTCTCGTGAGGACAGGACCCCCAGCTCTGGGCCCCCCCCCCCTTTCCCCCTCCCCCGCCGTGGACGAAGCTGTTGCACTTTCCTCCTCCTCTGAGTCACCCCTGGGAGCGGCGACAGCAAAACTGCAGACCTGTCGGGTTCCCCCATCCTGAGCTGATCGCTTTTAATAAAGGCATCAAAAGGAGAAAGATCTCCTGCCCATTTATTTCAATAAATAGTTAGGACTCCCACTTAGCAGTTGTTGGTTTCAGTTGTGAGCTTTGCAATCTAAAAAAATGGATAACCCTTTTTTAGTTCATAACAGCCAGTGCAGCTTCTCACTGCCTCCTCCAGCCACCTGCTGCACTCAGCCAGTGTTGATGCTGCTGTCACGGGTTGCTGTTCCAAAGGGGAAGAGGGCAGAGAAGCAGAACTGTCAGGCATCAAAGAACAGTGGCCTGGTTGCTACTTGCAGATGTGCCTGAAGCAACCTCTTCAGGAGCCCAGAGAGAGACAAAAAAGGCTTCTGCTTTGCACCATCCCAGGTTCCCCACAAGACTGAAAGATAAAGGCAATAGAACTTCTGCCTAAGTACTCCCAATCTTAAGAAGATCCTGGAACCCTCTGACATCTTGTCTTGGGATTATTGTCTTGGGATGATAGTGTATTCCCTGACCCTCTGCTTTATGCCCAATACTAGTTGCTGTATCTTTAAGATGGGTCCTGGGGAAGAGGTGAGCCTTGGGCTTGTTGGAGCGGTTATTCAAAGCCTCACTCACCAGGTGTCTGGGTTGGGGTTTGGTGCAGTCTGTGTTGTTTTTTTTTTATTTATTTTTTTGTTGCTTGACTAGCTTGGTTTTTGTTAACACAGACAAGAAGTTTTTCTTTCCTTCTTGATCTTTTTGACCTCAGAGAAACTGCAGCAGCAATCCTTCATCAACTTTTCTAGGTGTGAGAAGTAGCTACTCACTTTTCATAAATTTAAAAAGGTTTGTTAAACCGTACCAAAACTACAACAGAGGATTGAATAGAGAAAATATTACAGTACCAGGAACAAAAGGATTTTTCCCACCATGTGTTTGCCCACACAATGGAGGTTTCACCTTTTAACCCCTTTGCCTCTCCCAAAATTCTGTCCATCAACTCCTTCTTCACTGTCCAGTGATGGAGTTTACTTCCTCGAATCCTGACTGGAGGTCAGATGTTACCATAGTGACAAGCCAACCCTCCCAAATGTCCCAAGCCCAGCTGTCCCTTGATAACAATGCAAAGGAGTAAAAAATAACTATAAATCTATAAAACTTTTCTTGAACTATATACATTGTAAAAAATGCATATGATTGGTTCTTCACAAATATTAAAATGAATACTATATGTGTTATGTTGGAAAGTTATGTTGTAATAATCTCTTTTAACTAGTGTGGTAAATATAGTTTTTAGGCTATAGCATAATATTAAAATAGAAACTATGTGATATAAGATACTTTTTTGTAACTGACCCAAGAAATGGAAAAGATAACCAAGAAATTCTTCTCATTATCCTGTCTGGATGGAGATATAACAGGATTCCAAGAGAAGAATTATTGCCTCCTTATCACGAAGGCCCAGACTCCGAGGAACCAAGGCAACTGATTTAGAAAATGAAGGGGGGAAGTTGACAATAAACAGAAAAACCTCTAGTTTGAAAGGAATATTTGCATCATGTATGAGATATATGAATATGCAACAGGCTATTGCTTTTAAGGGTTAATCCTTTGTTTGCAAGCTATGCTTTTTGAGGGCTTAATGCCCAGGAAGCATCCAGACATCTGTAATTCTTTGCTTTTATTGTCCTTTATTGTCCTAACTCTGATCGTCCAAATTCTTATTGCTCTAATTTTTATTACTATTTTTATAACTATTTTATTACTATTAACCTTTTAAAATTTTAAAACAAGTGACTGGCGTTTTTCACTTACATGATATTTGTCTGTTAATTGTGAGGGTCAATCATCGCATTACTCATCTATCACAGAGGTGAACTGGACAGTTTGTTTAGTCTGAGAGCAGAGCAAATGGGGCCTGTGGAAGAGGGGTTGGTCAGGATCAGTGGGAGAGAGGGGCCTCCTCTGTTTTTGGCCCCAGACCTTGGGAAAGACAAGCCAAGGAGAGAACCCACACTGAGAGGCTCTAGCCCACCTGCTTCATCTGCTGTGGACAGGAGATTAATGCCAGAGAGTCAGTAAATTTTCATCTGTTTGCCTGAACTACAGCATGAAGCTCCCGTTTGGTTTATTTTCTTGAGAGAGAAGCTGGTGCTATCTTCTATCATGTGGCATGAGCCAATACTTTTTCCTTGGCGTTTTGGGTTTTTGTTCATGTGATAAATATATTACAGTGTTGGCTTTCACAACTGTTAGAATGAATACTATGTGTTTCATAATGTTGACCTTTGTAAAAAAACTTAGAGACCTTTCAATCCGAATGTTGTGTTGTGAAGCTAATGTTGGTTGGGAGTTGTTGTAATGTTAACATTTAACTAATGAAAAAATCCAGGCCTGGTGAATGTATCGAAAAGTAGCAGATGACCACAAGGAGGATGACTGCACATGCTCTGAAGGGTAGGGACGGAGGAGGAACTATGTTAACATGATTGAATATGCATGATCATTTATGAGTATGTATTTGGCTGATGCAATACCCATGGTATATAAGGGGTGTTGCTGTGTTGACTGGTGTGCCTCTGGCTTCGGCTAAGCACCCAGCACTGTTCTTTTTTGTCCCCTATTTTCTCTAATTAAATTTCTTTAAATTTTAACTGAGGAATGGGCTTCATTTCTCACAGTTAGGGTGGGTGGGGAGGGCAAGGTCTGAAAGTTTAATATCTAGCATTTAATTTACTATTTTTACTGTGCCTTGTGGGAATTCTGTTTGTTAATAAACTGTTCCATTTTTTGTTTTTTCACTTTCATCCACTAGTACTTCCTATTTGTCAAGAAAATTAATCCACAATGTCAGCAATTTATGTCCAAAAAGGAGACAGAGGAGTCCTGTAACTTTATTTTAATAAAGGGAGAGGCCATGGGGCATATGCTATGGGGTCTCTCAAATTGCTAGAGAATGCAGCTTCCTTTTTATCCTAATTTCCAGGCTGCATTTCCCTCTCTCTTTCCCAACTGGCTGAAGTACATGAGAGGTACAGACTTCCTGAATTGCATAACAGAGACCCCCTTCTAATGTGCATTCCCCCATGCCCACTCCTTCCTTTTCTTTGTGTCTCTGTTCTTTTTCTGTAAGTCCAGTAATTAGCACCGCTTTGGGTGAGCAAAGGTCTATGTAAATTAGTAGAATTCCTATGGAAGGCATGGTTCCTACCATTGCTTCTTTCACCTATCAGTATCTGATTTTATTTACCAGCAGGCCTACAGTTTGTTTGTAAAGACACCTCCCTCTCATTCCTTTCATATTGGTGGAAAGGGATTCTTGGAACCCTTTTAGAGGAGACAACTAATTCCAGAGTGTTTTCTCCTAAATTTGTCTCTAAACTGAGACACCTCTGCAGTTCCGTTTCTGGACATCATCTTTTAAAGAGACAGTAAAAATGTTAGGCAGATGACATAGCACAGCTAGATAGTTTTCTATCTAGAGATAGAAAACAATAACATTCTGGGTTATGCAGGACGCTGGCCAACCTGCTCAATTGTTCTAAGATTGAAGAATCTTTTATCCTCTCCAGTCAGAATTCCTGTTGTTTCTGTTTCAGTCTGTTGCTTCTTGTTGAGCATGTCAGAGAATTGCTTGGCTCATTCTCCTCCATAAAACAATGTAGATAATTGAAGACAGCAATCAGATTTTGTCTTCTCTTCCCTTGGTTGGATAAATCCAGTTAGACCATAAGCCCCCTAGTGGACTATTCCTCCTGCTTGTCAAGGTCAATGGGAATCACAGGACTGCCTTTGAATGTCATGTGCTCTGTGCAGTTTTGTGTTATATGCCAACTTGCTCAGGGTCCTTGGGCCCTTCAGGACCTTTTCCAGGCCATTGGTGATGATGTGAAACAGTGTCAGCCTCAGTGTTGACCCTTAAGGAACCCTGTTTAATTGGGCTGCCAGCCTATGATCACTTGCAGTTAGTCATAATGAAGTAATTTACCTTTGGCTATGTGGTGTAACCAAACATTCTCTTATTTTACTTCTCTCTCTCTCTCCCCCCCTCTTTATACAGATATGTACACACACACATTCTGCAGAATTATGAGTTTCTGTTACCTAAATTGACAGTAAAGGAATTTGACAAAGAATATTCTAATTTTTGCTTTTCTGTTAAATTTTCACCTGCTCTTTCAGATTTTTGCTGTAGTATAAGACAAATCCAGACACACCAGTTGAACTCATCTACTGGGTTATCACTGCAGAGTATTCAGAGGGCTGAAAATAAATATATTGTTTTTTCAGATGAGTGTATTACAGGACACAAAAAGCTTCTGTTTCCTATAGTCTCATGGACATTGTGTAGGAATCTGGGTGAGTCAACATCTAGTTCAGAGTGCCAATGATATATTTTTATCTCCCTTCTCAAACTTTCTCCTTCTTTACCATATTTTATGAGTGTTCTGTGCATATTTCTTCAGTACTGCAATACCTTTTTTTTAGATCTTATCTTCTTTTTTCTGACTTGTCAGATATTGGAAAGCATCTCTGTTGCCACTCATCATTGCTAATTTAGAGGTACACTTTCTTTTGATTATGAAAATAACTCTGAGAGGGGCTTTGGTTCTTCATTCTGTTACCATGACATCAAAGATTTTTTATGTGTAATTTCTGAGGAATCATTCTTAGTGCCTCTTCTCAGTATTGGGAGGACATCCAAGTGGAAAATTATCTGGCATGGTCCTCCTGTACAGTTTTACTGTATGCAGTGAATTATTTTATGTGGTTTACATGATAAGGGAAGGAGAGAGTACTGGTTACAATGATCTAGTTAAAATCCCTCATGATTAAACTTTGAGATCTTTCTTGGCAAAAAGTTCACTCTTATTGCAGTAAATTCTGTGACAAAACATTGGTAAAATCCTCTTTCATTCTTCTCCTTGAAATTACAGAAAGTAGGAAGAGTTGACTAGAAATCACAGGGATGTCACTACTCTTTGCTAGATCTACCACATGTCAGCTGCACGTTACAGATGCAATGGAACAAGTGCCTTGTGTGCTGGTTAGAAGTATAGTTCTGAAAAATATATAGATTGTCACTGCAGGCCCCCAGCTAGGTAATAATTAGCATTGACTCCATGATTGCAGAAGGCTGATCAATTGCTTTATTCTATTCCATATTATACTATATCTATTAAGAAGCTCATAACCCTTACAAACAAGTCTGATACAGCTTGGACCTAATTGGTCAATGAATCCAAACACCATCCACTGATTAAGAAATCACCCTTCGGTAAACAAATCTCCGTAACACATTCCACATGCGCACAACAATAGGTGCAGCAAGTGGAGATAAGAATTATTTCTCATTCTTTTCTCTGATCTTCTCACAGCTTTCCCCAGGAAAATGCCTGGGAAAGTCTGTGCCTGCTCTCTGTGGCCAGAAAGCTACTGCCACACATGGTAAGCCCAATATGTTGGATTTCACATGGACATTGGAAATGCTTTTTGTTCATACTGGGGATCTCAGCAGCACATACTACTACTTGTCCAGATTTTCTAGGCAGAACTATGGATGTTCAGAAACTTTGAGGCAAGATATAGTTTACAGCTAAATTCTTCCCCAAAAATAGGTTGCCTGCTGCAAGCAAATCAGAAGTTGTGACAGACTGAAATGTTATGGTTAATGGCTTAAACATTGTTATGAAAGATTTTTTGCCCATTATGGCAAAACTATAAAGGAGTTCCCACCACCTAAGTCCACCCCTCCCTGAATATTCTTCTTGACTGGAAGTTTGGACTGTGAGTTAAGCCACCTAAAGGGAACTTGAGATAACATAAAGGTGACACTAATATCCAATAATCTCAGGTCTAGGAGGAAGTAACAAGGCTGAGGGAGAAGAATGTATCTACAAAGAAAGCAAAACCCAGCAGCTGTCCTGAAAATCAGCTCTGGGTGGGTTTGGGGTGGGGAGACCATAGCTCACAAACTCATTTCCCAAGGCCAGGTTTGCACACACTCTACCCCAACCAAGGGGGAAAGGAGGAGATTTTTGTGTGTGTGGCGTAGTCTCTAGTCAGAGAAAGTTAACACCCATCCTCCCTTACACTAACTGACTCAGTTGTAAACTCCCCCACACCCTGGGAAGGCCCCATCCATACAGGACATTCATATGAGAGGCAGCTGAGGAGGTTTCATAAACCATTAGACCCCGAAAGAGTCCCTCAGACTCATTCCTGAGGCTTTGCATCAGAGGACTACCCGCTATGCAAACTGATGCAACAGATGCAGAGTCTGTTACAAGAGACAATGTCAAACTTGCCCCCTGGCAGCTGAGCATACCCATCTGGCCCAAAGGTATATTAATCCATTGAACTCTGTTTTGCAGGACCCTCACCACCAAGAAAACCAGAAGAAGAGGATCAATGGGGATACCATTGGGATCCAGAGTGCAGTGGTATTTTCTACTTAATCTGTCGTCTCTGACACTCTCTTTCTGTCCCCCACTATTCTCTTATTTCTTTCTCTCTCACACTCTCCCCTCTCCCCCCTCCCCCTCATATTCACTGTTAAATAAAACTGATACTACTGACTTCAGCATATGGTCTTATTTGCACCTTAATTCAAGCAGAGGCATGTCTTTAATAATTTTAATAAAAGGATCATAACAGAAGTCAGCTGCCAGAAGTCCTTTCTCATGAAGGCCTTTGGTCCTATGTGCCACCATGTCTTCCTAATATGACATGAACATCTCATTTGCTTTACCTCCCTATGGATGCCACACTAAAATGACACTTTATACCTCCAGACTGGTGATCTGTTACATGGAGTTGGTGGTCAGAGACACAGACAACACATACTCCAGGTCTTCATGCGACAACAGCGTGTTTTATTGTCTGCACTCTCCTTGAACGGCAGGTTTGGAATCTCTTGGTCTAGATAGCTCATTGGTCTGACTTTAACACCACCTAGCTCCCCAACCAGTGAGATGTCTGCACCTCAGGGTGGAACATGATTGGGTGAAGTCCCTGTGTGTATTCAAATCTAACTTATCATCGCTCAGCCAGGGACTTGTTTATGGAACCAAGCTGGGTTTCTTATTTATAGCCAAATTAATTGTCCAGTACAACCCAGCTTGTACTGTAACAGTGATGTATGCTTAGTTCTTGGTAACACAATGTGCTGTCTCTGGGGATACACATTTCTGCCTCATTTGCTGCTTTCCAAACTGTTGAGGAATACGTAGCCCAGTTTGCCAGCTGCCACCATGATTGACAGGGGTCTTGTCCAATCACATATCTCCCAAGGCTGCAGGCATCTCACTGCCAGAACCTGAAGGGGCATGGAGTTCAAACAAACGACAGCATCCAGACCAGGTCTTTCAAACGCTCTATATAAGGGAGGGCTTGGGAAACAAAATCTCTCTCTTGCCACATGAACTTTGGGGGAAGGGGTCTCTGTCTCCTGCCCGTTGCCCCCACTCCACATGACCTAACAGCAAATTGAGATGCAGATTGAGCTCTTGGTAGGAGCCTGAGACAAGAGGCTGCGAAATGCTGACCTTTGGATAACACGTTTCTGTGTTACTGTTCTGTCAATAAATTGCTTTTTGGAACTCAACATCTGAGACTCCATTATGGAAAATCTGGGGTTAAACTGGGAAGGAAACCAGGTCTGACTGCATGTGAGTGGGGTCTGTCATGTGGGGCTACCTTCAGCTCATTGGAGCCACTTGCTGTAAAGCAGCTTCAGTCCTAGGAGTTAAGGTCTCTGCCATTGGGAGTGTGACTACCAGAGAGTTTCATAAATGGGAAGACTGGAGAGTTTTCTTAACACAAACCAGACAGCTGTCATCACCTATTCAGACCTGTGGGGAAACCTGCTTATTTCTTCCTCCTTGGACAGTAGAGTGCTGCTTGCTGGAGTCTTCAATCCAAGGTGCGAGCTATTTGGAGCCATGGGGGACTGGTCTGATTTCTCAGCAGTGTGTAGAAGGGAACAGTTGCTGCAGGCCACCTATTTTTGTCTGGGTGAAAGGGCTATGTGAGGACTTCAGAACTTGTCTTCCATAAGCATGAAAAACACAGGTAGCACCTAGGACACCAGAAGCAAAGGCAGGATCAGCTTTTGCTATGCACCTCAGAAATCAGAAGTGGATACAGAATTTCAACATCTGAAAATTCATGTCTGAGACTCTCATCTGGGCCACTGTCTTTTTACTGACACTCAGATTTCTCAAACCAAACTGGTCATTCTGTTACTAGTACCATGTTTTTAATACCCTACCATTATGGTGTTCAGCTTCAAACATTTTTGGTAGTTTAAGTGCAGTTTAACTTCTTTTATTTTTATATTTTTTTCTCTGTCACTGCTTCCTGGACAGGACTCTAAATGATCTTTAATTCTATGTCACCTCTCAAAGTCCTTTCCCCATTCCTTTGTCCTCTAAGAAGGAGGATCCAGGTTTGTGCATAATATTTATCAATTTATACACTGTCTTGGTGTTATCTCTACTTATTCTTTACTCCTTTCTTAGAAAAGTTTAATAATTTGATTTGCTTTTTTTTTCACATTACTGAGCATACATAAGACATTTTCATACAACTACCTGTCTTGTAACAGCTCAGGGCTCTTCCTTTTAAATATGAAGGTAGGATGGTTTCTTCCCACATGCCCTGCTTTACAATGAGCTCCCCTAAATTCCATCTTTTTGCCTATATACCCAGTACCCAAAGATTCTTCTGCTTGCAATTCTTTTCAGCCTGCCATTACCTACATTTACCTAAATAACACTGCACTGTCAGCAGACTCTGACAGTGCCATTTCCAGAACCTTGAGAAATATGTTGCACTGATCAGGTTCCGAAACACTTCCTTGTGAGACTCTATTGATGATTTCCTTTTCCTGTGATAAAGGACTATTGACTGTCTTATTTGCTACCTTTCATTCAGTTATTTACACCTGCAATTATTTATTTCTTGGCAGTGTAACTTTTAAGAGCTTTTGATGACTGACCTCTCCAAATTCCCTCCAGAAATCCATGGTCAGCATTCCAGGATCTATCTCCCTTAGCCATGAGGGACTAATTAGTATTTCAGTAGGACTGTGAGTTCGTGAGGCAGCTCTTCCCTTTACAAAAGCCCTTATGAATCATCCCTATTACAGCATCTTTATGGATATGCTTGCCAATCTAATTTATTTTACAGTTTCCACTAAATTGCCTGCTATGGACATCAGGACAGTACTTTTCTAGTTTTCTTATGGTATTCTTTTAAAATCAGCTTTCAAGAGTCAGCTGTAGCAGATACACCCCTGCCTTCTGCTACCAAACCAGTTTTATACTAGAGGTTTTTCAGGACAGTTTGTAGTTCATTCTTGAATTCTTTTAGAATTGCTGGTTATATGCTGCCTGGTCCTTGTGATTTATTATTATTAGTTTTGCCTATATGTTCCATAACCTATATGTTATATATGGAATCTTTCAAGACACAACCGCCACAGAGTCCCCTCATAAAAAAGAACTGGCTTGGGAATCTCATCCATCTCTGCTGTAGTGAACACAGATGTAACAAATTATTTTAGATTTTCTGTTATTTTCTTTGTATGCTCTTTTCTTTCATTTTTTCTGGTACTGCAGTCTGTCAGGCAGACAGCCAGGGCCTGAAGGGTGTGTTTGAAAAGGGATTTATTATTAGATTTTATTCCTTATGCAAGCTATTCCACAAATTCTTTTAGACTGTCTCATGGTATGGTTTACTTTTTATCTGACACAAGTTTGGATTATATTTTCAATTTTATGCCCAAACCTAGCTTTTGGATTGGAAGGATGCTTCTAAAAAGCTGTCCCCAGCAACAAGCATTTTTTTAAATTGGAAGCACATATTGGTGGATGGTTTTTTGTTTTTTTTTTTTTTTTTTTTTTTTTTTTTTTTTTTTTGCTTGTCCATAAGGACTTTATGTAAGGAAGGAAAGAACAAAAGAGAGAGAGCATCACAGTGTGCTGGAATTGACTGTGTCTGCAGCACCTTATAACTCTTCCCTTGCCTTCTGGAGGTGTACACAGTACTGTATTAAACTACTGCTCCTGCCTGCAGGGATTGTAACCCCAATGGCATTTGAAATACCTAGGAACAGCTTCTTTAAAAATCAGGAACTCCAGGAAATACTTCACACAAAAGGGTACAGTGTGTAAGCAGGAGACTCATGGTGAACATCTAAACTTGTATTTTATTGGCTGTAGTCCATTTCATCTTCCTCAGCAGAATCTCCACATCATGACAACCTTGCTATCTTCATGTCAAGGCATGTCCTGAGCAGTCACTGACCCCACCATGGGCTGGTTTTTAGAAATGACTATAGGTTGATGACTAAATGAAAATAGGTTTTTAGAAATGACTATACCATGATGACTGTTCGGAAGTGAATGTGTTGAGATTTGTCCTCCTTGGCATGCATGCTGACACAGACCTAGGTTAGGGCTTTCCTTCCTTCTGCTTCCCTGCCTCATCTCCCCATCTCCCTTGAAAGGCAAGGCTGTTTACTGTCATCCCTGCTGCATATAGGAGAGATGACCCCCAAGTACATCTCTCCCATGTCCTACTCCAAACATTCTAGGTGTTTGTCTGGATGAGCTCACACCAACTTCAGAGTGCCTACCCTTTGTTCTTTCCCTCACCGCTTTAAAACACCTGCTCTATTTTTGCCTAAACTATGTTGCAGGTATGCTTGTACCTAACCTCACTGACTTTTACCCACTGTCTTGACTTCTATCTTAAGCTGCCCTGTCACTACAGGCTTGCATGGCAACCTGGCCTGTTGCCTGGAGAGTTGGTGAACCTACGTTGCTCTTCTTGTTCAGGTATTGAATTTACTCACTCTTAGCTCCCAGCTCTATCTTCTACATGGAG